>NW_027202604.1:7592500-8112500 GCF_024711535.1 Dipodomys merriami | reverse complement strand
AATAACAATGTGCCATTTACTCAGGTATAATATTAACCAATATGATGTTAATTAGTCTCCTTCACATTAAATTGTTCCATAGACAGCTTGGGAAAAAATGAGTAAAACTTTGTAATTAAAATTAAATAGATTAATTGTAACTTTTCTATGGCTTCATTTTGTAAAAGAGTAGTAAAATACCATTATTAAAACAATGGGTGAGTGAGGTACAACTGTTGCATATTTTTAAAGTGGTTATATTGTGATTTTTTTCTTTTGTAACTTTAATAAATTGATCTGTAATCAACTGGCTGCTAATATTTGTATTTTTTCCTGAAATGGATAGATCATATGAAAAGTCCATGAAATTAACAAGGACTAAGTTTTAATTCCTTTCCTTTTAAATGTGGTTTTTTTTTTAACAAACAAAAATTAAAAGAAATGCCTGCTTCCTCCACAATAGTTGAATCAGATATGGAAAACAAAATTCTATTTGATTATAATAAAAGATACATTCTTAGAAATGGTAGAAAAGCAATAACTAAAGTTAACAAAATTATTACCATCTGAAATAATTTTTAGTAGAAAATTTAAAAAGCATTTGAAAAATTTTGAAAAGCATTTGAGTTGAGAGATTACATATGTAATTGTTTTAGCTTATCTGATAAAAATGTTTTTATTATATTGGATAAGATATTAAGTAGCATTTTCAGTATAAATTGTTTTTGTATTCAAAGCTTTAATCATGAACTGACTTTTTGTCACACATAGGCATAAATTGATATCAACAGTCTCTACTCTAAATGTTTATATTTAATGCATAATTTTCCCTAAGCAGCAGCTGCAAAAGTCCAGAAACATTTTTTGAAAAGTATCTTTTTATAAAAAACGTTGATTTGCAGATGAGTAATATTTTCATTAAAGTTTATCTTATTGTATCTGTTAGATGGAAGATACACAATAGTTTTCTTTGTTCCTTTATATTTTAAAGCACTGAAAGATAGTTGCTGAGTAACTTTCATGGTATTTCATACATAGAAGTAATTGCCACTAAGTGCATTCAGTTTTTAATTTTTTAATTCTGTGTGAAATTCCAGCAGTAGGTTGGAACATATCTGATAATGAGCTTTACAACTAGATGTATTAAATATTAACAAACTCTAATTTTTTGTTTTATAAAATTTAAAAGAGGGCTGGGAAGGTGGCTCAGTGGTAGAGTGCTTGCCTTGCATGCATGAGGCCCTGGGTTCGATTCCTCAGCACCACATAAGCTGAAAAAAAAAAGCCGGAACTGGTGCTGTGGCTCAAGTGGTAGAGTGCTAGCCTTAAGCTGAAGAGCTGAGGGACAGTGCCCAGGCCCAGAGTTCAGGCCCCACGACCGGACCCCCCCAAAAAAAAATTTAAAAGAAATACTAGTAAAATTGTAAATTGCCGTTACATTTTTAATATTTTGTTTTGGTTGGAGGAAGTACAAGTTTGGGAGACTTATAGCTATCTTGTTATACCTATTATAGTAAATAGTTATAGAACTATTTTATAAAATCAGCTATTTGTGTGTGCAATCTGATTAGGTTGTTAGTATGGTAACATTTCCATTTATGAATTTTTGTGTAGTGAAAATTTGTAGTCATTACATCATACTAACATTGGCATTGATTTTTTTTATATAAAAAATTAAAATTATGCTACTTGTATGTTACTGAATGGCATCAGACATAATCTTTACTAGCCATACAATCTAGGGTAGGAAATAAAAAATAGAAGAATGATAGAATTGGGAACATTTGCTAAATTACATTTTAAGATTATCATGAAAAAATTATGCTGATAAAAATTATGCTGATAAAACATATGCTGATAAAAATTTACATGTCTCTTAAGAAGAGTAAGAATATTGCCAATTCTTCTTGGAGATGGTTTTTTTCAATACACGATGATGAAATGGTAGCAGTAGTATGTAAGGGAGGGCTGTAATTATTCAGCTAATGGACAAAAGTTCAGAGACTGATGAAAATCATTTTGCTAGTCATCCTTTTCATTTGAACTTCATTAAGTGTTTGAAATATATTTTCAGATATTTAAATGTTATCCTCTTGATTTCTTTCCTGATGGCAACCTAATATGTTAGTTTAACTTGGATTGAAATAGTCTATAATACTCTCTTGTATCAATTACTGTATTCTAGTAAAGATTCCTACTGTTTTTGTTTTGTTTTGCTTCCTAAAGCCCCCTGCTGCTGTTGATTACACCTAGATCTGTTACTGATTGGAACTGTTAAAAGGCAGAAGTAGTGTGGCTGGTTGCAGAATCACTTAATTGTGGGACTAATAAGAGATGTTCTCTCTAGGGCCTAACAAATAGTGATGACTGATGACGCTAGAATATTATATATAAATTGATCAAGAAGTATTCTTTTCTACTTTAGTAATATTTGGAGCTATAAAATTTACACATGATACAATAGAGGAAAGGCAGCAGTCTAGTTGGATTCCTAAACCATGCAACTGAACCTTGTTGAGAAGAAAAGAAAATAGAGGGGACTCCCTACAGAATATTCATTGTTTACTATAATTTATCCCTAGCACTTGAATACTATTAATTCTATATAGAGAAACAAATGGATAGCCATATTTATAAGATTGTTAGTTCAGTAAGTAGACTAGAATGTAGCAAATAAAATGACAATAAATTCAAAGTTAACATTTCATCTGTAATCAAGGCCATATTCGTAAAAAAAATACAGTAACTTGAAAGTGTAGAGTAAATAGAAGGTATTTATTGTGCACTTAAAATTTTGAAATATAAACTTTCTTTGGCTATAGATATAGGTATGTTATGAGGCATTCACAGATAAGGGATACCTATGGATTTCATCCTTTACTACTTTAAAATTTGAGATAATTTGGTGTGTGTGTGTGTGTGTGTGTGTGTGTGTGTGTGTGTGTGTGTACCTGTCAAGTTATTTGAGGAGAACTGGTATGTTTCATGATAATTTATGATATTGCTACTATTCTTTATATTCACTATTTATAATTTACTTATTCTAAACAGTAATATTTTGAAGTTATATACGTCTAATACTTTGAATTGGGAATATACTATTATTTATTCTTAATTTTATTTTTAATTGGGCTATTTACTCCATGTAATCCAAGCTAACATTGAATTCACAGTATTTCTGTCTCAACCTCTCAATTGCTGGGATTACAGGCATGATCCACCATACATGGCTCCTTATATTCTTTTAAGTTATTTGCGGTAACATTTTAATCAGGGAAATTGTTTGAAATATACTGTCAGGAACTATGTTGTCAACAGTGTGATGATGTTGTACACAAAGACAGAGACTAAGTTAGGTTTCTTGCGAAGAACAAATAAATAAATAATAAGTGCTATAATTGAGACAATGACAATAAAATAAAGTAGAATTCATTGTTGGTGTCATTTGTTTTTCTTGGTGACTCATTTAATTGTCATTCACCTTTAATATTATAATCTTATCATTGACTAATGGATTTTCTTACTTTCTTAAATAACAAACCATTAGGCTGTGAACTCATTGGAGGCAAATACTATTTATTTCTGTTATTTTAGTACTGATAGTTATTCTACATTTTAATGATAAAAAAGTTAATAGAACAGGACGCTTATGTGATGGTTTTCCTTTTGTAAATTTAATTTTATTGTCAAGGTGATACACAGAGGGGTTACAATTACATATGTAAGGTAGTGAATGAGTACATTACTTGTCAAACTTATCACCCCTCCCCCCCAACAAGTTTTATAGTTAATTTCCAACATATTGTCTTGTGAGTACTGTTGTTCTATTGCTTTTCTAGGACTGTTTTAACACAGAAACTACTAAGTATGGGAAACACAATTTTGAACTCTAGAAGTCAGATGAGGATATTTCAGAGTTGGTTCCTAAGATTTGTAAAAGAGAATTTCTGCCAGAATTTTCTTTGTTTTCATAGACTTTCCTGTGAACATATCCAAATTTTGCCATTGTATAAGAAAACAAGGCATATTGTATTAGGTCTTACTTTTTGTGTGTGTATGTATATGCTGGGTCTTGAACTCAGATCTGAACACTGAAGAGTTTTTTTTTGTTTGTTTGTTTTTCTTAAGGCTAACCCTCTACCACTTGCACCACAACTCCATTTCAAGCTTTTCATTCATTAATTGGAGATAAAATTCTCAAAGGCTTTCTTGCCCAGGCTTGCTTGTAACTGTGATCTTTAGATCTAAGCCTCTCAGGATTGTAGGCATGAGCCACCTGTGCCTGGCTTTAATGGTAACATTTTAACTTAGGTCCTATATGTTATTAAGTGGGGATTAGGACTTCAGGATTTGAAATAGTTGACAATGTAATTGAACCCATAGCAGCTTTGTAGAGGTTGATGTGGTTTATATATGGACCACAAGCTAGTTACATATACAATTAATTTAAAAATAAGTAGGTTAATTCTATAGTTAATGTCACTATAGGGAACCACAGCTGTTTGTCCCCTTGAAATTAATGTTATGTGACATAATTTGCACCTTAGTTCAATTTATTATCTGTTAACTTATACCCACTAATCACTGCACTGTTTTCCATTTAGTATCAGAAATAGAAAGTTAAGTTTGGGAGTCCAATGTAAATCTCTTATCTCCCATTTTTCTTTTATTCACCAATGTTTAGAATAATCTAACTCATTTTCTATCCAAACTATCCAAACTTCTTAAGTTTGAAAAAATTATTTACTAATTACTAAAATTAATTGGATTACATTAATCTTGCAATAGCAGTTGAATTTTTGCACGTCAATTTGAAGGGGTAATTATCTAGAACAGTTACTCTCAAAATGTGGTTTGTAGCATTTATTGGGAAATATTAAGAAGAGGGACTTAGCTGGCCTCATTCAAGTCATACTTAAGTCAGAAATTTTGAGGGTAGAATTCAGAGATAGATTCTAATAAGATTTCTAGGTGATTCTATTATGCATACCAATGTTTATAACTACTGCACTGTATGTCCAGTAGTATGGTATCTAATTTTCAATTCTTACATAAGTATAAATTGGATTTCTTTCTTTGCTTGTATTCTTTTGGTTATAATATTTGATGCTGAACTTTGATTAGGAATGCTACCATAATTTATTACATTGTTTTTTATAAGGAATCATTAATCATTATTTTCTTACTGTTTATCTTTATGGGACTGCCTTAGGCATATAAAGAAAAATACAAGTATATGTATTATTATTTCCTTTTTTTCTCCTTACTGAAGCATAAGCTCTTGCTACTTTCACTTTCACTTCACTTTTTTCTTTTAAATAGCTCTATAGTAATTCTACTGTATGATGTATAATAATTTATGAAATAAATCTCTGCTACGAACTTAGGTTGATTTCAATATTTTGCCATTAAAATATTTCTAAGCTGGGCACCAGTGGTTCACTGAAGCTACTTAGGAGGCGGAGCAGGAAGGATAGTAGTTTGAAGCCAGCCTGGACAGGAAAATGTGTAAGACTCTTACCTTCAATTAACCAGCAAAAGGCTAGAAGTGGAGCTGTGGCTTGCATGGTGGAGCATTAGCTGTGAGCAAAAAAACCTGAGGCTCTGTGTTTATGCCCCAGACCACTACATAAAACAAAACAGAATCTGTGAAATTTTCTAATAAATATATAATTTCATTGTTATGTAAATGCATTCATAGTATAGGTGCCTAAAAATGGAATTTTAAGGTCAGAAAGAGTAAATATTGTAAAATTATTGTAAAATTACTCAACGAAACATTAACAAACCAAATTGAGCAGGATATTAATAGGACTTATTCCTATTAATATTAGGACCATGTAGAATTTATTACTGGAATGCAAAGATGGGTAATCATATGAGAGGCTGATCACTGTAATGTACAGCATTAAGAAAAAGTAAAGAAATTATATGATCATTTCTACTGATGCAGGAAAACATTTGATAAAATTCAGCATCTTTTCTGATAAAAACTCTGTAATCAAACAATAAAAGTAAACTACCAGCATGATATAATTTGTGAAAACCAATAGTAGATATCACATGAAAGGTGAAAGACAGAAAATTTCTCCATTTATTTATTTATTTATTTATTCGTGCATGCATTTTGCTTGCTACTTGGGGCCTAAACTCAGGGCCTTGGTAATGTCCCTCAGCTTTTTCATTTAAGGTTGCATTCTACCATTTTAGCCACAGCTCTACTTCCAGCTCTTTTGATGGTTCATTGGAGATAAGAATCACATAGACTTTCCTGTTTGGACTGGCTTTGAATCATGATCCTCAGATTTCAGCCCACTGAATAACAAGGATTACAGGTATGAACCATTGATGCCTAGCTATCTTCTCCTATTTTTACTGCTCTGATTTAATATAATCCTAAGTGTAAGCCACAACATTTAGATAAAAATATTTAAATTGGAAATGAAGAAATAAGAATACATTTATAGGTTAAAATGTAGATAACTTTGATAATCTCCTGAAATCACTAGACTTAAGTAAATCAGCAGAGCAACTGCATGTATGTCAACACAAAAATAAGTTTCACTTTTGACAAGGCTGTCAGTGTCATTCAATGGAGATACTATAGTCTTTCAAAAGTGGTCCTGAGAAAAAAAATGGCTAACTGCAAAACAAAGTAGTTTAGCCTTTACTTAACACGATTTAAAAAAAACTAATTTAAAATGGATCAAGGACATAAATATAAGACCTCAAGTTATAAATTATTACAAGAAAACAGCCAAATGTTCTGTTTGATTATGACGCTTCACAGGTTTCAACAAAAAGTTAATCAGACTGAAAGAAAATTTAGAAGTTTTTGCATAAAAAGAAAGTACCAACATATTAAATTAAGAACTATAAGTTGGTTAAAAGAACAGTTAGGTATGATAAGAAATTAACAGTAATAATATTTAGAGAACTCATTTTTTTCAAAGCAGATATACAAAAAGAAATGTTTCCAATGCTCATCAGTAATCATTAGAGAAATGCACATTGAAACTACAATGAGTGAGTACTAAGCTATTTCTCATCAGAATGTGTAATGCAAAAAAATAACAGAAGTGTCGACAAGTATCTGCCAAAATTGGAGTTTCAGTGCGCTGTTGCTTGGGATGTAAAATTGTTATGATACAGTGGATGCTATGATGTCTCCAAAAAATTAAAGTATATGCTGTGATATTTTAGTTATTTCTGTTGCTATAGCACATCACTTGATTCTGATTAATTGGTTATGACAACTGACTTATTCTTGGTTATCATTCTGTAGGCTGGAAATTCCCAACTCAGGTGGCTTATATTTAATGAGATTGACTTGTTATTTCATCAGAATGATTGTGGATAAAAACCAAAGAGAAAACACAAGTGTTAACTAATGTAGGCCTGAAAGGGCAAAGAACTCAGTCCAGAGAGAGGACATTACTAATGACTCAAACTATTCCTGCTCTGTCCCACTTTCAAATGTTGCTGCAATGGTAATCAGGTTTCACCCTGCATTTTGGAGAGAGCACTCATATTCAAGTCACAACCTGTAGCAATTTCTCTTTTGGTTATTATTTTTAAACGAATTTCTAATAAGTAAAATGTACAAACTGAGTATCACTAGATGAAAAATAAGCAAAATATAGTACATAGATACATAGTTGAATCTTATTCCACTTGAAAAAGAAGTTCTGATATATGTTACATCATGGATAGATCTTTGGTCCTTATGGTAAATGAAATAAATTATTCACAAAAATCATTGAGACCAAAAATAGCATGGTGATTTCCAGAGTTCGGAAATGGGTAATTATTACTTAATGGGTGCAGAGTTTTAGTTTTATAGAAAAGATGTATAGAGATGGATTGTGGCAATGGTTGTATAATATTATGAATATATTTAATATGACTAAAATATATATTTACATAGATAAAATGTTATATATATTTTACCAAAATATAATATTTTAAAATAAAGGATAGTTTTCCTTTAATTAAGGATAGTTTTCCTTTAATAAAGCATAGATTCGTTTCAGGACTCCCTGAAGATTACAAAATCAAGTCCTTTGCATGTAATGGTGTAATATTCACTTAAACTACACACACACCCTCCTGTATGCTTTAAATCATCTCTACATTACTTAAAAAGCTTGGTGTCAATATCATTTATTACACTGTATTGCTCAGGGAATAATAACAGGAAAAATAGTCGGGACATAGCACTGATGCAATTTAGTTTTTCACAAATAATTTTCCACTTTTGGTTGCATCGAATTGGAAATCCACAAATGTGGAGGACTGGCCTTAACTAAGTACTCATAGTTTTGATGGCTACTCCAAATAATCTGTTACATGCTTTATAATAGACACAAATTTGTTGAGAATTATGTACTTATTAAAAATGTGATATGACATATTTTTGAAGAAACCATATCTATTATGGTAGTAGAAATACACAGAAAACTAGTGTCCTTTAATAGAGTATATGATAGACCTCTTTCAGTTCCTCACATCCAAGTAATATGTTTGAGAAACTTCTTGTTTCATACAGTGAAGATACGATCTAAGATCCTAATCTGAAATATATTTACATTTACCGATTAATTAAAAGTTAAAACCTATCTTTGAAATAGTTTTGACTTACTAGAAATAATTTTTTCCATCAAACTTCAAACATGGGGATGATTGGGATTTACTTACATAGTTAAAATTTATTATTTTTTAGTAATTAGTATAATGTTTTTAATTAGAATTCTTCAGGTTTATCACTTACACAGTATCACAACTTTATTTTGTGAAATTAGTTTGAAATTTAAAAAAAATAGTAAGACATTAAACATTAGAATTATTTTGTGCATGTGTGTCTGTTTGTATATGTCTGTATGTGTTTTTAAAAAACATTCTGTATTTTCCTCCTTCTACATTCTTTTAAATTTGTTAACTTAAAACTACTAAACAGATTTTTATTTTAGTCTTTGGAACAAAAACTGTTCTCTTGGGCTGATACCAGTACTTTATATGCCAACTTACAGACCGGAGTCTATTTTTATAGGCCAGGATATAGAAACCTTTGAAAACCAGAGCTTATAATGGAAACATTGATAGGCCCTTAAGTATCACAGAACACACGGCACTATTGAAATTATATGTATAAGATACAGGTTTTCACATGTAAGTGAACATTGAATTTTTCAGCAGTTATATTGTCAAATGTTTTTCAACTAAGGCTGAATAAGTGTTAAGCTGTGGTGAGGCCATAAAAGCTAAAGGTGAGCCTAACTCTACTCTCTGGAGTGTTTGTACCCAAGCACTCTGATACTGAGGAACACTGGAATAAACCCATTGGAAGGTAGATTTGTGAATGGTTTGAGTAGGAGAGAAGCATGTAAACTTCCTTCTCTTTAATTTTTCAAACCTGAATTCTTAGATTGTTTATGCATGTATGTAACTACGTATCACTGAACATTATTACAAACATTATCATTATTATATGCTAATTTGTTCCATCTTAATTTAATAATTTCACTGAAGACAGTTTAAACTTTATCTTAGTATAATGAAGAAAGTCTGGATATATCAAGAAGGTGGTTGAGTTAAAAAGCATTTTTGCTTCTCTGAGTGATTCCATCTAGATTTAATATAGAATCACCTTCAAAGGGTACAATTTATTACTCTGATTTCGTTAATTCAAAAAAAAATCACCCCTTCATTTATTGATCCCTGTCCCCTTAACTGCTCCCCTCCTCTTGCATGTATCCATTTCCAGGTGCTGATTTTGTTGTGTTTGACCTCATCTGTCTACAAATGATGCCATTTGAGCTCTCCATAGAGTGAATCTGTTATACTTTAGTTAATTTATTTATAACCACTTGCATGGAAAAGAATGCAGTCAAGAATTTGTTGTATATACCACAAAATTAAGAAAAGTAAAGGTGGGTTTAGAATATGTGAAAGTGTTGAAAGGTATGACATGATTGAGATGCTTTTGTATTCATAAACTGCTTTGTTGAATGGTAACTTTTGTTAACTATTGAAAGATAATAAAACACTTTTTTTAAAACATCACTGAAAAAATCCTTGAAATAATATGCTTTGTTTTAAACAGAGCTTATCCACTACTGTTATTTAATTAATTAATGATATGATCAGTTAAAACTGAGTGAAGAATTTTACAATATATTAATTCCTTTAAAGGAAAACCTGAATTTAAGATTACATTAGATGCTTATAGTAAAACAGTTAAGAATGGTTTAGAGTATATAATTAATTGAATGTTCATGAGTTGTAACACCAATATTGTCTCCTCCTTGCCTTTTCTTTTGTTAAATGCTGGAGAGAAGCAGAGGTGTTATGTCAAATACACTATCTCAGAAGTATTGTGAAGTGTTAGAGAAAATCCAGTATCTTGTGGGAAGATAATGAAGTGATAGTCTGTTACAGATTTTGCAAGTACTACCAAAGGAATAGGTTAAAAGATGTTAATTTGAATCTATTTTCATTTCTAGTTTTAGTTAAAATTTTCAGTTCTAGTTAAAATTTCTTTTCCATTGGCTTATATACATAAATATATACATTTAGTAAGATTTAGGTAACACACATCCTTGCCAACTAGAGGAATATCTTTTTATGTATCTGATTGGCTTTTGATTAATGAAGAAAATGTGGACATTTTATAGATTAATGAAAATGTGCATATTTTAGAAATTACATTTTTGAATCTGTGATTTACTTTTTTTCCACAAGTGTTAGAAACATTATTTTTTGTTTCTTGAAGGTTGAAAAGTTCTAAATGTGATTTATCTATTTTCTGTGCCATTGTACTAATTTTAAAACAGTCTATTTCAATATCAAAATAAGTATTCTTTTTCAATTTTTTTCTGCTTCATTCTTTAGGGAAGAAAGACTTCTATATACTTACCATTGTTGTAGAAAACCTCATCTCAGATTGTAAGGAATACAATGATGATCTTGTTGTATAGGTTAAAGAGAGAATAATCACATATTTTAGAAGGGTTATTTCTTTTAATGTTCCAAATGAATATATATATATATATATATATATATATATATCTAAGTGTATTACACACATGTAAAAAGTATATATACATATACATATATACATGTATTTATATATTACATTACATATTAAAAGAGTGGGCAAGAGAAACAGAAACAAGACTAGGGTTAGTCTGCTTAGAAAATTATTATAGGATCAAAGTACAATAACAAGCATAATTCAGGAAACCAAATCCAGAAGGATTAAGAACTGACTAAAGCTTGTCTTTTATAACTCATATTTATTGTTAAGAGGGCCTGTTGACATTTCATAATGGATTGTATACTGAATTTGTTGATAAAGTTATCTAATCCAATCGTATCGCCAGGAGTTTCTTACTAAAAATAACTTTGTGGGAAGAATAATGAAAGAAGACCTCATTTTTTTTTGTCTTAAAAAGCAGAAATTGAGGTGGTTTTCCAGCTTAATTCACCTCACAGGATTTAACATTTCAGGAAGATTTAACATTTTGGTAGGTTTTATAACACTGGGTTGGGAGCTCTTGAACTTTAGTAGCAGTAGCTGTCAATTATTCAAGAAACAGGTTTTGGATCTAATTAATAAAATTGATCATTAAAAACTGAGTGCCAGGCATCTATTTTTGCCTTCCTTACATGTTGACTTTTTAGGTCAAAGAAGTTAGCATTCTGTCTTAAATATTTTATTTCTTGATTACAAGGAAAAGGAGATTATTGAAATATAGAATAGGAATTAACTGCTGACTAAAAAAAAATTACTTGAGAACTAAGAACTTTGGAAAATATTTGGGGTAAAATGTTGTCCACTTAGTATCTAAGAAAATAGAGGTATTGTCCATGAAAGATGTGGCCAATGTGTGACATTTTATGTCTAATTTTCAAATATACAAAAGTACCTTATGGAATACGAATAAAGAGGCTCCAGGAAGTCGGATTAATTGTACCATATTTTCTTTCCTGTCACTTGGATATAATTGTGGTTACTTCTATCAAGAGAAAAAAAGTGAGCTATATTTTCTTATCCTTGACTGATGAATTTAGGTATAAACCTCTACCCCTGTGACTGAGATTTACTATCTCCGCATAGTTGTTACTAGTTAACAGTACTTTTAGATTGGGCCGATTTTTACCCATATTTTAGGCAAGCTAGATTTGTTGGAAGTAAAAATTAATAAGTATTCTTGCATCTAATCTTTTTTTTAAGAAAAGATGTCACTTGTAGTATTCTGGCATGATGACTGTGTCTTACTTCCCCACCATAAAAATAAGTTCCTACTATGTGCCAGTAATGTGTAAGGTATATTCTTTGTGCTAATTAATTGAGAGAGAGAAAAAAACTATTTTCCCTATTTCCTTTCTTTTTTTGTCTCTTTCTTTTTTTGAGGGGGGGGGGTCCAGTCATGGGGCCTGAACTCTGGGCATGGGCGCTGTCCCCAAGCTCTTCAGCTCTTCAGCTCTACCACTTGAGCCACAGCACCACTTCTGGCTTTTTTTTTCTTTTTGCTTATGTGGTGCTGAAGAATCGAACCCAGGGCCTCAGGCATGCAAGGCAAGCGCTCTACCACTGAGCCACCTTCCCAGACCCTTTTGTCTCTTTCTTACTATATGCCTTCCTCTAACCCACATAATTGTGTTATGCAGAAATGATAGGACAGGGTCTCTCAGCAAACTAATGTATTGAGCATATTTAATATAAAGACATTAGACAAGAAGTAAGTTACCTTTGGTACTTTAGGTACAGTAAGACAAAAATATTACAGCCTGCAGGAAAATTTATGTTAAAAATCTTGAGCTGGAATGAACTTGTTTATTGAGAATTTCATTCATGGTAGTGTAATTGGAACCCAGATAGCCCAGTAAATAGTGGTGAGAGAAGCCACACGTGGCCAAGGACTACAGAGGGTCTTTTAGATTCTATTATGAGTTTCAGCTCTAGAATTACAACTTACTGAAGGATTTTCAAAAGATAGATTAATACAAGATTTATCGTGTTAAATATTATTTCTGCTAGAAGTTTATTTTGAAGTGATTAAAAGAGACCAAGAGAAAATTGTCAAGAGATATCAAGATTGTCAAGAAAAAATTGTCAAGAGATATCAAGAGTAATCTGGATGATGGGAGTTTAAATTAGGAAGGTCCATGATCTGTATGGGAGTGTCCAATATGTTTAAGAATTAGAGGCTAAGGCTAATGACTTGAAATTAAATGTGTTATTAGTATAAGTTTACATTTAAGAGCCCAAATAACTATCTGGCTTTTCCAGAAACTAGTGGTTAAATATATTTTTCTGAGTTTCTGTACTTTACTAATGTATGTACTGAGGAAAATTATAAATAAATCTCCTTTCTCCCCCCTAAATTATGAATATACCTGAATGACTAGAAAAGGAGTAAATATAAAAATATAGTATAAAGAGTTGATCCTTTTATACTACAGACTGGATAATTTATAAAGCATTTATTTGCTAAAGTTGTAGAGTCTGGGAAATCCAAGATCAAGGTTTCAGAAGATGTTGTATTTGATGAGTAGCCTATCCCTGTTTCTCAGATGCTGCCTCCTAGCTGGAGGAGAGTCACACTGTTTCTTACTTGACCAAAGGGAAGAGAAAGCTTAGCTTCCAGCTTTTTCATAAAGTACTAATGCTATCAATATAGAGTTTTCATGTGTTAATCACCTTCTAATCACTCAACCATTAATGTTACTGCATTGGACAGTAAATTCCAACATGAAGGTTGTAAAGAGCACATTGAACTTATGGCATGGTTCAAAACAGGAAATGTGTGTACTGAAGAAAACAGATTTTAAATTTTAGTATATAAGTATGGAATTAAGGTACATTTAGCATTGTCTTTTATGATGCCTTAATTCTGTCCATTAATTTGAGTAAGTGTCGTTTCTTCAAAAGGTAAATTGAAGCTTGATACCCTTTTGTGTAACTTGATTTTCCTTTTTTCACTCAGATTTTTTTTTTTTTTTAATTTTGTGCCCACTCTGGTGCTTGAACTCAGGGCTTGGGTACTGTTCCTGAGCTTTTTTGCTCAAGGCTAGAGCTCTACTACTTAAACTGTGGTTGCAGATCTGACTTTGTGGTAGTTTATTGGAGATCAGAGTTTCACAGACTCCTTTCTAGTCTAGCTTTGTACTTTGATCCTCAGATTTCAGCCAACTAAGTAACTAGCATTACAAGCATGAGCCACTGTTGTCTGGCTTCACTCAGCTTTTCCAATTGAATTTCTTTTATATTTATATGATTTTTATCCTTTTTATCTTACATTTATTTTTATTTTGTTTTTGTGCCAGTCCTGGGGCTTGAACTCCAGGCCTGGACACTATCCCTAAGCTTCTTTTGCTCAAGGCTAACACTTTACCAATTTAGTCACAATTGAGTCATAGACTTTACTGCCTGAGCTCGCATGAAACCATAGTCCTCAGATCTCAGTCTCCTGAGAAGTATTACAGGTGTGAGCCACCAGAAAGTGCTTTTATCTTCTGTTATCTGTCCAGTATTCAGTAGCCTGATACTGTTTGCAGGAGTAATACATATCTTTGTTCTTAGTTTTTCTAAGGATGGTCCAAGTTCTCAACGCTTTTGCTCTGTTGAGTGATGTGTGATATTTCTAAAGGGTAAATCATCATGTCATCCCTATTTTAAGGCCATCCAATGGCTTTCCATGCCACTCAGAGTATAAACAAGAGTACTGTTTTGGCCTAAAATGACCTAAGTATAATATGCTGACGGCTCACGCCTATAGTCCTAGCTACTGTAGCCTAGCTATATTATTAGTGTTTCTGAACCTTAAAAAAAAATTTTGTTCTTCTAAAATGCCTTGTTAGAAAACTGTCTCTTAGTTTTTCTATCTCTCATGAAATTTTAATACCATAGTACACATAGACATACTGGGTGTCTGTGTACTTTGTAGACTGTTGGAGGGCTATAAACTATTGAATTATATAAGATTTCTCACTATAACTGTATGAGCTAATTTTTATCCCTTTGGGGACAATATCATACATATTGAGAATGTACAGTATATGTGAAAGCTATTGTAAACTCCACACTACTAGTTAGATGTAAAGCTTTAGTGTCAATTATTTGCATTTCATATGATATAAGTCTGTTTTGCAGCTGCCCTTTTCTCTTTGCAGATTTTCCTGTTATAAGCTTAGGCATTACAATTTTTTGCGGGGGGGGGGGTGGGTGGAGGGGGGAGCCTGGGTGCTGTCCCTCAACTCTTCAGCTCAAGGCTAGTGCTGTACCACTTGAACCACAGCACCATTTCCGGCTTTTTCTGCTTATGTGGTTCTGAGGAACCGAACCCAGGGCCTCATGCATGCAAGGCAAGAACTCTACCTTCCCAGCCCCAGGCATTACAATGTTGTCTATTTTTACTGACCTCTTGTCTACCATCTCTGGTCATATAGCCCATTATAATAATCTGTCTTAATCTTTTTAATCCATAGTTTTTCCCTCTATTTATCCCTTGACCTTTTAGAGTTGGAGTTCTTTCAAATATATCTCCTTTTTTGCGGCATTCTGCTTTTCCTTTCCATGGTCCATGCATGCCTTTTCCATATTTTTCCTCTGAAAACATGGTGTCAAGCCAGCAAGGGTATTGTCTCTCTCCTTATGGCTGTTCTTTGGCATTCTTTTCTAGTGCTGTTGTTCTAGAACAATAACATTTCTTAAATGAATTTCTAAAATGTAATTAGATTTTTAATTTTGTAGTGACCTTGAAATGAGTTGCTTAACTTGCTAGCTTCCATTCTCACTGTCTAAAATGGAGATTAAAATATTTTTTGTTTGGTCTGGGTGCTAATGACTCATGACTATAATCCTAGGTACTAAGGAAGCTGAAATCTGAGAATTTTGGTTCAAAGCCAGCTCGGGCAGGAAAGACCAGGAGACTCTTATCTCCAATTAACCACCAAAAAGCTCTAAGTGGAGCTGTGGCTTAAGTGATAGAATATCTGCCTTGAGTGAAAAAACTAAGGGTAGTACCCAGACCCTGAGTTCAAACCCCAGTACCACACCAAAGAAAAAAAATTCTTTTTGATAGTATTGCTGAGCAGTTTGACTGGAATGTGTACAATCAATGCTCTAAACAATTCTTATCATGAAAACAGGTGAAATTTTGTTAAATTTCCCTATTATTCACTCATTTATTCAAATTATCATTATAATCATCCTTGTGTTTTGTAGAAGAATGTAATGTTATTCTTTCTTATAATAGATTTTCAAAGGAAAATATTTTTCCTTTAAATTACTGTTACTATTTTTTTTTTTTTGATAATGGTCATTCTAGCTGGGGTGAGGTAGAATCTCAGTGTTGTTTTGATTTGTATTTCCTTTATGACTAGAGATGTGTCTAAAGGCCATTTTTACTTCTTCTGAGAAGATTTTATTTAGCTCAGTCCATTTATTAATTGGGTTGTTGGGTCTTTGAGGGTTTAATTTTTTTAAGTTCTCTGTGTATTCTGGATCTTAGGCCATTGTCTCATATGTAGGTCCCATTTTGTAAGTTTTCTTTTTAGCTTGTTGGCTATGTCCTTTCCTGTCCAGAGACAACTTCTGTTTTTTGTTTTGTGTTTTTTTTTTTTTTGATCGGTCATGGGGCTTGAACTCTGGGCCTGGGGCCTGGGCGCTGTCCCTCAGCTCTTCAGCACAAGGCGAGTGCTCTACCACTTGAGCCACAGTGCCACTTCAAGTTTTCTAGTGGTTTATTGGAGATAAGAGTCTCACTGGACTTTTCTGCCTGGGCTGGTTTTGAATTGTGATCCTCAGATTTTAGCCTCCTGCGTAGCTAGGATTACAGGCGTGAGCCACCAGTGCCCAGGAGAAACTTCTTAATTCAATGCAATCTCATTTATCAAATCTCTTTGAATTTCTGGCAAGAATGCAGCCAAAGAGGAACCCTGATACACTGCTGGTGGGAATGTAAACTTCTTTAACCACACTGGAAAGGTTCCTCAAAAAACTAAACATAGAACTACACTTTAATCCAGCAATATCACTCCTGGACATTTACACAAAATATTACAAACTAGGATATAGTAAAGCTACCAGCACAATCATGTTTATTATACCACTATTCATCATAGTCAAAATATGGAATGGAATCTGCCCAGATGCCCTTTAGTGGCTTGATGAATGGATCAACAAAGTGTGATTATATATATGCAATGGAAATTTTACTTATCCATTAGGAAGAATGATACTGTACCATTTTTAAAAAAATAGGAAGACTTGGCCAAAATTAAGTGAAGTACGTTAGGCCCAGAGAGACAAAGTTTCCATATTTTCCCTTATATGTGGAAGTTAGATTCAGCTTATTAGTTCATAAATAATTGTTGGGTATTATGCAGGGGAATAAAAAATTATTAACTGAAATACACTGAATTCAAGGGAGAAATCAGTGTAATTCCTTAGTCAAAATAAAAATGTAGGAAGTGTGTATTCCAAAGGTGTAAGGTGGAGTCAATGGCAAAGGAGTAGACTAATGAAGGGGAGAAGTTGGGGAGAATGCAGTCAAGAATCCCATGTATATGCTACAATATTAAAAAGAGTGAGGGCTGGGAAGATGGCTCAGTGGTAGAGTGCTTGCCTTTCATGCATGAGGACCTCAGCACCACATAAACAGAAGAAGTTGGAACTGGTGCCATGACTCAAGTGGTAGAGCACTGGCCTTCAAGCCCCACAACTGACAAAAAAATAAAGAACAAAAAATAAAAAAATAAAAAAAGTTGAGGGAAGGCATGACTGTGGGAATAAGTGGAAATATTGAAAGGGAAGGGTGACAAGGGTGATCAAGATATATTTATGAACTGCTTTGTTAAGTGGCCAACTCCTTTGCATACTTACAGATAATAAAAAATGAAATAAAAATAATTTCACTCAGCATGTCTCCTAATATATAATTTACTATAAATAAAGATTCTGTCTAAACTGTGTAAGAATGATATGCATTTCACTTTCTACTATACATTAAAATATTTATGTTTCCATACTTTTATTTTAATTTGCATATGTTATTAAGTAAAAGATAGCTAACATAAAATTTACACAACACATATGAATTAGTATCTCTCAGTGACTGACTGAAATGGTCAGTAATCAGATGAGATGGTAATTTGTTGTGTCATCTTTGTTGGGCCATAGGTAGTAGATATTTGGTCAAACATTATTCTCTATTTATTCTATATACTATATATATAGACACACATATACATGTATATATACACATACATCTAAATGGAATACACTGATATATATATATAGAGAGAGAGAATAATGTATGTATATATATACATATATATGTGTTTGTGTGTCTATAGCTATAGCTATATCTTTATCTAATCAATATCTACCTGAGGATATTCCATTCAGACTTACAACTGGTTGAGTATATGGCCTTGTAGATTGCCCTATTGTAACTTGTTTGAGTCTCATTCAAAGTTGAAAGCATGAATTGAACAAAACTGAACTTTCATAAGAAACATTCTACGCTAGACTGCTTTAACTTTATCTGAAATGTCTATTTGGCTACTTACATTCAACTAGAACATGGTTTTCTTATGCATCTCCAGCCTGCCCACCAACCATCCAGAATTGTATTTACCAGCCTGTGTTAATTATATGAACAAATTCTGTATAATCTCTTAATATACCAGTATCACCTCCTCATTCCCAGCTTTGCTGTTTCTCTGGACCCACAGATATTTTCAATGCTAATTAAAACTGGTATGAGATGCCATTTCATAAGATTTGTATTAGTTATTTTTTCTAAGAAAAATAAAGAAATAGGGACTGTCCCATAATATCATGTACATTAGTACTGTCCCTTTGGGGAGAGTAGTTTGGCAATGTTTTATTAAGAGTTATAGATAGGCAAACAATATGAGCCAGACATTTCATTTCCAGATTAAAAGTGTTAGATTTTTCATTAAAATAAGATTACATTCAGTGCTAAATTATAATGTCTTGATATTTAGTTTTCTGTTAACATTATTCTCATAAAATTATTCATAAATTATATTCATAAAATGTAGAATAATGGAATTATTTTCAATATTCATTGATTACTTGAAAAATACTTAACTGCCTACCAGATGGGCTCACAGTTACTGTTTTATACAGGACTTCTCTAGGATACTTAATAAAGTTATTTCTGAAATTAAATGCTTGAAATAAATGCATAAAGAATTTTACTTTCCATACTCATATATCAAGTTCAAATAGGTAATAAAATATATACATTTGTTTTTATTTATTTTTGTTGCTGAGCTTCTTTTATTAATAACTTACTAGAATAATTGTCTAAGGAATAATGTTGGTGTTGCTGGAGGATATATGAGCTCTTTGTAAATAATACATATTGTATTACATATTAATTTATTATGAAGTGGACAATAGATTATTTCAATTTCTTTTTGTTTGTTGTTTTTGTTTTTGTGTTGGTATCAGTCCTGGGATTTAAATTCAGAGCTTGGGCACTGTCTCTTTTTCTCTCAAGGCTTACCCTGTACTGCTGTGCTGCACCACTTCTGGCTTTTTTCTTGCTTAGGTTAATTGGAGACAAGAGTCCCTGGGTTTTCTTACCCAGACTGTCTTTGAACTGTGATCCTCAGATCTTAGCCTCCTGAGTAGCTAAGATGATGGACATGAGCCACCAGCAACATGCTCCCAGAGTATTATTAAAAATTAATTAAAATGTAAGTTTACTGTTTAACGACTTCTATTCCAATATCATTTAAAAATTTAAAGACCTTTCAGAAAGTTAAAAAGACTTTATAACCTATATTATGTGGAAATTTTTTCGCTGTATTAAAAATTAGTGGCTATCTTCATCTTACACTTTTCTAGGTAAGTATCCTGAATTTATAGCTTAAAGCTATAATTTAAAACTTTGTTTCTGAGAAGGCAGTTGTAAAAGAACACAATTGCAAATTAATTTATTTGCTTTTGAGAAAGGAATCATCCTATTGATAGCTTCTATATAACACTTCTATAATACTATTTATTGATATGATTATCAATATTAATCTTATTTGGTGCAATCACAATATAAGGCAAAATTTCCTGGCTATAAACTGTTCTCAAACCTTCAGATGTCTATCTACATCAACAACACATTGACATTGTGTTTGTGTGTGTGTTTGTGTGTGTGTCTCTGTCTGTCTGTTTGTCTATATATGTGTATGTATATATCAATTATATTTCAGTTTTTGTTACATGAATTCTTACTCAAAACAAATTTATTTTGAAAAAATTGAAAATACATCCATTACAGTTAAGTTAGCTATCAAAGATTCTAAGGCATTCAAGTCAGATCACTTTTTAGTGAAACTCAAATTCATAGTTTTTTATTTAATATTATAAATTAATTTTATACTTTATCAGTTATATAAAGTCTTTATATTTTTTTGTCACAAAATTTGAAAACTTGAAGCTGGGCACCAATGGCTTATACTTTTAAACCTAGCTACTCATAAGGCTGAGATCTGAGAATCGTGGTCCAAAGCTAGACTGGGCAAGAAAGGTCATGAGACTCTGACCTCCAATTAACCATAAAAAGTGGTTCAAGTAGTAGAGTGCTAGCCTTGAGCATAAAACTCAGGGAGAGTGTCCAGGCCCTGAATTCAACCCCAATCTTGGTTCTTTTATTCAAATATATAGAATCTTGTACTCTATGAGGAGATGAACAGATTTGGCTATTTTAATATTAACATACATTATGTATTGTTGATTTAAAAATTATCTAAGATCTCAATTTATCATACCTTAAATACTTGGGGACAGTATCATGCATATTCATATTAATATAAGAAGGAAAGTCTCAACAAATTAACAAATTTTAAAAACTTAAAAAAAACACCAGTGTTGTTCTAGGGTGAAAATGGTAATCACAGAGTAAAGATAGTTCAATTTTATCTCTTCACAACAGTATTCTCAGTGGTGCTTGTATTTTTGTAAAGATGTTTTCATTTTATAGGTGTTTTAATTTGATTTCCCCTATAAATTACTTTATTAATCTGTTGTATTTCTTTATAGCTCCTTTTCTCAGCATAACTGAAAAACAACTTTCTATAGGTTTGGGTATATTTCAGTAGTTCATTTTTTAAAAAATTATTTTCCAATAGCAAACCTAGCAGCTCTGTCTTTGAGGTTTTTGGAGATATTTCCCCTTGAGATTTTTGATGTTATTTATTCTTGAAGGTCCTACAGTGGACTATGTGTTTTCCTATTGATACTTGCCTTAATCTGTCTACTGGTAGGGTTTTCAAATAAAATGTAGCAGATTTTCTGATAAACCACAAATACTTTTCCTTATAAATATTACATTGTCTTTCTTAAATTCAAATTGAATGTGACATTATTTTTAATTCCTCCTCCACACCTTCTTCCACCACTACCTCCTCCACCTTCTCCTTTTTGTTTAGTCCTGTGACTCATTTTCTGGCTTCTTAGTAAACCTTGATTGATCCGTCTGAGAGAAGACTGATATTTACCCTTATTTATCTATAGAAGTTTCTCTGTTCCTATGGTAATAACTTTTACTCATTGAAAATATATAATCACTACCATGTTTTTTCTTCTGAGCATTTTAAAGTAACATTGCTAAGATTATTCTTTTCTATAAATTCTAATTATTGCAAAAATCACATTTCAGTGAATAATCAAATAATTATTTTGAAGAATTTCATCTCTTCCTCTCTTTTTATTTCATCATCTAGTTTCTCATATCTTTCCAGCTCCTACTATAACTAGCTAGGATTAATAGCAAACATTTTCTTTAAATTATTGAGCACATTTTTATTTATTTATTTCTTTTAAAGTCACAAACACCTTTTAATCTTCACAATGTTAGTCATCATTATCATACATTGCTTATGAACTCTATGACCTTAAACAATAAAACTATTTTTTTTACAAATTGGATGATATGTACATTTCTTCCTTTCTTTATTCTTAATATATATTTTTTATTGTAAAGATGCTGTACAGAGGGGTTACAGTTACATGAGGAAGGTAATGAGTCCATTTCTTATTGAGCATTGTTACCCTCTCCTTTATTTTTCCTCTATCATCCCTTTTCTCCCCCCTCCCCAACTCTTCCCTCCCCTGCCATTTCTTTCTTTTTTGAGCACATTTATTTTACTTGTCAAAAGCTACGTGAGGTTGTTGTTTGAACCAGTAATTAAATGCAGCCTAATATGCTCTTATATTTATATGCAATACCTGTTCTGTAAAGCCTGTTTCCATATCATTTTGGGTAATTTTTTGATCTGAAAAGATTTTGGCTGAAAATAATAACATGTGCTATTGTGGTAATTTTCACTTTAAAATATTAAAACTTATGTCATTGCCTATTGAATTTACATTAGATTTAAGGATCAGTGGGATAATACTTGATATATATTGGTTAATGAGCATTTTCACCTTATTTATAATACTTCTAAAAAACAATATAATGAACATCTTATGTCTTATTGCTCAGTGTAGCATAGTGTTATATGTTCTTTTAAATCTTTTAAAGCATACAATTTGTATGCTTGAGTAGAACAAATATAGTTAATGAATTCTCATATAAGGGCTTTATACTGAAATTTCTGATTTACTGAATAAATTATTTTTCAAATTCTTGTGTTTTAACTTGAGTATAGAATAAAACAGGTCCTATTCTACAAAAAGTAGAAATTAGTTAAAACCAGTCATAAACATGTCCTATTCTACAAAAAATAGAAATTAGTTAAAACCAGTCATTTCACTAAACTATGGTTAATTTTAGAGTTGAATAATACGGGTTAAATGTTGTGTAAGCATCTGAATCAGAGAAAGGGAAGTTGAAGAGAAGTGATTTTTTATTTAAATCTTAAGGGCAAGTGGCAGTTTGGTAAAAAAAATAGTGTCTGCCAGAAGAGGTACATTTATGAAAGTGCTCTGATGTTCAGTTTGGTATAGTAAAGAAAGAATAAATGTGGAGAATCAACAAGAAAATTGTTTCCTTTTAAGAATGTGGTTTCCATTTCTGTATCTTGTATACACTATCTAAATCATTCCTTGTATAGTCCCTTTCTACTTCTTGAGCCAGATGATTCCTCAGAGTCTGATTATACATATTGAATGGAATGTGCCTTGTTTTATCCTCTTGAGTTTTTGCATGGGGTTCTTTAAATACAAGATCATGTCATCTGCAGAGAGGGAGAGTTTTACTTCATCTTTCCCTATTTGGATCCCTTTTATGTTTGCATCTTGTCTTATTGCTCTAGCTAGGCATTCTAATACTAAATTGAAGAGGAATTGAGAGAGTGGACATTCTTGTCTCGTTCCTGAATTTAGAGGAAATGGCTTTAGTTTTTCACCATTAAGTATGATGCTGGCTGTAGGTTTATCATACACCTCACCCCAATTAGAAAGGCTATAATCAGGAAATCTATTAACAACAGATGCTGGAGGGGACGTGGCTAAAAGAGAACTGGACAGCATTGTTGGTGGGATTGTAAACTTGTTCAACCACTTTGGAAAGCAGTATGGAGGTTCCTCAATTGACTACACATAGAGCTCCCCTATGACCCAGCAATCCCACTTTTGGACATTTACCCAAATGATCACAAACAAGGTCATACTAAAGCTATCAGCACAACTATGTTTATCGCAACATTATTCACTATAGCTAAAATATGGAACCAACCTAGATGCCCCTCAGTAGATGAATGGATCAAGAAAATGTGTGTGTGTGTGTGTGTGTGTGTGTGTGTGTGTGTGTGTGTGTGTGTGTGTGTGTGTGTGTGTGTGTGTGTGTGTGTGTGTGTGTGTAATGGAAATCTATGCGTCCATCAGAAAGAATGACACCTCGCCACTTGTTAGGGAATGGAAAGACTTGGAAAAGATTATATTAAGTGAAGTAAGCCAGGCCTAAAGTAACATAGGTCCCATGGTTTCCCTTATCTGCAATAACTAGTATATGTCTAGGACAAGCAGAAAAGTTCAAAAGCTATGTACATATGACCATGTAAGATTATGTTGAGCAAGATGAGCCCCAAGATAGAGACACAAGTGGTTTTTATCTTTGTTGCTGTTGTTTTCAATGTACTTATAATGTATTGTGATTTCTTTTTGTTCCTTTTATATGTTCTTCCCCCATGGTCTAACCCCTGTTTTCACTTGCCTTTCATCTTGTATATTTTTCTAATTTGGGGAGCGGAGGGGAAATGACAAAATGCTGAAATAAGGAAACAGGTTGACCCATTGCACTATGTTGAAAACGAACTTTACAACTTTGGGGGGAGGGAGGAGTTAGAGAGGTGGGGAGGGAAGGAATGGTGGGGGGAAAACAAAGGAGGGGTAACAATACTCCATAGGAAATGTACTCATTACCTAAATTCATGTAACTGTAATCCCTCTATACAGAATCTTTACAATAAAAATCTCTATTAAAAATAATACAAAGAAGAACCTGAAGGGAGGAAAGTGTTAGGAGTCTGCATTGTTCTCTTAAAGCAGTACTGCCCTCATGGAACACTTAACACTCCACTGTCCCCAGGGTAACTGACTCTGGGCCTTTGAACAATCTTGGGAAAACCCTACCTGTTCAAAAGTGAACATTACCCCAGGCAGGACCTTTTTCCACAGTTGCCTGATTTGACTTCCTTGTTTTGACTGTTCTAACTCTGCTTAGTGGTACTTGGCACTACTCTCTAGCACTGATTAAAATCTGATCTAATTGGTTGAGCTTTCTGTCCCCCCTTTTCCCTTTCCTCTGCATGATCTTTCCTAACGGAAGGCATAAATGGTTTTATGCAAGTGATTTTGGCTATTGAGGCCCAGGTAGATGATGTGTTTTAGCTGATGGTCTTCTCTCAGTGATGTCTATGGTACTGAAGTAAATTGTGTAAGTTGAATCTATAACATTTAGGATTTAAATTAGTCATAGTTTTTGCTATTAGATAGTGCATTCAAAGATCCAGTATGATTATACAGAAATTAACAGCAGTAAATGAATTCTGATAAAATCACACCTAGATTTATTAGTCCTTTTATTTGAGTTATTAAGTCATCTGAGATGGTTTTGCTATTAATTATATGTGTGATATTAAGTAAGTTACTTGTCTGTTAAGTCTGTTTCCTCATTTTTGAATAGGATATAAAAAGAATTGTCATGATCAGCATTTATTGATAAATGCTAAGGTGTTTGCTGTTATTTAATTACAAGTTTTATGTTTTTAGTCATAAAATTTCTTCATGTTTCCCCAAGCTTAAATGATCATATGCTTCAAAAACAACTCTTCCTCTCTACCCTTACATATCCAGGCTTACACTAAGGGGAGATTTTGTTGTTGTGTTTGCCAAATTTTATTTGTTTTTTTCTTTGTTTGTTGTTGTTCTTACTCATTGACTTTTTTAACAAAATATTTTATTTGATACTTATGTGGAACTGCCATTTAAAAAATTCTTAATATTATCAGTGTTTGTGAACGAATTATTGTTGCTGCTTTTTGTTTTCACATTTTATTCATTTCTAATTATCTTTAATGCCAGTTTTATATAGACCAGAAGGAAATAGTTTAATGGCTGGACATGACATGATATCTCTATAAAAGAAGACAGTGACAATTTAAATTTATAGTGAGAGGCCAAGCAGCTTCTCCAATCTTTACATCCTTTTTCATTGGGCAGGTATGTAAATTGTTACTCCTCCCTATGTTTGCCAGTCTGGTTTATAACTCTGAGGTTCACTTGATCCTTCTGGCTCTTTATAAAAACAGTGAAATCATGGAACTATCTTTTGATCAGGCAATTTGATTCTTCCCCACATTTTAAAAAATTTCTTTGGTTATGTGTAATTTTTTTTGCCTTTTAACAAAGCTGTTTATGTATACAGTACATCTTTATCTGTGTTATCACCTCAACATCTTTATCTACCTTCAGATCCCCACCCCACCTTCCGTCCCTTACATTTCTCAATTCTGTGGTATATACAATGAAATCTTACCTACATTCTCCTCCCTTCATTCTTCTATCCTTCTCCTCTTAGCCCCTCCCTTCCAGGTACACCATACCTCCACTTTCATCTGTTTGGTAGTTAATTTGAAGAATCTGTTGGACTTTTCCTGTCCTGGCTGGCTTTGAATCTCAGATCTCAGCTTCTTGCATAGCTTCGCTAATTTGGCTCTTTTTAATGTTTTTCTAATGACTATGGAAATTGATTACTGAAAGGCCAAATGTAATTTTTTATTTTGTAATATAAAATATTTAACACATCTGTGAACATCTTACGTACTCTATATAGTTTTCTTTGTTTAGGAGTAAGGTAGTTTAATTTTTTGGTGGATGCCTTACCTCATGTTCTTCTGACAGCATGAAAATGTTTTCTCTGATTATTGTTCTTATTTATTAGACAAAACTTGATATTATACTTTTATGGTTGGTATAAATGAGTGAGGGTTTCAGAATTTTACCAAAGGATTATACTTAATATTGAATGACATGTATTAAGACAAATGCTTTTATATATAATTTATTTGACATTGTAAATGCACTTATCTTGTGAGAATCAGGCCCCCTGTTGTCAAATGAAGCATTCTGGAAAGGTTTGCAGTAAATAAATAATAAAACTACTTCGATATGCTATCTAACAATATTAAATATTAATTCTTTCAAATGATTGATTTTTAACTCTAAATTAATCTATTTGAAGTCCAATATAACCCTTGTGCATTAAATATTGGCCAAATTCAAAAATAGAACTGAAATCTTTCTTTTTCTTTTATTCTCTTTCCTTTCTCCTTTCCTTTTTTTAAAATTAAGACTTCAGAGAGCATTATTATTTACAGCCAGCAAATTTTCTTTTTTGCTACTAACACTGTTGAATAGAAAATATTTTATACAGTGTTGTTCAAAAACTTTCCCTTTTAAATATGAAAATAGAGCTTCTATCAAGAAGTTCCCTTTTATATCCTGCATGTAATATTTGTGGTTAAATACCATCAATAGTATGTATGAAACGTGTATATATGTAACCCTCACACTTACAATCAAACCCTAGCAGTTGATTTATATTCTTTATATTTATATAAAGATTTATATTTATATAAATATGCTATATTTATATAAATATTTATATTCTTTGTTTTTTATTACAAGAGAAATCTTTGTGTGAAGTAATACTATGTCATTTATAATTACTCAAGAATTTAAGTGAATAAAATATGTTTATATGAACTTTTTTTTTCTTTTCTTTTTTCTTTTTCTTTTTTGCTGGTCCTGGGGTTTTTATGGTCTTGAGTCTCTTTACTGAAGGTTAGTGCTCTACCATTTGAGCCACAGTACTACTACCTCTGCCTTTTTCTGGTAGTTTATTGGAAATAAGTCTCAGGGACTTTTCCTCTCAGGCTGCCTTTGAATCACAGTCCTCAGATCTCAGCCTCCTGAGTAGCTAGGATTATAGCCATGAGCCACAGAAGCCGAGAGAGAGGAGAGAGAGAGAGAGAGAGAGAGAGAGAGAGAGAGAGAGAGAGAGAGAGAGAGAGAGAGAGAGAGAGAGAGAGAGAGAGAGAGAGAGAGAGAGAGAGAGAGAGAGTGTTGTGGGGCTTGAACTCAGGGCTCAAGCATAGTCCCTTAGCTCTTTTGCTCAAGGCTACCACTTTGGACCACAGCTTTACTTACTGTGTGAGCTTTCTTGAATGTGTCTTTAGAATGACACTATTGAGAATGCTGTTTGAAGCAATGAAATAATGAATAGAAACAGATACAAACACAACTTCAGGTTCAGAGTGAATAACTTGTTTTACTAGAGGTATTTCTAATCCATTATTTTATCTGTATAGTACTGATAGTTTGAAATTTTGACTCATAGACTGCTTATCTATATGAAAAATAGTTTTGAAATGTGTTAAATAGGTTTGAAATGTGTCTTCTGAGTTTTTTTCTAAGTGTTCAAACTTGACTTTCTTTGTCACAGATCACTTTTTTTTTTTTAATACCAATGTTTCAACTGAGGGTTTGTTAGGCAAGTACTAAACCTGGTAGGGAGATTGTTATTTTTGATAGAAAATCATGTTATGCTTGTCCTAGCCTGGACTGTGATCTCTTATATATACTAAGCACATAGCTGAATTAACAGGTCTGTACCACCATAAGGAGCTTTATTGGTTAAGATGAAGTCACGTTAACATTTTTGCTCAGGCTGGCATCTAATTCAGATCCTCCCAATATCTGCCTTTCAAGTAGCTAGCATTACAGGCATGTACCACCTAGGTAAGCTCAGCTGTATTACTACAACATAATGCTATAAGAAGTAGACTTTTGGAAAGAGAAGAACTATGTTTAAGATTAATTCTAGATTTCAAGTGGGAATTTCAGTTTGATTAGTCAACTCCTAGGACTAGAAGTAAAGTCATAGAATAGCAATAAAACCATATTGTAAAACCAAATTTTGAGTAGTCTGAATTTCAGTTACTTGTGAAACAGAAAATTGAATTATAAGAATAACAAAGGAAAGATAATTCCTTTCTAAGGTCTTCATGTGTGTTACTCTACTTCTGAATAATAGAAAGGACTTGAGAGATATCTAAGCATTATTTCAGAGGCCTGAAACCTATCAATTAAATTGTTATTTACTAAGGAGTCATACTTTTGCTATGTGTTTTAATTTTTTTCTCTACATAGAAAATATATAATTCAGGGCTATGAAGGTGGCTCAGTGGTAGAGTTCTTGCCTTGCATGCATAAGGCACTGGGTTCAATTCCTCAGCACCACATAAGCAGAAAAAGCCAGAAGTGGTGCTATGGCTCAAGTGGTTAGAGCGCTTGCCTTGAGCTGAAGAGCTGAGGGACAGTGCCCAGCCCCAGAGTTCAGACCCCACGACCGACAAAAAAAACTAAAAAAGAAAAAAGAAACTATATCATTAAGATATATAGCAGGTATAGAAGTCAGAGTAAATTCAGAATGTAATGTAAACTTTAAAATATTTGTCATTTTGACTTTTAAATTTGTTGTTTGAGAATTTTTTTTCAACCAGCAACAATACTTTAGAATTTTCACCAAATATTTCCTTATGGTCTGATTATAGATAGATAAGAATTTACTTATAATAACGATTAAAGAAAGCTTAGAAAAATTTTTGAAATACCTTTAATATTCTGTTCTCAAGTTAAATATTTTTTCTTTGTGTATATATCAAACATGAATTGATAAATTCCTTAAATATTTTTTCCTATTTCACAGCCTGAGAGCTGCCCCTAGCTTTTTTGCTCAAAGCTAGAGCTCTACTACTTTGAGCCACAGCTCCACTTAAGGTTTTCAGGAGGTTAATTGGAAATAAGAGCCCCATGGCCTTTCTTGCCTGAACTGACTTTGAACTGCAATCTCAGATCTCAGTCTCCTGAGTAGCTAGGATTGCAGGTGTGAGCCACTAGCACCCAGCTTTTTTAATCACAGTAGCAATAACCATATGCTTAAATAGGTTTTAGATTCTAAATAAAACTTCCTTTTATATGTAAAAGAAAAATCCCAAATAACAACTCCTTAATAATTTACTTTTGTTTAAGGTTTTACTTAAATCCTTAGTTAAGAGAAAAATGAAGAATTTTATCCTTATTTTTTCCAACAAAAATTGCTTGGAAACATTTTACTACTGAGTAGATTGTTTTGTTTAGCTATAAAAGCACCTCAGTGACTTAGTTTCAATTTGTTGAAATAATAAATTTGGATAGATTTGATGTCTGGTGATGATCTTGATAGGTTTACTTAGTTAATTTTGTTATTGTTATTGTGTATTTTCATAGACTTGTCAAGTTCTTCTTCCCTCCCTCTCTCCCCCCCTCCCTCGTTCCCTCCCTCCCTTCCTCCCTTTCCTTCCTTCCTTCCTTCCTTCCTTCCTTCCTTCCTTCCTTCCTTCCTTCCTTCCTTCCTTCCTTCCTTCTTTCCTTCCTTCCTTCCTTCCTTCCCTCCCTCCTTCTTTCCTTCCCTCCCTCCTTCCTTCCTTCCCTCTCTTCCTCCTCCACTCCCTCTCTCCCTCCATTCACAATATAGACTAGGCACAGAGGTTGGGCTAAGGTATATATGGGGGAAGTTTGCTTTGCCTTTGTTAATTTACAGTCATAATATGAACCTAGCTTGCTTTTTAAAACAATGTTTGGATGTGGGCAGTGTTTTCAAATTCCAGCTTTAATACTTATTAATCATATAAGTTGATAAATTAGAGAAATGAAAATGATGAAGGGGAAGTATTAAGTTATGCAGGATAAAATGATGATTGTATATGAAAATGGCTTTTATCATATGTTTATTGTACTTAAATGTTAACTGTAATTAATAAGGCTTTTTCTCTGATTTCATTGGATATTTGAGTTTGATGATCCTTACTGGTCTGTAAAAGACTTCCTTTTCAATAATTTTTGACATAATTTATAGGATTATGTTTCTAACTATAACTGATCATCTATGTTTTGCTATCCTTTCCTAAATTAGAGTCTCTTCTTAGAGACTATAGATGCATAAAAAATGACTTTCTGACAGATTTCTTAGATTTAAGATTTTCTGAATTTAGAAATTCATTTTCTTTTTTCTTTTGTTGTGTTCACAATAGAAGTTTTCTGTTTACCTTAATCATCTGCTTTTGTTGTGTTAGCTACAATTTTCATAGTATTTATGACTGGTAACTACTTGGTTGTGGGTAAGCAAGGAGGTCATATTGTTTTGATAAAAAACGAAATATACATGAATGAGGACTTTAGAGAGAAAACAAATGAGATAAATGAGCTCTTTGGATTGGGGGAAAAATAATCAAGAATTTTTGTACTCTTGGATATAGCTGAAAACTTTTCTTCCATAAATGAAGACTATGTCCTATAAAAAATTATTCATACAAGAACTGTGAATGGTATTGTAGAGCATTGGTCCAGTCACTGTATGGTCCTGAATTGAATTCCAGTATTACCCCTTCCTACCTCTCACCCAAAAATAACTAAAAAAATAAGTACTTATTTTCTTTGAGTTTGCCGTTCTCGCTTAGTCTTTCTTATTACTCATTCCTCCTATGCCTTCTCTGTGCTTGAAATTTAATTGATTTTGTTATTTACATATATTGGATGGAAAATGATGAACCTGGTTTATTTTTTGTTATGGTTTTTATTAAGAATGTAATTCATACATATTAACAGAAAATTCCTGAGTAGTTAGATGTTATTTTTCATTGCTATGACAAAATGCTACTAAAATGAATGCGTTAGAGGAAAAGTTTAGTTTGGCTCACAGATTTGAGAGGTTTTAGTCCATAATTGGTTGGCTCCATTGCTTTTGACCCTATTATGAGGCAGGACATGTGTGGTGCAAAGTTGCTTGCACAAAGGTGGCCAGGATGCAGTGAGAGAGGAGGTGTTGAATCCCAGTATACCCTTCAACAAAAACAATGTTTCTATCCACTACCATCAGCCAGGAACCAAACTTTCAACACATGAGCTTTTTGGAACATTTAGTAAACTGTTACAGTTGCCTTACCTTAGAAGAAGTACAAGATAATTTTTTAAAAAATGTAATTTGGAATAACTGAATATCAGAATACTTAGAATAAGAACTAAAGGGTAAAATTAGTCTGTTAAAATATAAGTAGCTATAGTTTCTGATTTACAGAAAATGAAAAACTTATCAGAAAAATATCATACAAAAATGACTGACACAAAATGTATGCATATTATGCTGAGTCTTAAGATTCTTAATATTTAAAGCATGCTTAAAATCAAAACAATAAATTCCACTCATAGAAGACAATAAAAATTGTTTGAGAAACACCAAGCCTTCGTAACCTTACTGTCAAGCCAATGCAAAATAAAATTTGATTCACTTTGGTTCAGTAATATCATAGCAAGGATATCTATTGTTAATGATTACCTTGGGAAAATGACTCATTTTTATAATATATACATATTTATATAGTATTTTTACATATATACATATTTCTAGAATATAATTAGTGAAAACATCACAAGTTTTTTTATTTTTATTTTTATTTATTTATTTTTTTGTTGGTCGTGGGGCTTGAACTCCGCTTGGGTGCTGTCCCCGCGCTCTTCAGCTCAAGGCTAGCGCTCTACTATTTGAGCTACAGCGCCACTTCTAGCTTTCTAGTGGTTTATTGGAGATAAGAGTCTCATGGATGTTCCTGCTAGCTTTGAACCACAAGCCTCAGATTTCAGCCTCCTGAGTAGCTAGGACTACAGGTGTGAGCCACCAGTGCCCGGCTTATTTTTATTTTTTTTATTACTTATTTTTATTTTATTTTATTTTTTTGTCGGTCATGGTGCCTGAACTCTGGGCCTAAGCTCTGTCCCTCAGCTCTTCTGCTCAAGGCTAGCCCTCTACCACTTGAGCCACAGTGCTGCTTCTGGCTTTTTCTGCTTATATGGTGCTGAATTGAACCTAGGGCCTCTTGCATGCAAGGCAAGCATTCTACCACTGAGCCACCGTTCCAGTCCTAAGTTTTATTTTTTAATACATGTTTTAGTCATTGATATGTTAGAGACACTGTAATTGTGTAGTTTTGGACAAGGCTGTGGTGTTAAACAACTGAGAACATAATTTTTTACTAATAAGAAATTGGCTATGTAAATTGTAATAATTATGTAATGCAGTACTAGAGATTTTATAACACAAAATTTTCTTGTATTGAGAAGGAAAATACTCATGATAGTTTAATGTTGATCAGTATGTTTAGCATGAAGCTTCAGCATATTGAAAACATATACTTCAAATGTCCACAAGACTAGAAAGATATGAGTAATATAGTGAAATGTTAACAGTGGTATTTCTGCGTAATACAATTATGACTAATTTTAATTTGCTACATCATTTCTCTTTTGAAAGTTGGTATTGTGAATGTTGGTTACATGGGAGTAAAAAAAAAGTACAATAAATCTTTTTAACTTGCAGTTCACTCTTGTGCAAATTTTACTGATAATAAATGTGATTTAATGTAAAAATAAAGGTTATAAATAAAGTTCAAATTTTGAAAGAAATCCTTTAAATGGAAATTTATTGCCACCTTTTTGCTCTTTTGCATAAGCTCACCAAGGTGCAGTAACAGCCCCTGGAGCCTGTGGAAAATGTGTTAATGTCTGTAATGCTCACTTAATCATTTTATCTTTTGGATTCACAGTAAAAGAAGGAAAATTTATTTATCATTTTTTTCTGTATCTTTTCATCTACCAGGCAGTTACTTTTGGTGACACTGACCAGTTTCTACAATGTACCATTCCTTATCTGAAACTAGACATCCTCTTCAGTCAGAAGAACAAGAAGTAGGCATTGATCCTTTATCCAGTTATTTGAATAAGTCTAATGGTGAGTATTGTTTGTAGATATTTTTTTGCATGTGCTAAGAAACCTAATAGATGGATTCCCTTTATTTATCTCTGCCAACATTGTGGGTGTAATTCTTTCTGAAGTAGCAGAACAACTTTAAGAACATTAACCTGGATATGTATAGCGTACTCTTGACACTAATCAATATCACAGAAATGCAACTCTGAGTTTCAGACAGAAGCATTAGCCAAATGTTTAATAGACAGTTACCTTTTAAAAAGTCAAACTAGACTTATGCCTAAGAATGTTGAAATGCAAAGGGCACTATATCACATACATTTCAAGAAATTTTAAGCATTGGGTATTGATTTGTGAGGGATACTTTTGTTATTTCTGTAACAAATTCAGATTCCTTCTATGACAAAAATTTCCTTAGTATCTCTTTCTTCCCACCCTATCTTCTTCTCTTCATTTTTCTCTTTCCTTTCCTTTCTTTTTTTCTTCTTTCTTCATTTTCCTTTGTAAGTAATTGAAGCTAGTGTTTACTTAAAAAATCTACATGTAGAAATTAAGTTGTAGGCTGGAAAATAGAGTATATTCAGCTTCTGCTCTATTAAAATTTAACAAATGTGCATGTATCAGAATTCTGCATTATTTTCTCAGTACTTAGTGATATTTATAATATACTTTCTTAGAAGGAAGCCATGCTACAGAAATCTTGGAGGCCTTATTTTTATTATTGAGTAATTATATAAAGCTCATTGACTCACTGAACTTGTACTTTTTCATTCATGAAATGTGTATGTCTATATTGTAAGATTTTTTTAAACCAATAATATGTGTTTTTGTGCCTCAAATTATTTTGGTTTTTATATTGAGGTCAGGTTTTGCCATTAACTCATATTTTGAGAATTAAAACAAAATTTACTCCTAAAATGATATTTATTTAAAATAAACTTTTTATACATTGTGTGTATGCACCGGTGTGCATGTGCATGTGGTGTGTGTGTGTTTGTGTGTGTGTGTGTGTGTGTGTACATCTTTATTACCTTCTACACCATACAAATGATATTGGTGTTGTAATGAAAGTAGAATTTGGCACATAAAGTTGTTTTGTGAGTTTATTGTTTTATTTTTTCCTCTAAAAGCAGACTTCTCTTTGATAATATGAAAATTATGATAATTTTTATTCCAGTATTTAGTATTTCAGTAGAAGTCCTGAAAGCTTTCTTTTAAATGTAATATCTATAAGAAGTACTTACAATTAAGTCATATCACATAGTAAACACTTCTATAATAAGTTTTAAAAATGAACATATATTCGTTACAAGTATATAAATGATTTGAACAGCCTTTTTCATATTATTTCTGATTTCTATGTTTATTTGAGAACATAGTTTTCTTTTATGTTTTAACTGTATATTTTTCTTTTGTCTATTTGTCTTTTATCTATTTTATCTATTTAATTTATTTTAACCTTGTTCAAAACCAGTTTAAATTAATATTCTTTTATTGTTTGAAGGGATCAATAGTTACCTTTTCTAAAAAGGATTTTCATTTATATCCTAGTCTTAACATTTCTGTGACATACTAAGTTATTAGGATTGAATTGATGTTTAAAAGTGCCATTAATTCATTTACCCCAAATGTTCATTAACAATGTAAATGTATGCTGATGCTCTATGAGACAAGGAAGTGACTAATGACTCTTCCAACTAACAACACTTAAAATGAATAGAAACTTTAGATAGCTAATCTTGAAGTAATCAAGACCTTCATTCAGCTTGGCATCTCTGTATGCTCTAAAACAGCTGTCAACTGTTAAAAATATATACAAAACACAGATATGCACACGCACATGAGAAAGAAAGATATGTAAATATCTTGCTCTTCATAGCTGTAGAGGTTACCAACCATACTGGGTTTTGTGCATTGTATATGTAAATACTTTATATAAAGCATCTACTTCATCTTATTTTTCTTTTTGCTAAAAAATGTATATTGCATTTAATCATATTTTGTGTATTTCTTTATTTTAATGTATGTCTTCCATGGTATTTCTTCTTGTATTTTGAGTCCTTTAAACATTTCTTCCATAGCTGAGCAAATTTGGGGCTATTTATTTATTTCTGAATAAACATTGAGCTTAGAGCTATAATTTGTCTTCATAGAAACCTTGTATAATTTTTTAAAATCCTGTTATAGATGCAATTAGTAAAAAAAGTTTTAATTTCTCAATCGAATTTAGCATTCTAAAGAATCAGAACTGTTTAGTGATTCTGAGAATTCCTGAATTAGTATTATAACCACAAAATAAGAATACAAAGGCAAAAATGTTTATTATATTTAATATTGAGTAGTTGAAGAGAGAAAGAAAAAACAACTATTACTACATAGCAAAACCTAAGGGGATATTTTCCATTTCAACTTGACTTTCAACCTCTTGAAGTTCTTCTTTAAGTAGAGAACAACATATAAAGTACAGTATTTTCTCTGTGCCTTCTAAGTTTGGTAGTACGCATAAATTAATTTATTAAATTCCAAGGCTTTTGATGATAAGGTAAAACAAAAAAGAATTCTTTTAGATTTCATGACTGTTCTTAACCTGTGACTTTTATTGGTCAATTTGATAAAAGATGGTTATTTTATTTTTAACTGAAAACAACGATATTAAGATCCAGGGAAATGTAGCCTATTAAGTAATATTACTGAAATGCCTAGATGTTTCTGCAAGTCTATAAGAGATTAGACTTGTTTATGATAAAAGTACATTTTCCTTTATTGGGTCTCTTTTGAGAGTATCATTTAGTAAGTTATTTAGGTTTGATTGTATATGCCTCTTCTTATTTAGAGCTTTTATAATTGCCAAACAATTATTTAATGTATCTTTACTTTTCTATACAATGTTTCTCAAAGCTCCATATCTTCATGTATAAAATATTTAGTAACCTAGTTTATAAAAACAAGATGTTCAAAATCATCCCTGCTCTATAATTTCTTTCCATAAGTTTGATTGTTTTTTAAAAAAATGTTTCACTATTCTCTGACATAGAAGGTAGTACCATGGCTTTATTGATGAGGAAATTAGTAATAATTAAAATTGCTGCCTGAAGTTGATACAATGAAAATTTTGTTTTCATATTGTGGTATTTAGATGGTCCTTTCTACTCTGCCCTCCCATATAATAAAATTGGATTTAGAGTTAGTTAAGATATAAATTTTTTTCTGGTGGAGATTTTTAAATATTTAACTTAGGCATTTTAAAATTTTTCCCTCGTCTAATTGAAGCCTTTTAGAATGGAAAGTTTTACTTCCTTTCTTTCCTGATTTAAAGTTCTTTTGTAGCTTACCATGTAACTAAGGATAAAGTCCACTTTCATAGCTGTCTTGCTTGTCTTATACAGATAAGCAATTTCTGTACTCTACACCTATACTATACCATTAAACTGATATGTTTGTAATTCCTTTACAGAACCCTACAGATTTTGAGATCCTTGTTTAGATGCAACATTACTGAGAGCAGGAACCTTGTGGGAGCCATTTCTATAGCTAGGACCTGACAAAGGAGCACTTCTCAATGAGTAACAATTGAATGAGCTGAACTTCAGTTTGAGCATCTTCACTTATATCAGTCACTAATTGCTTAATGTATCTTCCTCTTCTGGTCATAATTTGTAATGCATGGCATTAATTTTATTGGCCATTGTCTAATGGCCCAGCCAGTCCAGAGCCTGGGCCTGTGCGATCTAAAGTAGCATGTGGGGCTTAACTGTTCCTTTACCAAATGTGTAAAAGGAAGTGAACAGAACCTTCCAGGTAGGAAAAGATGCTGGTGATAATGGCAAGAAGTTAGCTTATGTCACTGGCCCTCTGCTCACAACTAGAAAGCACAGAGAAGCAGGTACCATCAAAGCATCCTTGGAGAAGGTATTCCTAGTTCAAGGCCATCCTGTACTGCTGGAAAAGTATAAATATTAGCTAAACACAAGTCCAGATATACAACTTTCTGGTGCTAGCCACCACCTGCAAGAGACAGTGGGTAAGACTCCAGAGGCTAAAAATCAAATGGGCTGCAATTGGCTTGTGGGTCCTTGAAAGGTTTTTTGTGTTTTGATTTGAACCTGCCTCATACTGGCAGCTCATATGCACACCTCATATGCACACATGCCAGTTGACATTACAAAGGGCCAAGCTGGGCACTCTATTCTCAGCTACCACAAGAGAAAGAAACAGGAATGACTATGGCCACTTCTATTTTGCTGATCATTCACACCCAATTCCCTGTATTAAGAAACATTCTCAGTAAATATATTTGTGGATCTCACTGCCTAATCTTACTTAGGAGCCTTAACAGCACAGGACCTGGGCTTACAAGGTTATAGGATGGCCAACTTGGATCTTGAGCAGAGGCTATCTTCATCTGGTTTCCACAGGGCCCATAAGAGGAGGTACCATCTGCCAGAAGCCACAGACTCCACTCTAGTGAGTCCGTTTGGCATCTCCAGGGGGCTCACCAAAAAAATCCTATGTCTGTGCTGCCAAATGGCTTCTGGGGAATGTTGGAACCCTCCAGAAGCATGAGGACTTCTTCTTCTCAGTGTAGATGCTGTTAGATTTTAGTTAGGCTATAGAAAACAGACTACTGTGTGGTCTTCAGGCAGGAAAGAGAAGTCCATCCAGAACTACTGCCCCCAGACAGGTATGGCAAAAGCGATGAGCAGCTGCCCTGCTGGGGTTCGAGTAAAGAAAGGGCAGGAGAAGGTGTGGCCAGGTGGGTGGAAGATGTGGCCATGCCAGATGGGGACCTGACCTCAGAGCCTGGGAACTTCCCATAGTCTGAAGGAGGGGTGATGGGACTGTCCAGGATGTTACCTCAGAGAAGGGGAAGGTAACTGCTTCCAGTTATGCAAGTTACTTAGGTAACACGGGTACTGGGTGGAGACTTAAACAGGAGAGAAGGAATGTCTCTGTGCAGATTCACACAGGAGTCTTCCCAGGTGGATATTACATTGTGGTCTTTCCGGGCTTTTTAGACGGTTCTTTTTTTTTTGGGGGGGGGGGTCGGGTCGTGGGGCCTGAACTCTGGGCCTGGGCGCTATCCCTCAGCTCTTCAGCTCAAGGCTAGTGCTCTACCACTTGAGCCAGAGCACCACTTCTGGCTTTTTTCTTTTTGCTTATGTGGTTCTGAGGAATCAAACCCAGGGCCTCATGCATGCAAGGCAAGCGCTCTACCACTGAGCCACCTTCCCAGCCCCTTTAGATGGATCTTATAGATGCTAACTTCTAATTTCTATACCCAGGCCATTTGCTCAAGTTGTGGAGTCAAAGTTGTTATGTGATGTTTGTCTTTCCCACCCAAGGGATACAGAGGCCAAAGGCCTAGAAGATCCTGAGAGTGAAGTCAAAATTCAGGGAGAGCATAAGGAAAGTCCAATAAAGGGAGGAGACAACCTAGCAATGGAGCAGTGGCACCGTGCAGCGCGAGGACCATCAGGAGGGTCTTCACTCTCAAGGGTTGCTGTTCAGACCTCAGTAAGAAATTCTTCCCATTGTTGAAAAGAATGAAGAGATGCTTGTGCCTCCATTGCATGGCTGTGACAGCACCAGCTTGCAAAGCTCGACCATGGTCAGGCTGGGTGAAAACTACCTCCTGAGCTGCCCAGATTCCCAGCATTCAGCAAAGGGAAGTAGAACAATAATCTGTTCTACCATGCATACAGTGGGTGTTCAGTTTTTTCTCTGAGGGTTTAAAATAAATGAAATAAATTTCTAACCTCAGAAGTAAAGTGGAAGAATTTCAGAGAAAAGGTGGCATGAACTATAAGTGCCCGATTAGTAAAAGGGCTATTTTTGTGTTGGGTCATATGACCTAGAGCTGTGCCTAACAGTATTTTTGAACTTGGATGAGTGATTTTACTTCCCAGGACCTCCTGTTACTCTCAGATGAAAGGTCAGAATGAGATCAATTGATATACCAATCATTTTTTTCTCAGCACACTGAGATACACAGGATTTGAAGCACCTCCCAGGTTTATAGGGAGACAGGGCAGCATCCACACCATCTTTGCCTCCTACCCCCTGGTGGTATCTAGTTTTGTGTTTTGCTTTTATGATGTTGCATTGTGATAGTTAGGTTCCCTTTAGGTTTTCCCAGCCAAGTCATGCCAGTGGGAAGCAAAGAAAGTAGGATGGACTGCTTGAACAGTTGGGTACTACCTGGAAAGAAGTTTAGCTTAAATTGTTAGCGCCACACAAAAACCAGGCATTCTCCCAGGCATCAGGCATACATTACTGAGCAATTGCAAACTTCTGTGGCAAACAATTTGATGGTTAAATATTGATTCGTAACTATAGCATATCATTTCCAACATTTTGATACATGGTATGCTTAAGCACTCTAATTATTATTACTATTATATTAAAAGCAGAGTATTTTATACTAAAAGATGAAGGAGTATGGAAGAGGGGTTGGTTCACCAAAAGCTGGATACTCTGTGTGGAACTAGCAGTTATGCAAAGAACTGAGATGGAGGAGCTCAAAAAGGACTTGATGAATCACCACAAAAAGGATGTTCAAAGACCCTGGGTTACAAGAAAATGGATCCTATGAGAGACATAGAAAACAAATATAGCCTTCAAGGTTGAACATCAGGTTCAAAATGCACTTGTTTGTTTTAGTAGATAGGATTAAAGTGTTTATAGATTCCTTTAGGAAAGCCAAAGGAGAAATAATTTTGAGGGCCCAGCCTTATTGCTGGGCCAATCAGAATCACTTTAACTATCTGGGGAAATGTGTGACAATGAGGGAACAACCAAAACAGAAAACTACCCAGATATAAAGATCTTTCTTCAAACTATTTGTCAGAAAAAGAGGAGAAAAAAATGCCCAGGGAAGACAAATGTCTGCATAATGTACTCAAATCTCCTGCTGTGTACTTGATAGAAACAAGGGAAATAACAATTTTAGTTCTCAATCCACAGGTGAGAGTAGCAACCCTGATTATTGCATCCCTACATAAGAGGACATAACCAGGCATTATACCTATAATCCCAGTTATTCAGGAGGCTAATACCCAGAGGATTATATTTACTAAAGTTAATCACATTGTCTTTGTGAATACCATACTATGTTGTTTGCTCCTGTTCTCTACTCCACCTTGTGTCCCTTTACATTGTAAAAGGAAGCAGTTCTTTGCAATTTACTTTAATATTTTTTTTGAAGACTAAGGTTTTCTTGTCATGCTCTAAAATTTATTTATAATACTCTAAAGTGTCTAGCATACTTGGTTAAATCAATGAATTTTAATATAGCATGTGTTATTTGATCTCAGACACAAAATGACAAGGAAAAAGAAGGTGGGGAGAAAAGGAGGGAAAGGGGAGATGGAGAGGAAAAGGGAAGGGGAGAGAGAGAAGGAAAAGCAAGAGGGGGAAGAGAAGAGGGAGGAGGAAGAAGTAGAGGAAGATAAAAGGGAGGAAGGAAGGAACAAAGAACAGATGCAAGGAAGGAACAAGGGAAAGAAGAAACAAAAACAATAGGAATCAATTGACTTCATTGAAGGGGACCCAATGGGACAAGATTAAAATATTAAGACCCACTATGTTGAACATATGTATATATATATATATTTCAATATAACAACAATATTAGCCCGTTCTCCTATAATCCATAAAGTTAGATTAGCACAATGTTTTAGCTCAGCTAGCATTTTGCTTTGTGAAGAAACGTGAAAAAGCATTTAGTCTGTTTAGCCACAGTGAGAATCTGAAGATTTCATATAACAGATTAATTAACAGAGAACTATTTCCACCATAAGTACATTCTGCTGCCATTTTGCTCAAATAGAAACAATCAGTTTGTTTGCTCCGATCTTTTGAGAAAATCACTTTCAGAATCATGTTATTGGAAATATATAAATGTTTTTTAAAAAGATTTTTCAATTAAAGCAATAAATTGGGCATGAGAGTCTAATGAAGGAAGATTGTGAGTTTGAATCCGAGTTGTGACCTGTCTCAAAAACAAAGTGAAACAGTATACAAATATTTATGCATTTATGTTTGGAAGTTGTATATAAACATATATACAAATATGTATGTACATGTAAATACTTCCATAATTTTATTACCCATGAGCTTGAAATCTCTGCATGACATGACACAAATAATTCTTCATGAGAGAGACAATTACTGCAGTATAGGGAGCCAAAGCAACAAGATCCAACCCAGAGAATGCCATCAGTATGCTTTCCAGTTACCTTTATCTTGCAGAAATATACAACTCTTTGTATATTCCTATGTATATATCCCTTGTCCACACTTCCAATAAGAGCACTTTTCTCTTGGGCATAAGTTTAATCTAAACTTACATTAAAATGACATTAAAAAGTGGACTCAACTTGTATGCTCTTGATGTCCAAGTTATGTAGATCTTACCTTAATTCAATACATTGTTCTACTCTTTGATAGCAAATCAATGTGTTAGATGATTTGTAGACCGTCCATGAAGACAAAAAAATTGTTTCCATACTTATATGGAATAATATGTTACTGAATTTTTTTCAGCACACATCCAAAATACATCTTACATATCATTTCATAATTAAGCTCTTCTGTCTAAACAAAATATATTTAGAGTGCAGGCCCAAGAGAGATGGGAGATGAAGCTGTGTGAGAGTTGGTATTGCGTCCCTTCTCTGGGCCCTAGAGCCAGGTGTGGTCCTTTGACAACTTAGGAAATGATGCCTTTAGACAGTGCTTGTGCTCTCCGTATATAAGAAATGGGGATGAGGTTCCTGGCTGGACCATGGAAATGGAGATGGTAATCCAGACACTTGCATTACAAGAAGGCAAATGGGTACAATGTATGACCCATTCATTCTGGGTCAAGAGCCTGGCTGGGCCACTAGCATCTTGTGACCAGAAGAACGATGTAGGGCTCAAATGTTTCTTTGACCCTGCCATTTATCCTCAGTATACAGGCATACTTCTTTTGTGGCATGTGGCCGGTGATGTCCCAAAGGCCAGGCTGGTTAGTGTGTCCTCAGCTACCAGAAGACAAGGAGGGAGGGATAGCTGTTGCCATTCTCTTTTACTTAGCTGATATAATGCATACAATTCGCTGTAATGGGAAAAGTTCTCAGTAAATTTTGTCATGTACTTTACTGCCTAACCCTTCCTACATGGGTTTACATTGCAGGACAGGGGCCTGCATGCTGCCCTGTTTGTAGGAATGCCAGCTCAGATCTTGGGCAGGTGCGCTCCCGACCCCCTGGCTGGTCACTGCAGGGCCCTTAAGAGGAGGTGCCCTCTGCCAGAGGCCACAGACCCCACCCTGAGAAAGGACCCTTTGGCATAACCAAAAAAGCTGCGCCTTTGCTGCCAACTGGAGACTCTGGTTTGGAAACCCCCAAAAGCCTGAGGACCTATTTTGTCAGCGTGGGTCCTCACTTCAAATTTCAGTGCATAAGCTGCTTGCTCAACTTGTAAACCAAAGATGTCATATGAAGTTGTCTTTACCACTCAAGGGACACAAGAGGTTAAAAGCCAAGAACATCCTGATGGTGAGTTCAAAATTCTGGAAGAGCACAAGGGACTGGCCAATGAGAGGACCAGAATAACTAGCAATGGAGCAGTAGTCATGTGACCATCACGAGAGTCTTAACTATCAAGGGATGCTACCCTAGTCTTCAGCAGAGAATTCTTCCCAATGTTGAAAGGAATGAAAAGGTGCTTGTATCTCTTGTAGGTAACCCATTGCATGGCTCTGACATTCCCAGCTACCAAATCTCCACTGTGGTCAGGCTGGATGAAAACCAGCTCCCGAACTATTCACATTCCCAGGAGTCAGGTGAGGTGGTGGAGGGCAAAAAGCCCACAGCAAGTTCACCACCAGATTCCCAGGAGTCATTGAAGCTGGTGGATGGTGAAAAGCCCACAGCTATTTCACCAGCAAGCCCTGTTACATCGAAACTGGTAGCTCGTAGAGTACCCAAAAGGAAATCATCATTGCCATCAGTGCTTCCTTTGCCACTGTTGGTGCCAGTGCCAATACTGTGGGGTTACATTGAGCTTCCCCCACCTCTAAATTTCCATGAATAGATATTGAGAAAGACTTGGGACATTTCTAAGAACACGCAGTTTAGTAACAGTGAAATTTGTAAGACAGAAGGCTCAGGGGGGAGAATAGAGGTGAGTGACAGCAGTGACACCAATACCAACACTGCCTCTTCTGTTCCCCCAACTGTGGCAGGGAATTGTATTTCAATGCCCCTGCCAAGATCCCAGCACCTCCAAACACCACTAATGTGGAAGAGCAGGCTCCGTAGCCAACATTGTGTCAGCACTCTCATCTAATGTTAAAGAGGGTCTGACACCTAAAATCTTCTGTTCCCCTTTGTTTTCCCCTTGCAGACCACTTTCTTTCAATTGATAAGAATGAAGACCATGCTTATTTATTGAGAGCTACACCCCCTACCCCCCACTTCTCTGTCCAAACTTCTTCTCTTGGACTAGTTTGCCCCTCCCCTGAACAAAAGAATACTCCACCCAAATGCATTTAGATTCCCCTCCTCCTCTTTTCCCTACCCTTTCTGTAGTTCCACTGCCCATTATTGTGAGTATTACCACCAGTATATTGGTTATACTTGTCCTATCAGACCTTCCTTTGTGACCATGCAGCTGGCCACAGATAATCTTGTTCGTATGGATACCATACCGCCTTCTGAGGTGGTCATTTTGACACCTCCCCCAGTCTCCAATACTAACTCCTGTGCATTCCTGAGGCCTCTAATACCTGCAACACAGACACTTTCTGGATGGACCAATACCCATCAGTCCACCTATACTTTCCCTATATCCATTATACCAGGTCCCTTATAGCCTTCAACAAGGGCACTTGATGAATGGGCTGGTGCTCACCATCCCACTATGCCCTACCCCATCCATTACCCCAGGTCCTCTGAAGTATACATCAGGGTCATGTCATGATGGGCCCAGTTCCTACTGTCCCCATTTCTCCAGGTTGTCTGCAGCATACACCAGGTAATTAATGATGGTAATTAATGATGGGCCCAGATCCCACCTGCCCCCCTCCCCTATATCTTACTCTTACCCACTTCCTCAGGGGCCCTATAGCATGCATCAGGGGCAACTTAGTGTGGGGTCAGTCTACCAGTTTACCCTATACCTTACAACTATCCAGTTCCCCAGGTCCCCTTTACCTTGCGCCAGGGGCAACTTGGGATAGGGCCAGTCCCGACCAACCCACCTCCACAGGTTATCCTGTCTTTCCCAATCCTTGGTCCCTCAAAATGATCCTTGGACCACCAATGTCATCCCTGTTATACACTCCCAGCACATTGCCTCTGTCCCCACATGTGCTGCTCCTTTGTTCCTACCCAATATGGGCCCCGCCATTGCTCCCATTCCTACAAGTGATGCCTCTCCACCAAGTAAACCATTTGTGGACAATGATAATATGATGGCTACAGTGCCTCCTTCAGAGTCATCAGTTTTTTCATCTCCTTTGGTCTTGACAAATAGCCTCTCTGTGTTGAACCAAGCCCTGCCTGTTTCTGACCACATTCCACACAGTGGCACTATTTCTAGCACCTAAGACCCAACAATCAGTTAATACAGTCACAGTCCATGCAGGGATCAAGGCCCAATGCTGGCCATCATTCATCCAGTACAGAAGCCCCTCCTTACCCTACATTAGAGGTATTTCATGGACAAGCTTACAATAATTTCTCTGAACCATCTAGCATGCCTGTCAACACCAGTTGCTGGCTTAACTGCTTCTCTAGTGCAACTACCTAGTTGACACCATCGTGCTATCAGGGCATATGCCCTGGGTCTGTAGTGAACCCAGCTGTCACAGCCCAACAAACCTCTTGTAGCAACTCACACAGTGTTTTAAACATTGCCACGCCAACAACTCCTGGCAGGAAAATCTCCAGATTAACAGGCACTGGTGACACAAATTCATCAATGAACCAAGTTACTCTTACAACATAAGCCACAATGGGAAATATTGACCCACCAACTGCAGGACACTTGGGATTTAGAAGGTCCACCAAACACTTGCATTCCAAATCAAGGATACTCACTGGCTGCTGAAGGTAGAAATTTGAAGTGTGAAAGATTCAACTCTCAGGACAAAGGGTCCAGCTTTTTAACAGGACTCAGCAGGCCCGTTGCCATATCTCCTCTCTCATACAAAACACACCTTATCTACATACATGTTAGCATGATTGCTATAGCAGGAAATTCCAGTCAAGAGTATAAGATGGTTGGTTGTGAGTCACCAGTCACCCTTCCTGGCTTGAGAACCAGTATGACTAAGAGCTGGGCCAGTTTTCTGAAGCCCTACATCTTACAACATGTCAAGATACTTCCTTGAAAATGCTACCTGTTGTTCCACTGTTTGTTTATTTATTTGTCAGTCATAGGGCTTGAACTCTGGGCCTGAACTCTGTCCCTCAGCTCTTCAGCTCAAGGCTAGCACTCTACCACTTGAGCCACAGTGCCACTTCCAGTTTTCTGAGTGGTTTATTGGAGATAAGGGTCTCATGGAGTTTCCTGCTTGGGTTGGCTTTGAACTAGCCGCCTGAGTAGCTAGGATTACAGGTATGAGCCACTAGCGCCAGGCCACTGTTTATTTTAATATTCCTATATTTCTCCGGTTCAATACATAAAATCCCAATCCTTGTTAATAAATAAAATTTAAAATGAGTTTGGTAAAACTAAATGATTTGTTGATCTCTTCCTTTGGGGATTATATCATTCAAGCATTAGAGTTTCTACAAGAACATAAACCATAAGTTGAATGTGAATCAGGACTAATAAAGGGTCTATATAAATAAGCAGTTTGGAGAGAACAGAAATAGCCATAGACTCAGAGTTGTAGAGTTAAAAAAGAAAAGGACATTCAACAAAACTCTGAGGATCCCTTGAGTCTCTTCAAACCCAATTTTTAAGGAGTTGCAAGTGTGCAAGGGAACTTGTTCACTAGAACTATGATCATCCATGTGTATTCTTCGATGTTCCATGAACTACTGTGTTTTGTTTTGTTTTTGGAGACTAAGGGTTGAACTCATGGGGCCTCAGGCATGCTATGCTTGATTGCTTGACTCATGCTTTTACCATTTAAGCCATGTCTCATGCCAAGCTTTCTACTGGTCAGCGGAAGTTAGATGTATGTCTATACAGCCCTTGGGCCATGATCTTCTGGATTTTTGGCCTGTGGAATAAGATTGCAAACATGAGCCTCCTGCATAGTTTTCAGTAATTCCTCATTTGTTCCATGTTTCTTCACTTTTTGTGTGAGATGTAAGTTTCAGAACTTAAAAATGTTTGCATTTTCCAGAACCAGTACATGCACACAAAATGTTGGATCAAAGTTATTCCATCCAAGTCTGCATTTCTTGAACCAAACCAGTAAATAGACTACACTATGTTTAGGGAGGAAATATTTGTTAATGGCATGAGAGAAGCTTTTCTGCCAACAGCTGTTTACTAAGTATCTGTTCTGTACAGGCATAGTGATAACAAAGAAAATGATGCCAGCAAAATAGTGTAGGTTTCAGAGGGGAAATTGGTGAATAAACATACATTGGTACTTTAGGAAAGAAAATGCTTGAGGTTTGAATATCAGCTTGGGGTCAGGAATACATATATGGCTACACAGTTTGTGAGAAAAGTAGAAATATTTCTTGTTATTGAAACAGGAAAAACAATTCAACAAAGATTTAGGTTTACAAAATCTTTGGGGATTTTGGACCCCTGAAGAGAATATTAATGGCTCTGAGTTTCCTGCTTGCTTGGTAGTTGCTTGTCAAGGAGTTGGGAAAACTAGGGATCCCCAGTAGGTCCAGTTCCTTCCCTCCGAATTCCATGAAGTACTTCTTTGGTACAATTCAATAAGCCTCCCTACTAGTAGGATCTGTGAGCATCTGAGATATCCCAAGTCCCCAGGCCCTCAGATGTTAGGCATGTGCCTTAGTTGCCAAAGACATCACTCAGATCATGCATAGAGCTATGTGGAATCAGAGCACCTTGAAAGTCTTAAAACTGGGTCAGAGAATTGAAGTCCCACAGTCTCGTACTTTAAAGTGAAAAGCAATAAACAAAAAATTAGGAGTGTAGGATTTCAAATTTTGGAGGTTGAAGGTCAAATTTGGTACAAGTAACCAAACATAGTGGCTTAAGTCTATTTATTAATACCGGAGGTCATCTTACATTTCTTCAGGTTTTTATAATTGTATAGCTATTGAGGTCTGACACTTCCTTGTTTACATTTATTCCTAATTTTTGAAGCTATTACAAATGAATTTCTTTTTCAGCTTTCCTTCTCTGCCTGCAAATGTTTGGTATCTAGAAAACTACTGATTTTTGTGGGTTAATTTATATCTTTCTACTTTGCCTAAGTTATTTATTTTGTTGAAGTCTTTCTCTTCCTCTTTTGTGATGATCATGTGATTCTAATGTCTTTGGCTCTGTTAATGTGGTGTGTTAGGTTTATTGATTTATTTAAACTAGCCTTGTATCCCAGGGTAAAACCAACTTGATCATAATGATTTTTCTGAATGGTTGTTGAATACTGTTAGCAAATATTTTATTAAGGAGTTTTACATTTATGTACAACAAAGAGATTGTTCTGATATTCTCTTTTTATTGTTGGTTTCTTGCCTGGTTTTGGGATGAGTGTAACTGCTTCATACAACGTATTGCTAATGATCCTTCTGTTTCTGTTTCATGAAAAAGTTTCATGAGTATAGGTATATTGTCTTCTTTAAAGGTCTTAGAAAGGGCTGGGAAGGTGGCTTAGTGGTAGAGCGCTTGCCTTGCATGCCTGAGGCCCTGGGTTCGATTCCTCAGCACCACATAAGCAGAAAGAAAAAAGCCGGAAGTGGCGCTGTGGCCCAGGCCCAGAGTTCAAGCCCCACGACCAGATCCAAAAAATAAATAAATAAAGGTCTTGGAAAATTTAGCCATGAATGCATTGAGACCTGCCTGGACTTTTCCAGGTTGGGAGACTCTTTTTCTATTTTTTTTCATATATTTTTTATTGTAAAGATACTGTACAGAGGAGTTACAGTTACATGAGTAAGGGAGACTTGTATTACTTCTTCAATCTCATTGTTTGTTATGTGTCTGTTTAATCTTTTATTTCATTTTGGTTGAGCTTAGGCAGTTCGTTTCTCTAAATTTATCACTTTCTGCTGAAGTTATCATTTTATTTGAGTGTAGGGTTTGAAAGTGGTCCTTCATACTCTTTTGAATTTCTTGGATATTTGTTGTAATGTTTCCTTTTTTATCTCTAATTTTGTTGATTTGATTTTTCTTTCTCTCTGCCCCAGTCAAATTAGATAGGTGTTTGTCAATCTTACTCATTTTTTTCAGCTAACTGACTGTTTCCTTGATTCTATTTATAATTTTTTTAGCCTCTAATTCATTGATTTATGCCCTAATCATTAATTGCTCTCTCCAACTAGTAGTTTTGAGTTTGGATTGTTCCTGTTTTACTAGCAGCTTTATTTGCACCATGAGGTTATTTACTTGAGTGATTTTCATTCTTTTTATATAGGCTGTAATAGTTCCTCTCAACACATATTTTGCTGTATCCATGAGGTTCTGATATGATATGTTTTCATTTTCATTAGCTTGTAGGAACTCATGATTTTTTTCCTTTATTTCTTCAGTGACCCATCTGTTATTAAAGTCTGTTGTTCAATATCTATGTGTTTGAGTTTTTTCTGTAACTTTCTACAGTGATTGTTTTGTTTTAGTATTGAAACTTGAACATGAGACATACTATTGCTCACCTTTTTTACTTTTGCTGGCCCTTTGTCACTGAGTTGCACATTTACTTCCAGCTTTTATTCCTTCTGGTTAAGTAGTGATAAGAATTATTCCAATTTATCTGTTTAGGTTGACTTCAAATTATGATTGATTTCCCAGATCTCAGCTTTCTGAGTAGGAATATAGACATGAGTTACTGGTGACTTGCTGTACAGTGATTATATTTGTATTGTGTGTCTATTTAATTGACTTTTATTTGAAATTCTCAACAAAAAAAATAGTATACTATTGATCTTATCACTTATTCTTTTGTGTTTGATAAATACAGGAATTTAATGAAACATTGTTATTGTGATTTAATAAATTAGCTTAACAACATCATTAGTTTTAATAATTTAGATCTATAGTAAAGATTTTTTTGGGGGGGGGTCAGTCGTGGGGCTTGAAATCTGGGCCTGAACTCTGTCCCTCAGCTCTTCAGCTCAAGGCAAGCATTCTACCACTTTAGCCATAGCATCACTTCTGGTTTTCTGGTTTGTTAATTGGAGATAAGAGTCTCACAGACTTTCTGTCTGGGCTTGCTTTGAACTGTATTCCTCAGATCTCAGCTTCCTGAGTAGCTAGGATTACAGGCATGAGCCACCAGCACCTGGCTAATGGATAGATCTTGACGTTAGTCTCTCTCTCCCTCTGTCTCTCTCTTTCAATATTGAGGATTGAGCTTAGGACCTCACACTTGCACCCGTGCTAGGGAGTTCTATAGCTTGATACACACCTGTAGTCCCCTCTTTCTTTGTTGGTTGTAGGACTTGAACTCAAGGTTAGAGTACTGTCCCTGAGCTTTTTTGCTTAAGGCTAGCACTTTAGCACTTTGAGTTACAGCTCTATTTCTGGCTTTCTGGTGGTTAATTGGAAATAAGAGTGTCATGGACTCTTTAACCTGACTGGCTTTGAACTGCAATCCTTAGATCTGAGCCTCCTGAGTAGGTAGGATTACAGGTGTGAGCCACCACTGATAGCTTTCTAGCCCCCTTTTATGTTGGTTCTTTTTGTAGGTAGTGTTGCCTTATACCCAGGCTGGGCAACAATATGAATCTCTTACTTGTACTTTTCCATGTCACTACAAATGATAGATATACACCTATATCCAGCCATGTGTTTTTCTACACTGAGGTAACTAGTATGTCATTACACCCAGCACTTAGTGGACATGGTAGCCATTGGTTGAGATAGAATATCACAAATTTCTTTTTGCTTTCACTGGCCTTGAACAGCAGTCCCTGGATCTGTGTCTCTCAAGTACTTGGGATTACAGCCACTGAACCCAGCTCGAGTATCCTTTTAATATAGAAAAATCTCCCCAAATAACAAGGAAAAAGCAGTTTAGATGAATAACTTTGTTAGGTTAGAAAGTCATCAAGGATAAGAATAGCTTTATTGAAGATAAGGTTTATGAAATAAATGTGAGTTACTATGATATTCTTAAGTGTAGTACCAAGGATTAAAAAGATTTGAAAAGATGTCTGTTTCCAAAAACAGATTTGTGAAGAGGTATAAGAGCAACTGATGTCAGCAAGCAGTGAACATATCATACTGTTTCTCCAATTTAAGCCTTTCATATGAAAGTTTAAATGAATTCATAAGAATTTTCTGTGACAAAAATTATATAGACAAAACTGTATTTGAATTTAAAAAATTACTGGAAGAATAATTGATTAGAGGAAAAGAATGCCAAAATATTATAAAAAGAAGAAGATGTAATTTCATTATAGGAAGGAAATTGATCTCTGTAATTAGTAGTTAGCATGTTTTCAACATAGTACTAACTTCTTTTAGCAGATGGAGGCAAGGAAAAATATGATTGAGAACTAATATTAAAAGATAATGGTTAAATATCAATAATAAGCACTGATATGGTAAATAAGGTTCAACTTATTATTTAATATTAGTTTTAATTAATATTATGTAGATTTTATATTGTGGTCTCACAGAGTCGAAGATTATTAAGTTAGGCATTTTAACAGTAACTCAATGTTGGTAAAAATCTGGATTATTTCTCATCTCAATTTTGCACATTGCTTAGAGTTGGATCTGCCTTTTAGTCTTATTTCAAGTCTTGCTGATTTGTCAATTCTCTTTATAATCTTTTTTTTAAATTGCAAGGTGATATACAAAGGGATTACAGTTACATATGTAAGGTAGTGAGTACATTTCTTGTCGAACTTGTTACCCTTTCCGTCATTTTTCTCCCAACTCCCCCAAAGTAGATTATTTCCAACTTACTGTCTTGTGAATATCGCCCTGCATTGGTTCCCCTTTTGTCCTTTGTCTCACCCTTTTGTTCCCCTTCCCTTCCCCAATTTAAATAACCATATACACAATACCCAGGGTACCAAAATCAAATACAGTGACAACAGGGGACAAACCACAGGGGGAAAAATACAAAAGAAACAAGACATCACATAGTATAGTAAAAACAACAACAACAAAGAAGACCTCTTGAGTCCATATCTTGTAGTTCATTTCATTTAGCATTATCTTATATGGTCATATGTACATAGTAATTGAGCTATTCTGCTCATCTGCTAGGATTATTCTAGACATATACTAATTATTACAAATGAGGAAAACTATGGAACCCAAGTTTCTTTGGGTCTTATGCCACTTAATATGATGTTTTTCCAAGTCTTTCCATTTCCTAACAAATGGGGCTGTGTCACTCTTTCTGATGAAAGCATAGACTTTATACATTTTTACATTTTTTTGGTCCATCTACTGAGGGACATCTGGGTTGATTCCAAATCTTAGCTATGGTAAATAATGCTACGATGAACATAGTACCTCCCCTGTAACCCAGCAGTCCCACTTCTGGACATTTACAAAAATGACCATAAACAAGGCCATACTAAAGCTCTCTTTGTATTCTTTAAGAAGTATGCCCAACAAAAGTGAATGTGTGACAATCCATTGAATCATTTTTTAAAATACCTATCCTTATTTATTCTCAGTTCTTATCACTAGGAGCTCTGAAACTGCCCTTTCCACTCCAAATTTGGCCTAAAATACTATCCCTGTTTTGATTAGACAGCTGTTACAGGTTTTTTAGAAACTAGACAAGACGGTAGTTTTCATTGGTTAGTCTAGGCATTACTAGCAGGCATACAATTTAGATGGACAATTGAACACCTAAAAAATAAAATCAAAATAACATTTGTGTAAAATTTCATGTAACAGATTTTTAAAATTAAAAATATTAGTTTCTCTGTTGATTATTTTTTACCATGACCACAAAAGATAAGAAAGCTAGAAATTGGAATGTTAAAATAATAAAATATCTAATTCTGAGCACCTATAACTTGGAACTTATATCAGAGTTATAATCTGGCTTTTCATTTAGTATGCTTTTTATTTTCATTTACATGTTAAAATTGATTTCCTTCCCTTGGTTTAGTAGTGAAATGGATAGTTTCTTACAAGTAAGATTCTTCATCTCCCACAATTATAACTCCTTAGGGAGCATTAAACAATTTTTAAAACTGTAACTACTTGCAGCTACTAGTTTAAAATTTATAGGCTTTCTTACTTTGATTTTACTTAATCAGAAGGAAGAAGTGAACATCTGGGGAGGATGAGGAGAAAGCAGTTAAAAAAATTAAACCTTACTAGAGGATCTACTCAATCACTCCACTTTATATATCTTTATGCCCCACAAATGGAAAACACACACACACACACACACACAAACACACACACACACACACACACACACACACACACACACACACAAAATTAACATTACAGCTTGATCATTGCAGCTTGATCTCAGGGTCTCATTCTCCAATTGTTTGCTCATAGCTGGCACTCCACTAGTGAAGCCACACCTCTATTCTGGCATCTTGCTGGTAAATTGAAGATGGAATACCTCAAACTTTTCTACCTCTGCTGTCTTCCAACCCCTGATTTTAGCCTCCTGAGTAACTAAAATTACAAGGGTGAATCTCTGGAATTGCTGGTGCTCTATTATTTTAATGGAGCTTATATATTGTTAAATTTTACTTTATATGCATTTCAAGTATTTGAAAGTATTTTACTTCCATTGTGGGTATGTATAAATTTTCTTGTGGCTCTAAGTATGCTAGTTAGGTTTTTCTATAGAAGATTTAAAATATTAAATATTTCATTGATCATTTTGAATAATGAAGATAGAGATCTTAATTTACTGTGTGGACGTTTACCCTTTACTATATTTGTACATGTTCACATGTATTTTAGTCTATTATAGTAGATTAGAAATAATGTATGACATTTATGTTAGAAAAGAAATGTCCATTTTACTGTAATATTTGTATTCAGATATTTTTTTTGGTCTCTCTACCTCTCCCTCTTCTTTTCCCTCTCCCTTTTGTCTTTCCTGTTCCTCTCCCAATCTCCGCCAATTCTCTCCTTTCTCACTGCCTTCTCCCTTTCTTCTGCCTTCCCCTCTCTCCTCTTTCTCTTCCAGTTCTCTCCCATTCCCTCCCTTCTCACTGCCTTCTTCCTTCCCTTCTCTTGCTCTCCCTCCCTTACCTTCTGTTCCTTTCTCTCTTCTCTATGCCTGTATCTTAAAGTGTTTTTCCCCCTGCATTTAGCTCTGATAATTTCAAGATCATGATTTCCACTAACATCTTTGATCCAGTTTGAATTGATTTTTGTACAAGGTGAAAGATGAAGATGCTCTCATCTCCAACATATGTTTTTAGCATCTTTATTGAGAATCAAATAGCAGTAGCTCCATAGGCCTATATATTGGCCCTCTAATATGCCACTTTGTATCTTTTGTTTTTTTGACAGTGTCATGTTGATTTGGTATTATTGGCTATATAATATAATCTGAAGTCAGGTTTATAATGTTTATACATTGCTTTTGCTCAGGGTTGCTTTGCTATTCAGTGTCTTTTGTACTTTCATATGAATTTTGGGATTGATTTTTCTCTTTCTGTGAGGAATAACATTGGACTTTTGATGAGGATAGCATTATATCTTCAGCTTGCTTTTGATAATATAAACATTTTCACAATGTTACTTCTGCAAAGTCTTCATCTGTTGGTGTCAATTTCTTCAGTATTTTACAGTTTTAATACAGAAGTATTTCAACTCCTTATTTACAAACTTAAAGTCATTTTTGTTTTTAAAGGCTATTGTGAATGTAAAATTTTTCCCTTGATTTTTCTTCTTACCTTATTGGTAACATATAAAAGCTAATGGTTTCCTCCTGTTTTGCTGAATTTATTATCTTTCTTAAAATAAGGATTTCTAGGAACTGAATGCATTATCATATCATGTATATTTAGGGATAATTTGACTTCTTCCTTTGCTATTTTATTCTTTCACATTTTTCTCCTGCTTATTGCTGTGGCTAAAATTTCAAGTACTGTATTAAATAAGGACAGTGAATGGCCACACTAGTCTTGTTCCTGATATTAGAGGAAATCCTTTTAGATTTTCCCCACTCAGTACAATACTACCTACAGTTGGATGTATACAGACTTTATTATTCTGAGGTGTGTTACCTTTATTGCTCATTTTTTAGGGTTTAAAATTTTTTAATTTTTATTGTAAAGATGTACAGAGGAGTTATAGTTTCATAAGTCAGTTATTGTGTACATTTCTTTTTTGAACAGTGTAACCCCTCCCTCATTTTCTCCTCCATTTTCCCCCTTTCAGACCCCACTCCACCCCCAGGTTGTATATTTCATTTCCAATATAGTGTCTAGTGAGTATCACTGTTGAATTATTTCACCCTTTGTCTCACCATTTCTGTGCTTCCCTTCCCATCCTCAAATCACATAAACTTACATACAAAAGATACAGAAATAAAAAACAACAATAAAATGGGGAAAAAAGAACTGCCAAAAGTAAAATAAAAATCTTCTTGTTTCCATTTCTTTGAACTTCTTTCAGTAAACATCATTTTATATGATCATATGCATATAGCTATTGAGCCTTTGTGATCCTCTTCTAAGAAAGAATATCCTCGTTTGGTCTCACTATGTGAATATTTAGAGGTTTTCAGGGATTTTAATATGAAGACCTGTTTAATTTAAATAATTTTATGCTTTACTGAGATGATCGTATTATTTGTATCCTACATTGTACTTGAAGACTGTGTTGCATATTTTTGTACCTGCTAAACCATCCTCATCTCTGGAATGGAAACTTACTTGATCAATGTGTGTGTATATGTATGTGTGTATGTCTGTGTGCATGTGCATGTGCATGTTGGTTCTGTGTCTTGAACACAGGGCCTGTGTGCTGTCTTTGTACTTTTATTCTCTAGGCTAGCACTCTACCACCTGAGCCACAGTTCCACTTCTGGCCTTTGGTGATTAATTGGACTTTTCTGTCTAGTCTGGCTTCATACCACTACTCTCAGATCTCAGCCTCCTAAGCAGCTAGGACTAAAGACTTGAGCCACCAGCTTCCAACAATGTATGTGATCTTTTTTTTTTTGTACTTTTTTTTAAATTGTAAAATTACTGTACAGAGTGGTTACAGTTATATGAGCAAGGTAATGAGTGCATTTCCTATCAAGCATTGTTGCCTCCTCCTTTCTTTTTCCCCAACCATCCCTTCCCTCCCACCTTCCCAACTCCTCCCACACCCTCCTGAAATTGTAAAGTTCATTTTCAATATAGTGTCTTGAACATCTCATTGTTACAATGGGTCAACCTTTATCCCTATTTAAGCATTTTGTTTTTTCTCTTCCCCTTCCCAAAGTGTATATACAAGATGCAGGGCCCTGACATCAAATACAGTGAAAACGGGTTATACCGTAGGGGAGGAACATACAAAGAAAGAAAAAAAAATCACATGGTACATTATAAATACATTAAAAACAATAGCAAGAAAGCAAAAGGATATTTGTGTCTTTAACTTGGGGTTCATTTTGCTTAACATCATCTTATATGGGCATATGTCCATAGCTTTTGACCTTTTTTGCTTGTTCCAGACATATACTAGTTACTGCACATAAGGGAAACCATGGGACCTATGTTTCTTTGGGCCTGGCTTACTTCATTTAATATAATTTTTTCCAAGTCTTTCCATTTCCTAACAAATAGGGCAATGCCATTCTTTCTGATAGAGGCCTAGAATTCCATTGTGTGTCTATCAATCAATCAATCAATCTATCTATCTATCTATCTACCCATCTATCTATCTATCTATCTATCTATCTATCTATCTATCTATCTATCTATCTATCTATCTATCTCTATCTATCTATCTATCTATCACATTTTCTTGATCCATTTATCTACTGAGGGGCATCTAGGTTGGTTCCATATCTTAGCTATGGTAAATAATGCTGCAATAAGAAACAGTCAGGTTGATGTTAGGTGAAATGAACCCCAAGATAAGAACTTTCTTGCTATTGTTTCTAACATATTTATAAGATGATTTTTTTTACTTTTTTTTATTGTGAGAATACCCTACAGAGGAGTTACAATTACATGGGCAAGATAATGAGTACACTTACCAAGCATTGTTGTCTCCTCATTGTTTCTCCTTCCCATCCCTTCCCATACTCCTCACCTTCCCCCACTGATCCTCCCCCAAACCCCCACAAAAGTTGTTAAGTTCGTTTTTCAACATAATGACTTGTACATCTCATTGTTGCAATGGATCCACCTGTATCCCTAGTTAAACGATTTGTTTTTTCCCCTTCCCCTCCACAAATTATATCAACATCAAATACAGTGAAAGTATGGGTTATACCATGGGGGAGGGACATACAAAGCAACATAGAAATCATCTTATAAATATGATAGAAATAATTGCATGAAAGGAAAAAAAAACATTTAAATACTTATCTTGGGGTTCATTCCCTTAACATCAACTTACCGGACCTTTCTGCTTGACTCAGACATATACTAGTTATTGCAAATAAGGGAAACCATGGGACCTATGTTTCTTTGGGCCTGGCTTACTTCACTTAATATAATTTTTTCCAAGTCTTTCCATTTCCTAACAAATGGGACAATGTCATTCTTTCTGATGGAGGCATAGAATTCCATTGTGTATATATACCACATTTTTTTTCTTTTATTGTGAAAATACTGAACAGAGGGGTTACAATTACATGGGCAAGATAATGAGTACATGTCTCATCAAGCATTGTAGCCTCCTCCTTTGTTTCCCCTTCCCATACCTTCCCATCCTCCCTCTGCTCCCCCCCCAACCCCCCCCACCAAAGTTGTAAAGTTCGTTTTCAACATAACGACTTGTACATCTCAGTGTTGTAATGGGTCCACCTGTATCCCTATTTAAACGATTAGTTTTTCCCCTTCCCCTCCACAAATTATACCCACATCAAATACAGTGAAAGCAGGGGTTATACCATGGGGGAGGGACATACAAAGCAACAAAGAAATAATCTTATAACCTGCTTTCACTGTATTTGAGGTTGGTATAATTTGTGGAGGGGAAGGAAAAAAACAAATTGTTTAAATAGGGAAACAGGTGGACCCATTGCAACAATGAGATGTACAAGACGTTATGTTGAAAAACGAACTTTACAACTTTGGGGGAAGGAGATGGGAGGGAATGGATGGTAAGGGGAAACAAAGGAGGAGGCAACAATGGTTAATAAGAAATGTACTCATTACCTTGCTCATGTAATTGTAACCCCTCTGTATAGTATTTTCACAATAAAAATCTTATTAATAAAAATAAAAATAAAAAAATAATGCTGCAATAAACTTGTTGTTCTGTTAGCCTTAGTATGGCCTTGTTTGGGATCATTTGGGTAAATGCCCAAAAGTGGGATTGCTGGGTCATAGGGGAGCTCTATGTGGAGTCTTCTGAGGAACCTCCATACTGCTTTCCAAAATAGTTGAAGAAGTTTACACTCCCACCAACAATGCAGTAGGATTCCCTTCTGGCCACATTCCCTCCAGCATCTGTTGTTATTAGAGTTCTTGATTATAGCCATTATGGAAGAAAGACAGCTTCCTCAGTAAATGTTGCTGGCAAAATTGGTCAATCACCTGACGAAAACTAAAGCTAGATCCTTATATATCTTCCTGCACCAGAATCAAAGACCTTGGAGTCAAAGCAGATACCCTGAAAACATTACAGGACAGAATAGGAGAAACCCTTAGGTCTTCATGGCACAGGCTGAAATTTTCTCATAAGAGACCCAGAAACACAACAAATCATAGAAAGATTGGACAAATGGGATTGCATGAAGCTACAGAGCTTCTCCATGGCAAAGGACATAGCTAGCAAGATCATTAGAAAGCCCATGGATTGGGAGAAGAACTTCACTAGCCATACAATGGACAAGGGTCTCACATCTAAAATAAACTTGGAACTCAAAAAATTAAATCCCCCAACAATAAATCCTCAAAGAAACAATAGCCTGATAAATAAGTGAGCTAAAGGCTTAAAGAGTAACTTCTCTGAAGAAGAAATAAGAATGTCCAATAGACACATGAAGAAATGCTCAACCTCTCTAGCCATAAAAGAAATGTAAATCAAAACAACACTGAGATTCCATCTCACCACAGTTAGAATGGCTGTATATGATCTTTTAAATTCTTAGTTGCACTTGGATTACTGTTACTTTTCTAAGTTTTTATGTCTATGTCTATCAAGGAAATTAGTCTATAATTTTATTTTCTGTTGTTTTGTTTCCAGCTTTGTTATCAGAGTATTAGTGGCATTGTATGAAGAGTTTTCTAATGTTCTTTCCCTTTTTATTATATGAGAAATACTGCTGTTAGCTCTTCCTTAAAAAGTTCAATAAAATTCAGTAGTTAGTCCATATGGTTCTAAGCTTTGCTTTGTTGGGAATCCCTTTCTTGAAACTGCTTCAATGACATTGTTACAAATCTCTTTAAGTTGCTTGTATCCTTTTGGCTTAATTTTCCTAGGTTATATGTATATACAAATTCATCCATTTTCTCTAGATTTTCCTATTTATTTTAATATAAAGTTTCAAAACATTCTTCAATGGTCTGTATCTCATTGGCTCATACCTATAATTTTAGATAGTCAGGAGACTGAGATTGTGGATCAAAGTTTGAAAATCTCCTGGCATCAAACCTGAGAAAGTCATTTCTGCAATTAACCACCAAAAAGCCAAATCAGAAAGTATAGCTCAATTGGTGGAGCTCCAATTTTTATTAAAAAAACTGAGAATATAAGGCTTGAGTTCAAGCCCCATACCAGCACATACATATACAAGTAAACCCCAATAAGTCTCTAAGTTTTACTATATTTTTTGTGTACCTCTTTTTCATTTTTAGATTTGTTAATTTTAGTTTTCTCTCTTTCCTTTGATTAGTTTTCTAAGCATTTATCAATCACTTTTCCTTTCTTAAACCTCCTCTTTCATTAATGCTTTTATATTTTAGTCTCCATTAACATCTGGATCTTTTTTTTTTTCTAGTATATTTAATTTTGGGGGTATTGTTCTTGTTTTTCTAGAGGGTTGACGTTCATCATTGTGTTATTTAACATTTGTCTAATTCCTTGAAAGAGGCAATGATAAGTACAAACTTCTTTCTAAGCACTCTACTTGGCTGTATCCCACGAGTTCTGTGTTTTAATTTTCATTTGTTTCTATGACTTTTAAAAATTCTTTTGCTTTCTTTAATAACATCCTGATCATTCAAAATGTACCGGTCAATTTTGAAGTGTTTAAAAATTTTTTGTAGTTTCTTCTGTTGATATCTAATTATCATTTTATTACAATCTGAAAAGAAGGTACATAAAATTTAGTTTTCTTGTATTTGTTAAGATTTCTTTTAGTCCTGGGGCTTTAACTCAGGGTCTTAAATTCTCAGCTTTTTACTCAAAATTGGAAGGTATGGGCACTGTCCCTCAGCTGCTTTTTTGCTTTTTTTTTTTTTTTGCTGAAGGCTAGCACTAGCACTTGAGCCACAGAGCCACTTCTGCTTTTTTCTGTTTATGTATTAGTGAGGAATCAAACCCAGGGCTTTATGCATGCTAGGCAAGCACTCTACTATTATGCCACATTCCCAGCTAAGACTTCTTTATGACCTATTTTGTAGGAAGTTTCATAGTTGCTGAGAAAAATGTATCCTATAGCTGTTGGGTGAAATGTTCTATACATATCTGTTAAGTTTAATTTATCTGTATTACAATATAAGTCTGAAGTTTCTTTGTAGATTTTCTTTTTTTGTCCAGAAGATCTGGGTATTAATGCAAGTCAAATGTTGAAGTGATCAACTATAATTGTATCTGGATCTATCTGTCTTGTTATATGAAGTAGTGTTGTTTTATGGAATTTGGTGCCTCAACTTTTTGGTACCTAATAATTCATAATTATATGTCTTCTTGATGGATTGTTTCCATTTTATCTTCTAATTTTAGTTTGAAGACTACTTTTGTTAGACCTAATTTTGTTCCTCATGCTTATTTTTAATTTCCACTTGCTGTTACCATTTTCCTTCATTTGTTTGAATTTCAGTCTGTGACTTTGTAAATGACTTATAGCTCTTAAAGACATCAAACTATTGTATCCTATTTTTTAATATAGTCAGTCAATCTTTTTTAATTATACCATTGAGACCATTTGCATTCAAAGTTGTACTAGATATTTAATTTTTTCCTTGCTGATTATACTGCTATTTGTTCTTTTCCTTCTCTTTATCTATCTTAGGGTTTACTAATATAATGAATTAAACATATTTAGTCTTTTCCTAATTCTTCTGTTTCTCTATTCTTTTTGTGTAGTATATACTTTTCTAAGTTATCATTTGTAACTTTCCTCCTCATCTTTGTGATGCTGGTTTACTGATCACAAAATATTTTAGTTTGTATTTCTCTTGGAAGGTATTTATATCTGTTAATTTTAAAGGATAGCTTTCCTAGATGTATTGATCTTTGTTGGCAGTTATTTATTGTCACATCTTTAAATCATATTATGTTTTCCTGCCTTTTAGAGCATCTCCTAAGTTATCTGATGTATTCTGGTGAATTTCCCTTTACAAATAAGTTGGCCTTTTCTGTTGTAGCTTTTGTCTTCTTTCTTTGCCTGGTAGTCTTGGCATTTTAACTATAATGTGACATGCAAAGGATTTTTCCTTGTTACCATATTTTGACACTAATTCATTGAATAGTTTATCTATTTAATAAATGTCTTTGATAGTAGCTCCTTCTTCTACCTTATGTGTCCCTAGACTTCATCTCTTGATCTAGAGATCTTAGAAGTTTTAATTATACTTTCTCCCCTCCCTTACTGATGTCTGAATATAATATTTCTTCAACTTTGTCTTCAATCCATTATATTCTTTCTTCTGCTTGATCTAGCCACTGGTCATGCTTTCCACTATGTGTATTATTTGATTTGTTGAGTTTATCATTTGTAACATTTACTTCTTTTATCTCCAGTAAATTGTTTTCTTGAAAAATTTCTCAACCATGCCCTGGACTTTGTTATCTAGATATTGAATTTTTAAAATTCATTTGTTTGAATTTTTATTGAAATAACTGATCTCTTTTCAACTAGACTTGAATTTTTTTGTCTTTCATTTCAACCATTTCAGTATCTTTGTGTTAAGTTATTTAGCTTTGAATTTTCAGAGGAGCAATTTTTGCCTTGGTTATTCATGTTTCTTGTGTTTCTCATTTAAGATTTTTGCATCTATTCATATGGCTGTCTCTACTTTTATTCACGTTTCTCTTTAGTGGGCAGCTTTCTTTTGAGGGCTCAAAATTCTTTCTTTTGAGGGCTCAAAAATACTCATAGAAAAGGCTCACAGAACATTAGATACATCAGTGTTCAGAGTGGTACTTACAAAAGCTGAGGACTGGACAGTCAAGACCCCACTGTGGATAAGTAAAATTTATTCAGTTTGGAATCTGCCACTTCTGTGTATGTGTTCCCAGAACCATGGCTGATATCAACACACTTTGATGTCTGTGAATCTTGCAGGTTTTCACTTGTTCCAGAGGCCCACCAGTCTTCATATATTTGTATGGAGAACATTTAAGCTAGAATAGAATATTGAAATCAGTAGACTACCTGCCAGTCATAGCTTCCAGATCTTCCCAAAAGTTAAAGATCTTGTTGAGGGAACAGGCTTGGAAAAATTGCGTGATCCACCAGCCCTAGGCTCAGAGCTCTGTCTTACCTAGCAGCACATTATATGTAACAAGAAAGTAGCTCTGGAGAACAGTTTATCATCTGGCTATGGGTGTAGGCTTGGTTCTCTCTGTCCCTAGGGTGATCTACATACATTGTCACTTATTAATTACTACAGGGGCCCGTTCCCCTGATGATGATGTTTTCTGTAGCCCAAGATACATACATTGGGTTCATGTCCCTTCCTTTGATTGCCCTTGTGGCCATCTCCCAAAGAGACACTAAGTGAACATATTCTCAGGCTTTCTGACTTTCATTTATTTCTTCTTCAGGTTCTTAGTAACTTAGTCACAAAACAATAGGTTCAAGATGTTGCCTAGTTATACATCTCAAAAAACAAACATAAAGGATTCTCCAAAGCCTACCTAACATAGTGGAACAATCATTGTCACACTAAATCCTCCCATTTATGTTTAAAACTTATGAGAGCTATGGGTTTATCCTTTGGCTAGGACTGCCACTCTGTTGTCACCAAGGCTGCCTTTCTCAGGTTGCGTTTTGGCTTTGCCCCTTGTTTTCCACCATGGTTGGAACTATAAGCTCCTGCTGTTTTCTGCATAGCATTTCTCTTACTCTGTGTTCAGTATTTCTGATACCTCTTTCATAGTTTTTGAGATTCTTCCTCTCATTATCTTTAGATAGAATATAGCTTTTTGGTTTTTTGAGAAAGCTGACTCTTCATTTATGGTGTCACATGGGTGGCTTCTATTCTGCCATCTTAAGCAGAACTCCTAATTAATAGATTTTTAGTCACATATGTTGATATGATACTTAAGATATTTGTGGCAATATATAACATATGAATAGAGGCCATAGTGGCACATGTGTTTTTTTTTTATAGCCTGATACCATTCATTCACAGAAAACTATTACCTACTATCTAGGAGATAATGTTGACTAATATGATTCTTATTTGTGGAATTCACATTTTGCATGTGGTAGACAGTAAAATTTGAAAAGTTAAGTACTTTAGATTATCAGGAAGACTTCTGAGAAGTGACATTTTGGCTACATGTGAATGGCAGTCAAGAAATTTCTGGCACCTAAAAATGAGTTTATTTGTGCATGTGTATATGTGTATGTACATATATGTATATGTGTGTGTCTTGGTTTTTACATGTGCTACAATGAACAAATGGAAGAGTTCATACTAAGAAGGTCTTGTAGGATAAGGTTAAACTTGTTAAAACACTAAGGAAAGATTGATGTGTCTGGGGCTTTAGAGTCGGGTGATAGGGAATGGCAGGATGTGATAGAAGAAGTCCTAGATTTTAAGGTTTTTCCAGCCCCCAAATTGTAGACTGTTATGAAAACTAAAATTGTTTTTATTTTACAGTCTATATTGCTTTCCCTTTTTTGTACGTTTTTATTGTAAAAACACTGTACAGAGGGGTTACAGTTACATGAGCAAGATAATGAGTACATTTCCTATTGAGCATTGTTGCCCCCTCCTTTGTTTTTCTCCTACCATCCCTTCCCTCCCACTTCCCCAACTCCTCCCTTCCCTTCCTCCCCCACTGAAGTTGTAAAGTTTGTTTTCAACATAGTGTTTTGTACATCACATTCCCTTTCGACTTCTAAGTTTCTTCTCTTCTTATATATTTTTATGACTTGATTATAAGCATTTAATAAGTAATGCCTGATTTACACAGAATTGTACTATCTCTAAAATTTGTTTTACTGTTATATTCTTCCATACCAATCTGTTTAATACTCATTCTCAACATATTAACAATTTAATTGTGAAGTAATTTTTACTTGATAAAAGATAAAAATAAGATGCCCTGAAATTTCCCATTCATCTAAATCACCATTTCTCCTATGTGGTTATTCATGTTATTCTATTTATTTGGTGTTACTAATATTAAAATATTAACAGGATAAGTAGCCTACTGATACATTTCTATTGAGCCATTGAATTTATAATTATATACACTGATAAAGGACCAGGTCATTAAATCCTTGTAAACACAGAGAAAGTTTCTATGCTGAAATATTACATGTAAATATGCATACACATGAACATATGAACATGTATGCAAATAGATTTCATTTGGGGCAAAATGAACTGTATTCATTATTTTCCCTATGCTGATACAGTGGAGAACTAGTTCTAGAACATTTTGGAACCATTTGTTTAATCCTGTTAGGGTCAAGTAAAATGAAACTATTAACAAATTGACTAATTTACTTTATGTCAGTGTGTTCTCAAAATTACACTTGATTTAATTGGTGTACAAACTAGTAGCATATTTCACAAAGAAAGATAAAATGCATTATTGTCTTCATATAATAGAAACATTTTCAATGGACTGTTTTTTGTGGTAGAACTACTACTACATATAAAATGATGGCGGACATTGTACAAAATCTGAAAGCAAAGCTTGCAAGACTATAAAAATTTCTTGTTTTTCTTGGTACTCAACCTCTACATGTCTTATTTTTCATTGTGTAAATATTTTTAGAAACTTTTCATGTTGTCAAGCTAGGGAACATAGATCCTGGAAAATTTTAACAATTTATTTTATTTTGTTTTGGTTTGATACTGCAATAATATTTCAGTTTTTATATATTTCCAAATATGTCACTCTTAATTATTAAAAGGCAGTAAATGAAAAAGAATACTCAAATGGATTGTTTTCTATGTTAATACAGGTTGTTCTGACCAAAGTATTCACTCCAATAGTCAGTGTAAGTGTTCTCCAGAAGGACATACTAATAAGCAGTTTTTTCCTTACTTGTAGTTACTTCAATACAGCCTACTCTGTGTGGAGATTTGAAGACCTAGAATAAATGGCTACGTTTCTGATTCCATCTATGCAGAGTAAGCAGAAGATGAGTTGCAAACTGAACAATAGTTAATAAATTCTGCTTTTCTCAATAAACATGAACACAAGAATCATTATTATATAATTAATTGATTTTAAGTAGGAAAGCAATAAATGTAACCCATACAATTTAAAATATTTAAATTTTCACCTAATTTAATGTTTCTGCTACTTTTATCTTCTTTATAGCCCATTACTTAGTAAAGTAAAGTTCCCATAAAATACCAGGTAAAAAGGAAGCAGGTACAAGAGTGATGAGGGAATATTTAAATATAAAATGCAAGAATTCACAGACTTTTTGTTGTTGTTGTTAAGATGTAGTTGCATTATGTTTTACAGGCTCTCATTGGTAGAACTTCTGGCCTCAAGTGGTCTTCCTGCCTTAGCCTTCCAAAATATCAGCCAGGGCTAGAGCCATGTGCTTTGAAGCATTGGAGTTTTCAACATTTGTGGATATTTATGCAACAGTCAGTCTCATTGAATTTCATTAAATTTCAGTCTTTATCTCTCTCCTATTTTTAATACTGGAATTTGAGCTCCTGACCCCATGCTTGCTAACCTGTCACTCAACCACATTATCTCTAACCCTGTTCTTTTGCTGGCTATTTTCTAGATAAAATTTGAGAACGTTAGTGCTTAGACTTGGACTTGAATAAAGATATTACTCCACTGTCAACCTCCATAATAGCTAGGATTAAAGACCTGAGCCACCCACACCAGCTTATTTATCCTTAATTCTGAGGTCATGTTACAAGGTTGTTCATCATGGAAATGTATCATCAGTACTGATTTACTGGAAGGACTATGTAACAGTGGGACATTAGCTAAGTCTTTAAAGAGCAGTTTTAGCATAGGTAAATTACTACTTGGTTAATTTCTATATATGCTACAATAAACATTGTCATTTGCCCTTATTTGATTCTCATTGTAGTTGATCTCAGAATTCTGTTTAATTTAAATGTGTTTGTTACTTTCTTAACCCATGTTATAGAATATTATATAAATAATTTGAATGTTATTATTTTAATACCTGATATTTTAAGAATGTCATAGATCTAGGAAATGGAAGCAGGAAAAAAATGTAATAGATTTAAGGGCATATAGAGCATTTCTCCTAGTAAGATCCTGCATTTAAACCCCAGTACTATCAAAAAAGAAAGAACTGTGATAGAATTAAAATAGACACTGGTCAAGATGCTCATTGGCTTTCTTCTTGCCTTTGTAGTCCTTAGTTTTAGTGGTCTATTTCTTGTGTCACCAATTGCCTAATAGCTTATGAAGTAGCATCATATGTGTTACAGCATCTCAGGAGTACCTTCCCTGGCCTATAGAGCTGCACTTGATTCTTAGATTGAGCTATGAAAGTGCTACAAGGTCTTCACAGCCGAGTTTTATGCATTTGTTTAATCAACTTTTAGTGTAAGCATAGGAGGTTCTCTTTTAAAATTCAGAACAGAAAAACCCACACATTGAAGAACAAAACTGGAGACTTGATGCTACCAAACTTCAGAGTAGAGATCCCAGAAATAGGTGCAAAAAGTACAGTCAATTTGTTTTAGAAAAAAGGAACAAGAGCAAGGTGAAATCTTTTCAAATTTTGGCACTGGTATACTTCGATACACACAAAATGAAATCTAACTGTGGATTTTATATCTTTCAAAAATTTAATTCAAGGGGCTAGGAAGGTGGCTCAGTGGTAGAGTACTTGCCTTGCATGCATGAGGCCCTGGGTTTGATTCCTTAGCACCACATAAGCAAAAAGAAAAAAGCCAGAAGTGGCACTGTGGCTCAAGTAGTAAAGCGCTAGCCTTGAGCTGAAGAGCTGAGGGACAGCGCCCAGGCCAAGTTCAGGCCCCACGACAGGACCCCCCAAAAAAATTAATTCAAAATGGATCCTAAATCTAAATATAAAATAACAAACTATAAATCTTTTGTAAGTGACATAAAAATAATCTAGATAAATCTTGAATTTGGAGAGGACTTTTTAGATAAGCGGAGAAGGAGGAGGAGAAAATAGACTTCATTGAACAACTTTTTATTTTTTGAGGACACTTCTTGAGAAAATGAAAAGTGAAGCCATACAGTAAGAGAAAATCTTTACAGAAGGTATCTGAAAAAGGATTTAAATCCAGAATAAACAAAAATATTGAAAACATAACAAAATAAGAAAACCCAATTAAATTGAGAAAAGATTTGAAAAGATACATCACCAGATAATTATAGCAAAAGCATTTCACATCATAAATCATCAAAGAATTGCAAATTAAAACAAATATCACTACACACCTATTAGAAGAACTAAGATCCAAACTACTGACAGCACCAAATACAGGTGTGGAACAAGAGAGAACTTTCATTTATTTCTGGTGGGAATACATAATTTTACAATTACTTTGGAATACAGTTTTGTAGTTTCTAAAAAAGCATATGATTCAGCAGTTGTGCTCATTGGTATTTATCCAAATGAATTGAAAACTTATGTCTATACAAAACTTGAATACAAATGTTTGTCAAAGCTTTATTTATAATTGCCAAAACTTAGAATCATCCAAAATGACCTTCAATACACGAATGTGTACATGTATACAATGAATTATTCAGTGATTTAAAAAAATGAGCAATCAAATGGAAGAACCTTAAATGTGCATATTGCTAAACAAAATAACCAGTCCAAAATGGTATATCCATAATTTTGATTCTATGGCATTCTGAAAAAGGGAAACTAAAGACTGTAAAAAGATCAGTGGTTACCAAAGAAGCTGACAGGAAAGAAGTAAAAATGAATAGTTAAAGCACAGGGGATCTTCTGGTCAGTGGAATTATTCTGTATAGTATAGCACATTCTGGACTTATGTCACTATAATAGTGTCAAAATTCATAGAATTAAAAAAACAATAAATGTACTGTAATGTAAACTATGGATAATATAAATTTTGTGGACTGCCCTTTTCTATTTAGTTTTTTATTTTTTAATACATTTTTTATTGTAAAAAAACTGTACAGAGGGGTTACAGTTACATGAGCAAGGTAATGAGTACATTTCCTATCAAGCATTTGTTACCTCCTCCTTTGTTTTTCCTACTATCCTTTCCCTATCACCTCCACAACTATACTCCTCCCTTCCCCCTCCCCCCTCCCCACTTCCTTGCTTAAATTGTAAAGTTTGTTTTTCAACAAAGTATCTTGTACATGTCATTGTTGCCTCTTCAGTAAATGGTGCTGGCAAAATTGGTTAAATACTTGTAGAAAACTAAAGTTAGATCTTTATATATCATCCTTACATTTCAACTCCAAACGGATCAAAGACCTCAGAGTCAAAGCAGAAACCCTGAAAAGATTACAGGAGAAACCCTACGTCTCCTTGGCACAAGCCGAAATTTTCTCAATAGAGACCCAGAAACACAACAAATCAAAGAAAGGTTGGACAAATGGGATTGCATCAAGCTGCAGAGCTGCTGCATGGCAAAGGACATAGCTAGCCAGATCAATAGAAAGCCCACAGATCTTCACTAGCCATACAAGGACAAGGGTCTCATATCTAAAATATACCTGGAACTCAAAAAATTAAATCCCCCAACAACAAATCTTCAAAGAAACAACTGCCCAATAAATACGTGGGCTAAAGATTTACAGAGAAACTTCTCTGAAGAGGAAAGAAGGATGGCCAGTAGACACATGAAGAAATGCTTAACCTCTCTAGCCATAAAAAAATGCAAATCGAAACAACACTGAGATTCCACCTCACCCCAGTTAGAATGGCTATAATCAAGAACTCTAATGACAACAGATGCTGGAGGGGATGTGGACAGAAAGGAACCTTACTTCATTGTTGGTGGGAATGTAAACTTGTTGAACCACTTTGGAAAGCAGTATGGAGGTTCCTCAGAAGACTCCACATAGAGCTCCCCTATAAGCCAGCAATCCCACTTTGGGCATTTACCCAAATGATTCCAAACAAGTCCATACTAAGGCTACCAGCACAACTATGTTTATTGTAGCATTATTTACCATAGCTAAGATATGGAACCAACCCAGATGCCCCTCAATAGATGAATGGATCAAGAAAATGTAGAATTCTATGCCTCCATCAGAAAGAATGACATTACCCCATTTGTTAAGAAATGGAAAGACTTGGAAAAAATTATATTAAGTGAAGTAAGCCAGGCCCAAAGAAGTATAGGTCCTATGGTTTCCCTTATTTGCAATAACTAGTATATGTCTGGGACAAGCAGAAAAGGTCAAAAGCTATGTACATATGACCATATAAGATGATGTTAAGTGAAATGAACCCCAAGATAGGGACACAAATATCTTTTTTCTTCCTTGCTATAGTTTCTGACGTATTTATAATGTACCATGTGATGTTTTTGTTTCCTTGTATGTTCCTCCCCTACGGTATACCCTGTTTTCACTGTATTTGATGTTGGTGCCCTGCATCTTGTATATATACTTCTCTAGCTTGGGGAGTGGAAGGGAAAAAACAAAATGCTTAGTGTTTGATTGTGTTTTAAATTTTGGCTGTACTAGAGTTTTGAACTCAGGACCTATCCCTTGGCACCTTTCGCTTTAAATTAGTTTGTTTGTTTGTTTTTTTTGCCTCCAATTAGTTGTACAAGGGGGTTTTATTTTCACCATGTCCAGATAATATTCATTCTCTCCATTCCCTCCGCCCATTCCCAAACAAGTCTCAGCAGGTGTCCTTGTTCCATTTTCTCACATGTACATAAAATATTTTGATTATGTTTCCCCTATCTGCTCATATTTCCTCCTTTCCCACTAGTAACCTGCACTGAAGATTTCATTTTTTTGTTAAATTATATGTTGATTGCTCAAAGGTTGCATTTCTCAGGTTTAAGTCCCACCTGTCCTGGACCTCAATCCTATTATAAATTTTCTTTTTTTTGGGGGGGGGGCGGTCCAGTCGTGGGGCCTGAACTTTGAGCCTGGGCGCTGTCCCTCAGCTCTTCAGCTCAAGGCTAGCACTCTACCACTTGAGCCACAGTGCCACTTCCGGCTTTTTTCTTTTTGCTTATGTGGTGCTGAGGAATTGAACTCAGGGCCTCATGCATGCAAGGCAAGCAATCTACCACTGAGCCACTTTCCCAGCCCCCTATTATAAATTTTCTGTGAAGCTAGGATGACTGATACATGCCACCATGCTCATTTTGTCTTGGTTGAGATGGATGTCTTGTGAAGTTTTTGACAGGACTGGCTTTAGACCATGACCCTATTGATCAACATCTTCCAAATACCTAGGGCTATCTAAAATGAATTCATACATCCCAGGATTATTCTTCCCCTGCTTTTTCACTTTTGAAAGTGAAAAAGTGAAAAAGTCTTTTCGTGTTTTCTTTTGTTTTCATATTGTTTTGTTTTTTATTTTACCTATTCCAGGGATTGAACTCAAGGCCTCATGCTTTCTTTGCTTACATGACCAGGCACGCTACCATTTAAGCATCTCTTGTAGTCTTCTGGTTAGTTAATTGGAAATGGAATTTCAGACTTTTCTGCCAAAGTTGGACTGGAGCCATAATCTTCCAATCTTACTCTCTTGAGTACCTAGGGATTATAGGCATGAGCCTCTGGCATTGGTTTTCATGAGTTTAATATGAATGGACATTGAATTCACTTGAAATATGCAGAATGTTAAAAAGCTAGAAATTCTTGATTATCATAAATTATTTTTAAGGGTGCATTAAATTCATTGCTTAGGTACCTCTTTACTGTGGATTAACTGAAATTTTAGCAATTCCCTTTCAGTTTTGATACTTTAATTGCCTAATTGTTGTGGTGAAAACTTCAGGTATGTTGAATTAATGTGGCAAAAGTTGACATATGGTCTTTTCCCTGGTTTTAAGGAAGCATTTAGTCTTTTATTTCGGGGGTTAGCTATGTGTTTAGGGCTGGGAAGTTGGCTTAGTGGTAGAATGCTTGCCTCTTATGCATGATGCCCTGGGTTCGATTCCTCAGTACCATATAAGCAGAAAAAAGCTGGAAGTGGCACTGTGGCTCAAGTGTTAGGGCGCTAGCCTTGAGCTGAAGAGCTGAGGGAGAGCACCCAGCCCCAGAGTGCAGCCACAACAACCAACAAAACTAAATAAGTAAAATAAAATAAACCATTCCTTTCCTAGTTAATTTAGTTTATTTACTGTATCAAGAAAGGGTGCTTAGGCAGGTGCTCAAGCCCATAATCCAAGCTATTCAGGAGGCTGAGACCTGAAGATCATGATTTGAAGCCAGCCCAGGCAGGAAAATCCATCAGACTCTTATTGCCAGTTAACTATCAAAATTCTGTAAGTGAAGCTGTATCTCAAGTGGTAGAGCATTAGTCTTGATCTAAAAGACATAGGATACAGTGCCCAAGCCCTTAGTTCACGTCCCAGGACCAGCAAACATACACATACAGAGACACACAGACACAGACCCAGACACATACACACACACACACACACACACACACACACACACACGCGAAAGTGTACTTGATTGTGATAAGTTTTGTGCATGTGCATTAACTGACATGATCAAATGATTCTGTTAATATTTTGGGTTTTTTTTAATTTGTTTAAGGAATCACTTGTACATTTCTTGAAGAAATGTATAAAATGTATAAAGACAATCAATGTACTGTCATTTTGTACATTTTCTAATGTATAATGTATTGTGACAGTCATTTTATACATTTGGATTTGGTCTGCTTTTCTTGAATATTTTGCTTCTGTGGTCATTAGGGTTGTCTCTGGTTTTCTTGAAATACTTTTTCTGGCCTGTGATTTAGACATACTGTCTTCTACTGGAGTTTTGGCAGTTTATGTTTTTCTGGGAATTTTAGCATGTTTTTCCAAATATGTTTGACCAATTATGTTGGTTTTCAGTTCATTGGATTTTGTATAATCTAAATTTAAATCTAAATTTAAAATATGAGACAAAATCCCCATTTTTAATGCTGATTTCAGTTTTATTTTTCTGTCACTTTAGCTCAATGTTAGTCAATATTTTATTATTTCAAAGAATGAACTTTTTCTTTCATCAGTTCTATTGTTTCTATTTTCTATTTTCCTTTTTATTAATATGTTCCTTTTTAAAAAATATGTAATTCCTGTTTCTCAGACCATATAATCTTAATTAATTCACGTTTAAGTTTGTTAATTCTTCTACTTGGTTTGATTTTCTCTTGAATTTATCTAGAAATTTTTTATTTTATATGTTCCTTTAGATAATGTCTGTACTTTTATTGGTATTCCTCTTTACGGAGATACTTATTCGCTGGTCCTTCAGCTCTTGATAATTTCCTCAAGAGTTTGGATATATTTATTAAATTGACTTAAAAATGAACTTACTGACTTCTTTAGGGATATTTGTTGTCAGTTTCTATTAATTTTTCCTGTGAATGCCTATGCTTTCTTTTCACACATTTTAATTTTTGTTGATAAATGTACTTTGAATTTTATAAGGTAGCAACTCTAAAAATCAGATTTTCCTCTTTTGATTTGTCATTAGTTTTAAGTTTATTGTTTTATTTTTTTAACCCTTTTGTTTTTATCAGTGTTCTCTTTAATTGTGAATAGAGCTAAGTTCTGAACACTGTCAAGCTCATATATAAATTAAAGTCTCTGTTCTATTATTTTAGTAGTTTCAGTTAGTACTTTGAAAGCTTTCTTAACTGCTTGTAACCAAAAACATGAGAATAAAAAATAATTGAAAAAGATTCATAGAAAAGAAGGAAAGAAAAGAGAGAAAAAGGAAAAAAGTAGTCCTAGATTTTGTCTGTTAAGTCTTAAGTTTATCCAGATGCTCCTTCTCTGGTTAGACAGGCTTATACAACAACATTTTGCCTTGACTTTTATTTCCCGTTGAACTTCCTGTGTCTTTTGAGGCTTTTTCTGAGCCCAAGTCCAGTGTGCAGTATGTGTGGCACTCTGAATCGTTAGAGTACACAGGGGTTCTGTAAAGGTTTTGTTCTTCATTGTTTGCTTTCCCAACCTTTCTGATATTTTGTCCTTGATTATTGTTTGTACTGATTATTGCCCAGCTTGCTGAGGGAAATACTTCTTTGACTTGAGTGTTTTCAGGAAACACCACTCTAGGAACGTTAGCTCACCCCTGAAAATACTTCGATTTTGACAAAAGAAAGGTGTAAATAGTTATACTGGTTTTTCCAATCCTGTATAGATCTCTGGTATCAAGATTTCCAGCTGCTCTCTTCATACTGGCTTAGATCACAGCAGTGAGGGACACTAGGTAGATACTTGACTCTTCATCAGTATACCTGACAATTTAAATGTTTGACTAGATATTAGAGTTCTGAAAAAGTTGATTGTTACAGCTTTTGCTAGTTTATTGGTAATTTTAGTAAGGGTAGAGCCCTAAAGTTCCTTTTTATGCCATTATTGGAATCATTTTAGTGATACACTATGAGGAGATTTTGACATTTTACTGTGAATAATTTTGAAAATGCATGAATATAAAGAGAATATAAACTGGCAATAATATGTTCAGGTATGTGTACAAAAGATTCAGATACTTCTTAATCCATTTATTCATTAACTTAATTTTATTGTGAAAATAGTGTACAGAGGGGTTACAATTACATGGGCAAGATAATGAGTATATTTCTTATCAAGCATTGTAGCCTCCTCCTTTGTTTCCCCTTCCCATCCCTTCACATCCTTCCTCCTCCCCCCCCCCCCCGCCTCCCCATCCAATCCTCCCCCCCACCAAAGTTGTAAAGTTCGTTTTCGACATAACAACTTGTACATCTCATTGTTGCAATGGGTTCACTTGTATCCCTATTTAAACAATTTGTTTTTTACCTTCCCCTCCACAAATTATACTGACATCAAATACAGTGAAAGCAGAGGTTATTCTGTGGGGGAGGAACATACAAAGCAACAAAGAAATAATCTTATAAATGTATTTACTTAATTTTTATCTGTTACTGATGAATTATGATATTTTTGTTAATAAGATACAGCTTTTTTTTTCTTTTGCCAGTCCTGGGGCTTGGGCACTGTCTCTGGGTTTCTTTTGCTCAAAGCTAGCACTCTACCACTTGAGCCATAGCTCCACTTTTGGCTTTTTCTGTTTATGTAGTACTGAGGAATTGAACCCTGGGGCTTCATGCAAGCACTCTACCAATATGCCATATTCCCATCCCAAGAAGATTCAACTTTTAAGTTCAGAGATCCTACTTTATATGCCTAGGGAATATGGAAAACACAGTCATAGCCTTTGGCATATTAGATTCCTAGTGTTATATGTTATCCTAGTTATAAAAGGCATGACAGATTGATTGGAATAATGGTAATTGTTATTTAAGTCTAGAATGAAGACTCTTTTAGCTACTAAGGTTCATTTTTTAAAAATTCAGTTCTACGTCACACTGAATGCTTACGTTTTGTATCTTTCATTAGGATCTTATGATTCAGATTTAGGTTATATCTTGAGAAATAGTATTACATGTCATTTTTATTCATATTTTTAAGCATAAGCTATGAATGGCTTGTAAATTAATAGTAGAAGTGAAAAGAGAATGCTTTGGTGGAGTTCTTTGAATGATCATCTCCAATGAGTGATGATATAGATAAAATCTTTACCTAAAAAGGCCATTTACAATTAATTGCCTAATGGATGTTAGGATAACTTTGGAAGATTAAGTTAAGGCTTCCTCAAAATCAATATGTTTAAGCTGCAACATTATTAATAAATATTATTGTTAACTGATCTATAGGCAGTATTTTTGGTTATTCAAATAGTAAATGGTGGAATGTAGCTGTCAGGCATAATATTATAATAGTCCATTTTATACATTTAATTATCTATATGTTAAAACTAATATTACAAGTAAGTTAGTAACATGTTAAAAATAGCTGATTAACCGAACTTCACAGAAAATACAGTAAACATTTTCAGTTTCTACAGATTCTCATAATAATTTAAGAGTTGCACTTAATGGTCATATATGAATACCGTGTAATCCTGTACAATCTTATGTGCATTTTGTGATTATTTGTGTATAATGCGATTTTACACTTCATTGTAACACCCAATCTAATAGTATAGTTTACTTAATAACCAATGAAGATCAAACAGATTAAACTTAGTGTTGTATCTTAAGCATTTAAATGTAAAACTTTTGAGAATTTTGGTCAAACTAGAACAAAAATTAATTGATTTGGATGATTTGATATTATTCTCAAGGCAAATATAAGTAGGTTTCTCTGTGGTTCAGTTTGTGGTACAGGATTCAAAATCTAGTTTATTTTATGAAGGAGTGCAGAGTGTTCTGTCAGGACTCTAAGGGAGCTTAATTCTACAGAACTGGTTTATAAAACCTTTGCAAATCCATATATGGGAGACTAAATTTTACAAGTATTACTATATAAATCTTACCAAATTGCCTGAAGTTTCTATACTTATGAACATTTTCAGTTACCAGGTTTGAGGGGAAGAATGAAGAAAGCATCAAGAAACACTTAATTTCTTGTCATTTATACACATGTACACACGCACACACGTACACACACAGACTAGGTATATATTTATGCACAATCTGGCCTTTTAACAAAGAAAAATAAGCCTCTGTTTGGCCTGCCACTGATAGAAACAAAACAGCTGAGACTTTAATGAACACCATACTGAGGGCATGTAGGACATAAGGCGAATTATGCAGGTTACAAACTGCACATCTTCTGTTTAGATATAGGATATCTCCCCAATCCTGACAATTAGTTGTACTGACAAGGCAAACAGATAGACAGAAACAGAAGGAGATCATTTGTATCAATTTGAGAAAAAACAACTAGTAATGAAACAAAATAGCCACACAAGACTTTTACTTTGAAATATCTTTTCTTTATATATTCACTAAAAATAAATATACATTGTCAAACAAAAGGTTCTTGATTTTGTTTGCAAATAAAAACCAATGTGGTTTTATTTTTAATTTTTTGCAAAAAGATTTTTCTGGATGTTTAAACGAATTTAATCGTGGTAACCTGACAGCTTTGTTTAAACACTGAATATGAGTTTCCTTTCATGAAAAACCTTTTCAAAGTAGAGCAGTTCAGCTGTGAAAACCTGAATATATTAATGATGACAAAGAAGCTTCAGAATGAGCCAACATTTGTTTATTTTATTTTTAAAAATAACATTTCTTGATAAATTGCACACACAAAAGTGATACAGGGTTATTTTAATTTTTCCCTATTTCTTTGTTAATAGATAACCTTCTGTTTACCTTTTTAGACACATTATCTTATTATCAATCACTTTGTTACTGTTTCAAATGACTGTAAGAAGTGGTTTTTAAAATGTACCTTAAGAGTAACCTTTCACAGGGAAAGTGTTAAATGTTATCTTCAATGTGTGATTTAACATCAAAATATATAACTCTTGTTTAGGTTTTAGATAATTTTCTTCAAAAGCAAACCCTTTTCAACTTTCAGATAATTGTATAAATTTAGAAATCATTTACTTTGTTTCTTATGTTATAAAAATGATGCATCATTTGCCAAAAAAATGAATATAGAAGTATTTTAGGTATTATACTTTCTTAACTGAGGTCTAAGCATAAATAATTTTGCATAGTCATTCATAGGGAGAATAATGATGTTAACTTTTCTGAACTGTTTCCCTTGTGAATAATTTAGTGAAAAAATTTTATATATTTGTATCTTATTTTTTAAAAAATGTGATATATAACTTAAGAAATAGTCTTCAAATGATCTGTTTTACCATTTCCTGCAAAGTTAAATATATTTTTCCTAGATTCCTTCCAAGACCATTTGTTGTTGTTGTTGTTTTATGCTTGGTTCTGGTGTTTGAACTCAGGGCCTGGGCTCTACACTTGAGCTTTTTCTCTCTCTCAGGGTTAGCATTCTACTCCTTGAGCCAGGGATACACTTTAGTCTTTTTGGTGGTTGGAGGGAAGAGTCTCAAGGATTTTCCTGCCTGGCTGGCTTCAAACTGTGATCCTCAAATCTCAGTCTCTTCAGTAGTTAGGATTACAGGCATGTAATGGGTGCTCTACTCTACAACACCAAATAAAAATGTATCCATTTTTTTGCAATTCTAATATTTTATAAAATGTTTGTTGAACTGCCCTTTGAGATTTTTTTTTTTTTTTGTCGGTCATGGGGCTTGAACTCTGGGCCTGAGCGCTGTCCCTCAGCTCTTCAGCTCAAGGCGAGCGCTCTACCACTTGAGCTACAGCGCCACTTCCGGTTTTCTGGTGGGTTTATTGGAGATAGGAGTCTCACGGTCTCTCCTGCCCGGGCTGGCTTTGAACCGCGATCCTCAGATCTCAGCCTCCTGAGTAGCTAGGATTACAGGCGTGAGCCACCAGCGCCCGGCTGAGATGTTTTATATTTATAGTTTGATACTAGTTTCAAAAAGGCATATAGATGGGTAAGAGCTGATGGCTCAGTATCTAGTAATCCTAGCTATTCAGGAGGCTGAGTTCTAATGATTGTGGTTCAAAAAGCCAGAAGTGGAGCTGTAGCTCAAGTGGTAGAGTACTAGCTTTGAGCAGAACAAAACTAAGGAGGAATTGCCCAGGCCCTGAGTTCAAGTTCCAGGACTGAAACACACATATACACAGACACATGCACACATAAACAAAGGCATATGACTGAGCTTAGTGACTAAAATGAGCTCTGTTGAAATTAGTGTTTGTTATATAATAAACAATATTTCATGTTATTAGTAATACTATATATATAAATTATCTTTTCTTGTCTGACAAGCTATTACTAAACATATAAAATAATAATCATTTACTTGGCTCATGATACAGTGGGAAGTTGGGTACTTTACTTACTCTGGACTAGGCTTCCTTAATTGTATGGAGACTGGCTGACTATTAAGAGAAGTGGGTAACTAAGCTACAATCTCACCTTGATCAGGCCAGCAATCACTAAATTATATGGGAGGGACAGCATTCTGTTAGAACAAAAGAAAGTTGCAGGGTTTCATGAAGCTTAAGCTCAATATTAGCACCTTGTCACATTTTCCATATTTTGTTGGCCAGGGCAAGTAGAGCCAAGAACTAAATGAAAAAAAAAATTTCTATATAGCAGCACTAAACAATCACAGTCAAATACTTAGAAATAAATTTATCAAGACAACTAACGGAAGCTTACTGAAAAAATTACAAAGTATTACTGTCAGACATTAAGGGTGATATGAGTAAGTGTAGAGTTATTTCATGTTCATGGTTTAGAAAACTTGGTATTGTTACTATGCTTAATGTTGTTCAGGCAACAAGATTCTATTTGAAAAATAAAATAGAAAAGTTTGTGGACACAGTTCAAGTGGCAGAGCACTTGCCTAGCAAGCGTACTAGAAGATAAGTACCACATTGTAGAGACAATTTGGGGTGCTTTTTTTGGTGGGACTAGGGTTTAAACTCAAACCTGTTGTTTGCTGGGTAAATGCTCTGTCACTTGAGATGTGACATTCTTTTTAAGGCTATTTTATTAGGTAAATGTAGATGCAGAAGTTCTCAAAACAATAATCGTAAGTGAATTTAACAGTACATTAAATAAAGATTATCATGATAAAGAGGGATTCATCTCCAGGAATGCAAAGAAGAGTTCCATGTATGTAAATAACTAAATATGTTATATTGTATAAGTAGAATGAACAAGAAACCACATACTTATCTCAATAGATGCTGTAAACACTAATAAAATACAACATCCTTACATGAGAAAAATCACTAACAAATAAGCTTAAAAGAAATGACCTAAAAATAACAAACTCATTTGTAATAATGCAGTATTTAACATTATACTGAAGGAAAAAAATCATAAGACTTCCTAAGATTTTGAACAAGAAAAGGATATTACTTTTACCACTGTAATTTAATAGAATATTTGAGATCCTAGCGAGAGCAATGAGTAGAGAAAATTTTATTTTATGCCCAATAGGGCATTCAGCTTTGAAAAGAGGAAATGAAAGTATCACTTTTCAGATGACATTATCTTATATGTAGAAAATCACAGACCTACAAAAAACTTTTAGAACTAATGAATTTAGTGAAGTTATAAGAAAAATTAATAAAACAGCTTTTAAATATACCAATAGCTAGTAATTTGAACTAGAATTCAGAATGTAATCACATTTATAATACCTAACAACCCTCCCTGCCAAAACCAGGTAGGAATAAACTTAGGCAAAGGGTAAAACACTGATGAGAAAATTTGAAAAGGAAACCAAAAAATGAAATAGCCTCTTGATTAGAGAAGTTAAAAAGTCACAGAATTAAATTGCCATATTACTCAGACTACATATTCAGTGCAACCCCTATCAACATCATTTTTCATTGAGATGGGAAAATAATCCTAAAATTTCTATGGATTCACATATACACATGCACGCCAACAGTCATCACCACCTTGAAGAAAGAACAACATGACAGTGGATTTCCTAATTTGAGAGTATACCACAAAGTTAGGGCCATCAAAACATTCATGTACAATACCCAGGGTACCAAAATCAAATACGACAACTGGGGATAAACCATAGGGAAAATAACACAAATAAAAAAGAAATCACATATTATATTAAAAACAACAATAACAAATTAAAACTCTTGTTTCCAGATCCTGGAGTTCATTTCACTTAGCATTATCTTATGTGGTCATATGTACATAGCTATTGAGCTATTCTGCTCATCTGCTAGTACTATCCCAGACATATACTAATTATTACAAATGAGGGAAACGATGGGACCTATGTTTCTTTGGTATGGCTTACTTCACTAAATATGATTTTCTCCAAGTCTTTCCATTTCCTTACAAATGGGGCAATGTCATTCTTTCTGATGGGAGCATAGAATTCCATTGTGTATATGTACCACATTTCTTGATCCATTCATATACTGGGGGTCATCTGGGTTGGTTCCATATCTTAGCTATGGTAAATAATGCTGCAGTGAACATGACTGTACTGGTAGCTTTAGTATGGCCTTGTTTGTGGTCATGTGGGTAAATACCCAGAAGTGGGATTGCTGGGTCAGGAGCCCTATGTTTAGTCCTTTGAGGAACCTCGACACTGCTTTCCAGAGTGGATGAAGAAGTTTACACTCCCACAAACAGTGTAGTACCATTCCCTTTCGGTCACATCCTTGTCAGCATTTATTGTTATTAGATTTCTTGATAATGGCCATTCTAACTGATGGAGTAAGATGAAATCTCATTGTTGTTGTCACTGTATTTGATTTTATTACCCTGGTGATTGTATATATGTTTATTTGAATTAGGGAGGGGAACAACAAAGGGCAAACCAAAGCAACAGCAATACTCACAAGACAATAAGTTGGAAACTTGCAGTGGGGGGAGGATGTTAGGGGAGAAGGAAAGTGGAAGAAAAATGAGGCAGGGAGTAACAAGTTCAACAAGAAGTATAGTAACCACCTTATATGTGTAACTTTAATCCCTCTGTACATCACCTTGACAATAAAATTAAAAATAAGACAAAAAAAGCATAAAAATGATAGCCAAATGATAATGTAACAAAGATGCCTAGAACATGCCTTGGAGAAAGGACAGTTTTAAACTATTTTGGAAAAATTGGTTATACACATGCAAAAGGATGAAACTAACCCCTTATCTCTTGCCAATTTGCCAAGTCAAAATGGATTGAAGACTTAAATTTGAGATATGACACTATGGAAGTAATAAGAGAAAGCATACAGAAACAGTTCAGGAAATTGGAATAGGAAGTAAAGTTGTAATCGAATTGTTCAAGGACAGTACTCAGGCCCTGTATCAGCATAAAAAAGATTTTCAGACAAAACTCCCAAACTATAGGAAACAAAAATAAAAATAGAAAGTAGGAATATATCAGATTTTGAAGTTTTATTCAGCAAAAGAATCAAGTCAACAAAATAAAGCAAAGGCTACCGGATTAGAAAATATTGACAAACTTTTTCTGACTAGAAGTTGATATATAATAAATATAAAGGACTATAAAAAGTAAACAGAAAAATGAAGGAGGGGTCACAATGCTTGACAAGAAATATACTCACTACCTTAATATATATAACTAACCCCTCTGTACATCACTTTGACAATAAAATTAAATTTAAAAAAGTAAACAGCAAAAATAAAACATTAAAAATGGACATTAGGCCTAAATAGATATTTCTCAAAAGAAATGAATTTTTTTTTACCAGTATGTGGATAAATGCTCATCATCAGCAGGAAAATGTGAATCAAAGCCACTTATCATCTTATGATTAATATAAAAATCATTAAAGATAGCAATTATTGCCTTTAATTTTTTGAGGGGATTGGAAATAGAATGGTCATTTTGTTAAACAGTACAGAGGTTTCTCAAAAAATTAAAATTACCATATTATCTTACAATCCTACTACTAGGTATATATCCAGAAGAAGTGAAATCAGTACATTCCAAAAACATCTTCTCCCAGATTTTTGTTTGTAGCAATCTCTAAAATAGCCAAGAACAAATAAACCTCTGTCAGCCTATTTATGATTAAAAATATAGTTCCTAAATACTATGCAATGTTCCTTATACCTAAAAATGAAATGGTGACAACATGGATAGAACTAGAGATAATTGTTTTAAATTAAATATGCCATGCAAAGTAAGACATGTACCACAAGATCTTGATCCTGTAGAATACAAGAAATTTGGTGCCAAAGAAACAGAGTAAATGCTGATAACCAGAAGGTGGGGGAGTACTAGGAGAGAGAGAGGGAGGATTAAGGAGGTGTTGATCAATAATGTAGTTAGGAGTAAAAGGGATCTGATATACTATTGCTCAGCATAGTGACTATCCAACAATAACATTGTATCTCTTTAAAATTACAAGAAAGACTTTTTCCTATAAAGAAATAAAATTTAAGGAGATAGGTAAGTTTGATCTGATTTGAACATTGTGCATATATATTAAAATAGTATAATACCCCACAACTATGTATTGTTTTTGAGTTGCAAATTAAAAAATAAAACATTATGAGAATATAATATACAAAGCATTTGCAAAGAAGGACACATAACTTAGCAGAGTAATATCATAAGACCCATGATTCAATAGAAACACTAATGGAAAGAACAGAAAGTCAAAATTGATCAACACTTACATTTAAACCAGAGCTGGCAATGAAGATTAGTAATGAAAGAATGAGCATTTCTTAAGTGTTGCTGAGGACAATTGATTTTCCATTTGCAGGGAAAATAAAATACTTTTCCCATATTTTACAGTATTAATAAACCTAATGAAAGTATAACATGTAAGATGTAAAAAAATTCTTATAAATCAATAAGAGAAATACATGAGCTGGCATTCATTTTGCAGTAAAAGATTTACACAGAGACATAAATGTGTGATGATTCAAGTAAAATGCCAGTCAGATTGTATCTTATTTCCTTTGAATTGGCAAAAATTAGATACCATGTGTTTATCAGAATGTGAAGAAACTAGTATTCTTGTATATTACTTTATGGAAGTTGAAAGTGGTATGTAAGTATTTTGAAAATAACTTCAGGTAATGATGAATTACTTTCACTCATATGATTATAGAAAAACTATTGAAGATCTGAAATGTTTGTAGCTCCATTACTTTCAATAAAAGAAAACTGGAAGTATCCCAAATATTTATCCATAAAAGAAGGAATCGGTAAGGTTTGATGCGATCTACAACTGAAGTATAGTTCCTCACAATTGTATGATCCCCCAAAACACAAACAGAATGTTTTGTAAGATATTAATTTACACAAAATGTAAAACAGCAAATTATATATTATTAATGTGTGTTATAAGTAACATAACTAATGGCAATTAATGTTATTTAAGATAGGCATTATTTTTGATTAAGAAAAGGATCTAATCGGTAAGCTGCACTCTAGATGTGTCAGCGTTATTGATGATATTTCATTTATTATGCTAAGTGATGGCTGTTGGAACTATGAAAAATTCCAGTAAACTTCTTGTTAAATGGTGTTAGGAAAAAAGACAGGTACTGTTGATCACTTCTGTAATCCTAAGTACTTGGGAAACTGATCATATTTGGAAGCCAGTCTGGGCAGAAAAGTCCAGGACACTTTATTTCCAGTTAACAGCAAAAAACTAGTCGAGGTGTGGTTCAAGTGGTAGAGTGCTAGCATTGAGCAAAAATACTAAGGGACACTTCCTAGGCATTGAGTTGAAGCCTAATACTGGCATACAACAACAACAACAATCAAAAACCAAAAAAATAAAAATATCAAAACCAAAATAAATAAAATTATCAAAATAGGTTAAGTACCAGTGTTTACATCTACAATCCTAGTTATTCAGGTGGCTGAGATCTGAGGATCCTCATTTGAAGCCAGGCCAGGCAGAAAACTGTATAAGATTCTTATCTCCAGTTAAGTGGGAGAAGGAGGTGGTAGATGAGGTGGATCTGGAGGCGCTCAATAATAGGACTGACCCTAGATCCAGAGTTTAAGCATCAGAATGGGAACTGAATGAATGAATGAATGAATGAATAGTAAAATTAAGTGGATGCTTGCCTTTCTTGATACTAAAATGTATCTTCAAGCATTTAGAACTAAAATATTCTTATTCTTGAAATATACAAATCAATTTTAAGTCCAGAAAATTACCAGCTATGACCAAACTGTAAGATATATTAGAATAGTAAAGTGCCTGATCAAATGATTAATTCATTAGTCTGTTTGTAGAGTAAATAATAATAGAGGAAATTGCTAATTTTTGAAAAATCTATTATCTAGTTCAGAATGTTTTTATTTAGTTTTTTATGTGCTCAGTTTTGAGGATCAGGTGGGAACATATAGGAAAGGTACCAACAGACAATAATCACTTAAGAAAAGCTACACATTGCTAAGATCTGTGCAGATAGTTTAAATACAATGGCATGCTAACAGGTGGCTAAGTTGAATAAGGTCTTAACAAAATCCTTTTGAATAGATAGTATTCTAATCAAAACCAAACAGCAGAACATTACTAGTAGAGATAGCATGTGTGAGAAAAGAACAAACACCAGTGAGCATGAATTGTGTGTAAATGAGTAGAGTACTGGTAGACTATGAGATCTCAAATGTTGGAATAGCGCATCAAAGCTTTATAATTTAGAATTTGAGATTGAAGGGACTTTGTCTTGCCAATTCTAGTGGTAATTGTGAAACATTTAACGTATTTGTAAGTTATAGGAAGGGAGACATGATTTATTTTTACTTTATTTTTATGATTTATTTTGAACGTTAAAACTAAGGAGATGGTGAAATTGATTTTTTGTGATACTCTAGCTAGTACATTCTCAAAGCCAGGAGAGTGTGATGTTGATACAAACCAACACCACTAGTTCAAGTATAATACACATTCAGATTTTAATTAGTTTAAAAATATCTAGTTCATATCTTCCCCTTCAAGCTCTCAATTATGTACATAATTCTATAATACCATTTACTTTGTAGATTTAAGTAAATGTTATTAGTCAGGGTAAGGACCAGAGACTATTCCATCATTCAAAGAAATGTCTTTCTATTAACTTTAATTACTGTACTCTTTTCTCAACTCTTAACCACTTGACAACTACTGATTTATTGTTCATTGTTTAATATTTTACCCTAAAGAACTTTTTAAATGAAATGATACAGTAATTAAAGATTTTTATTGGATTTTTAAAAGATTCAACTAAAGGTCTTGATCTTGAGGTACATCTAAATGACATGTATGGGTAGTTTTATTTCTTTTTAGTGAGGAGTGAAATTCATTGGATAAATGTAATATAGTTATCCATTTGGCTGTTGAGAGACATTTGTATTTTTAAAAATAATTTTTGGGGGGCTGGGAAGGTGGCTCAGTGGTAGAGTGCTTGCCTTGCATGCATGAGGCCCTGGGTTCGATTCCTCAGCACCACATAAGCAGAAAAAAAATAGCTGGAAGTGGCCCTGTGGCTCAAGTGGTAGAGCGCTAGCCTTGAGCTGAAGAGCTGAGGGACAGCGCCCAGGCCCAGAGTTCAGCCCCCACGACTGCCCCCCCCAAAAAAAACAAACAATTTTGGCAATTATCTATAAACCTGTGGTGTACAGGTTGGATAAAAAATTGTGTATATTTTTGGCATGAATGTAACTTTTCATTTTTCTAGGATAGTAAACTAGGGTACAGTTTTTAAGTAATAAATGATAAATTTTTCTGTACTCCATAGTGGTTATAGTCTTATTTCCACCAGCAATGTATGAGAGATCCAACTGTTTACAATCTTCACCAATATTTGATATTGGCAGGATGTTTTCTAGCTCTTGTAGTGTCTTCTTTTGGTTTTAATTTGGCATTTCCCTAATGTGATGGTGAACTGCTTTTGAGTGCTTATTTGCCATCTATGTTTCCTTTTTGGTGAGATGTCCAAGATTTATGTTCCATTTTCTTTTTTAGAATTTTTGAGCTGTTTTTTTCCTTACCATTAAGTTTAGAGAATTTTTTATAAGTAAGTAGATGCTAAGTTTTTAGGGTGATAAGTGAAATGAAACTATTTTCTTGAGTTTCTTGCTTATTTTTTTCAGCCCAAAGGATTTGCACAGAATTTATTTCATTTTGATTTATTTTTTCATTAGTATGTTGTATCTTTAGTGTTAAATCTAATAACTAATAATATAGAACTCTTCACCTAACACTACATTAGGTGAAGTTTATGTTTTGCATTTAAGATTTGACATAAACATACACAAAAATATTAATTTGTCAAACATTTTAAAGAAATAATACTAGGTATTGGCTATGATCCTAAGAGCTGGGCACTTCTTTTATAATTTTGAAGGGACAATACATAGATTTAATACTTCTATGTTGCTATAACCTGCATATTTACAATCTAGATATTGCATTGAGTATGACTATATTTGTGAGAAGTCTTAATGTGTCCTCACACATTAACTCTTCAGTTTATTTTCTCTTTCAAAAGCTTATCATTCTCCTGACTTCTTTTTTTTTTTTACTCTCCCCATCTATTTTGAATCAAAACAGGTAAATGTGAATAGCTAGATGAGTTCAAGATCCTGAAACTGTCCCAATATGTCTTCTGTACATTCCTTAATATTTCTATATTTAAGGTATGTTATTATTTATTTTCAGCTGTTTTTCATTTCCTTATGGATAATAAAACTGATTATACCATTCACAAGTCACTAATGCTATCCATACATCATATAGAGAACTTTATAACATATGTTTATTTTTAATGAATTAAATATTAACCAAGATAGAACATCTCTAGTTTGCCAACACATAACAAAGACATAGTAGAATTTTTACAAGAACAAATATTAACTCAGATTATGATGATGCCCTTTTCCTTCTATGTTATAACTCAGAAATCTGTTTGCCCGAATATTTTATAGTATAGAATATTTGCCAGTGTAAATCTGCCTGTCCTATATCACCTATTGGTAAATCCAATAATGTATCACTTTTTATAGAATGGCAGCTAATTATGATTGTATGTACGTTTAGTGCATTAAAAGATTGTTTCTGGAGTCAGGCGCCGGTGGCTCATGCCTGTAATTCTAGTGCTCAGGAGGCTGAGGTCGGAAGATAGCGATTTGACGCCAACCCAGGCAGAAAAGTCCAGTTTGTCACAGAAAAAGCTTAAAGTGGCACTGTGGCTCAAGTAGCAGAGTGCTAGCCTTATGCAAAAGGAGCTCAGGGACAGCACCAAGGCCCAGAGTTCAAGCCTCAGGACTGGCAAAAAAATATATAAAATAAATAATTATAAAAATAATAAATAAGCTTTTGTTTAGAAGCTTCTCTGATTTTTCTTTTAATTTTATGGGGGGAAAATAAAAAATTATTAAGTATACTTAGAGGAAAAATTCACATTGAAGTTATTTATGGTGTTGGAATAAGGTTTAAAGCATCTTCTTCCGCCCATGTGGGATATTAGCAGAATGTTTGTTCCAACCCTATATATCATAAAAAATGAAAAAAAATTTCTTTTATGACATTGAAACCAAATGTTAAAAGAGTACAACTAGCACATGTCTTTTGTGTTATTCATAAAATTTCATTTTTGTTTTCAAATATGAAGTTTTATATATTTATGTATTTTATTTTATTTTTGTCAGTCATGGAGCTTGAACTCTGGGCTTAGGCACTGTCCCTCTGCTCTTTGGCTCAAGGCGAGCACTCTACCACTTGAGCCACAGCACCACTTCCAAATATGAAGTTTTATTAATTAGAAAAAGCCTGTTTGTCATTGAGAGGCATTTTTATCTTTACTAAGGTATACTCTAATCAAATTTGACTTACTAACTCATGGACAGCACAGATGTTTAATGAAGGAGAGAAGAAAATTAAGTATTTACAACTTTTTTCCTGCATTTTGTAGGATTAGAAGAAGAAAAGTTCAAACACTTCTTGCCTGTCATTTGCAAGTAACATCGCAGAGATTAATGTTTTGTACTTTGAGTTTTACAAATACAAATTTTACATAAGAAAATGAATGCTGCAACTTTCAGGGTAACTTTAGTTGTATCAGTGTATAAACTTGCATAGTCTTAAATTAATGTGCTAAATTATCTTAATCCTGTACACATTTAGTGTATAGTATATTAGAAATATAAAATTGTTAAAAAGACATAACTATACTTTTTAAAAATCCTTTATTATTGAACTGTGCTTCCAAGATACTGACACACATGTTAACCAGTGTATTAGTGTGCTCATTTTAATTCAAAGAAAATAGCTTACTTAGCATGTTTTGTTGAATGGTCTAAACAAGATTACTGAGTCTTGACTAAGGGGAAACCAAAATGACATAAAGGAATGTGATAGTAGAATGAATGAATTAACATACTTTATTTTGAAATGAAGAAGATAAACTAAAGTGACAGATTATGATGCTAAGTTTCATACAGCCTGGGAGTTTGGGTGAGTAACAGGACTAAATGAGGGACATAGCTTACCTTACCATTGCATTGCAGATTGAGTTTAGGGAGGTAAGGTTGACCAAAAATCAGATGGTTAGCTAAATCTTTCTAAAATATTTATTCTTTCATTTAATGTACTTCTTTTTCTGTATAGCAAGTTACATATCTTAATAAAAATTAAAGAACAACTTGGATTTGGAAGATCAGGTCATCGTAACTCATTGACATTAGGCCACATAACTGAATAATGTCTTCCTTCAGTGAAATACATCAAATGAGATCAACAATTATGACTCATAAACATGCCTCGCAGGCATAAAACAGCAGGGAATTAGCATGTGAGGCTGATAAATATGCATGTAAATAAGCTCCCAAAGGAATAACATGGGTTTGATTGATAGGTTTAGAATTGGAACATATGTAAACCCCTTTATTCCTCATTCTGGTGTAGCTAAGTAAGGATGCATTTTACTTGTTAAAAAGTTTCAATAACTTTGTAAATCTTAATGCCACATCTGTTTTTTTTCCTTGTGTATGTCACTTGTAAGATTAATTGAATTATCTACAGGCTGTATGGCCTACACATAAGTAAATATGGAACATGTGAATGAGTGACTATGCATGTGGGGATAAAAATAGAGGAAGAGGTTTGAAATTTCTTTTTACATGCTAAAAGGAGAAATACTGATGATATAGCAGATTACTCTGAATTCTCTTAACCAGGTTCCATGTCCACTTTTCAACCATTAGCTCTTTTTTTTTTTTAATTTTATTTTATTTTATTTGAGAACATACTGTACAGAGGGGCTACAATTACATGAGCAGGATAATGCATACATTTCTTACCAAGCATTGCAGCCTCCTCCTTTGTTTACCCTTCACCTCCCTTCCCCGCCTCCCCCCTCCCCCCACCCAATTATACCCCCCCACACACCGACATTGTAAAGCTGGTTTTGACATGACATTTTGTACTTCTCATTGTTGCAACAGGTAACCATTAGCTCTTAATATTGCAGTTTGTGTCATTTTACTTTCTTGATCCTGCTATGATATTTCATAATTAAAATGTATCTTAAATACTTTTTTCCAGTTTCTAATACCAAAACTTATTCTAGTCCTACTAAGTCCATTTCATGAACTGTTGTGGGAATATATTAGTAAGAGTATGATCAAATGGTAACAAGAGACAAAGGAGACTTCTGTGTCCTTACTTCTCACGCACCAGACAATCAGTGAATTACTAATTTGTTTCCTCAAGTTCACGTAATTTCAAATCAGTAAAACAGGAAATATAGCTTTTGGTTTCTTGGTGCAGAGCCTTTGGCATTATTGCTATGGAGAGATCAGAGATTTAAGAGCTGATGTTGTTATGGAACTATCAATGCCCACTTATTTCTCTAGTAATAAACCAGTGAATAAAAAGCAAGAATAGCTTAATACAGTAGCTACTTTTTATCCAAACTTTAATTTCCTGCTGTTTAGTGAATCTTAGTAATCCATAGTGTAAAGTTTTAACTGAGAAGTTCCAGAAAGAAACAACTCCTAACTTTTAAATTATTTTGTTCAATGAAGTCAAGATTTCTCTTTGGTTGGTTCACCATAACTATACTATATACACTTCTAGCCTGTTAGGAGCTTGTCAGTTACCGCAGTGTCAGAATATTGCAGTGCATGTGTTTAATTAACTCTTATTTTAGTTAGTAATAGCCAAAGCAAAAAGGTAGTGATGCTGGAAATTTGGATATGCCAAAGAGAAATTCCAAACTGCTTACTTTGAGTGAAAAGGAAGTTCCCTTAATAAGGAAAGAAAAAAGGATATGATGGAGATTGAAAATTTTATGTTAAGAAATGAATCTATTTCCATGAAATTGTGAAGAAGGAAAAATAAATTCATACTACTGTTGTGCTTATACTAAAATTTATGCAAGTTCATGGTAAGTGCTTATTAAATTTCTGGCTGGATAACACACACAGAAAATTATTCTGATTGATAGAAGTGTATTGTAGTCTATATGTATATGCAGTCTATATTAAAACTTCAGCAAAGAATCCTTTGAGGCCTTTGATAGCAATCCATTCACTACAATTAAGGATCAGTCAAATCCAATGATTAATTTCAAGTAAAATTCAAGTGAACCTCTATGTGTGCAAGTGAAGAAGCTGCTACCACATTGCTATCAAATTTTAGAAACTGATTTGAAGAAGAAAAATTATCCAAAATATCTTCCTTCTGGAAGAAGGCCACTATGGACCAATATTTATGAAAGTGCAAAGGACGCACAGGGCAAAAAGTGTGGAGGCAGTGATTTGTCTCTATATTGCTCTTTGGAAAGGTTTTGTATCCAACTATAGATGTTATTTGTTCTTGATCTCTACATATGATTATGGCTAGATGATTGGTTTATCATGGCTGAAGAGCTGAGGATCAAAGTGAATGTATCTTCTGACATATTGTGTAAAGTATAGTAGTAATCTGACATTGTCACAATGCTTCGTTCATCTTACTCATCTCATTGTGTAGGCACTGGTTATCCTGTATCATCAAAAGATAAAGAAACTGAGTATAGCAAGGTAAAATATTTTGAGAGAAAATGTGTGCATGCAAGACCTTGCATCCCATATCCTGTTTATTAGAGTATATTATTTTTGTTGTTCTATTTTATTATTACTTGCTTTAAAAATTAAACTTCAACATAGGTATGTATGTATGTAACAAAATATAGTGTGTATAGAGTTTTGTGGAGTATTGAAACATATCTTTGCAGATGATAGGCTAGACTACTGTACCATGAAAGAGGCTATTGTTTCAAAAGAATCAGTCTTTTGTGATGTAGAGCTGGATTCTATATAGTTTGAGATGTGAGAGTTGCTCATTGAACAGTGGGCCTTTAGAATTTTGAAGCCATGTTCTAGGTGCTTGGAGATATGTCGGTGAACAAAACAGAAAGATTCTGTCTAATGGAGCTTAGTTTCTTACAGAGGAAGTCAAATAATAGAGTAAGGAATTAAAAATAAGTAGTGTCTTAGAAAATTAGGATTGCTTTGGTTAAAGAAAAACATGGAGCCTATGTTTCTTTGGGTCTGGCTTACTTCACTTAATATGATTTTTTCCAAGACTTTCCATTTCCTTATGAAAGGGATAATGCCATTCTTTCTGATGGAAGCATAGAATTCCATTGTGTATACATGCCACATTTTCTTGATCCATTCATCTCCTGAGGGGCATCTGGGTTGGTTCCATATCTTAGCAATGGTAAATAATGCTACAATGAATGCAGTAGTGCTGGTAGCTTCAGTGTGGCCTTGTTTGTGTTCCTTTGGGTAAATACCCAAGAATGGGATTGCTGTATCATAGGGGAGCTCTATGTTTAGACTTTTGAGGAACCTCCATACTGCTTTCCAGAGTGGTTGAACCAGTTTATATTCCTAACAGTGTGGTAACATTCTCTTTTGGCTACATCCCTGCCAGCATCTGTTAGTTTTCTTAATAATGACCATTCTAACTGGGGTGAGTTGGAATCTCAATGTAGTTTTGATTTGCATTTTTTAATGGCCAGAAATGTTGAGCATTTTTCATGTCTATTGGCTATTCTTATTGCCTCTTCACAGAAGTTTCTTTTTAATTCTTTAGTCCACTTATTAGTGGGGTGGTTGTTTCTCTGGGGATTTTTTATTGGGGGGGTTAATTTTTTGAGCTTTGGGTATATTTTTTATTTGAGGCCCTTGTCTGTTGTATAGCTCATTAAAGATCTTCTCCCAATCTGTGTGCTTTCTATTTATCTTGCTAGCTATGCCCTTTGCCATGCAGATGTTCTGCAGTTTAGTGGGATTCCATTTATCCAGCTTTTCTTTGATTTGTTGTGTTTCTGAATTTTATTTACAAAGTTTCAACCTGTGCCAAGGAGTCTTGGTGTATCCCCTATCCCTTCCTTTAATATTTTCAGGGCATTGAGTTTTGGTTCATTGGCAATAATTAGTATATATCTAAGATAGTCCTAGCAGAGGATCACAATAGCTCAATAGCTATGTATATATCACCATGTAAAATTATGCTAATCCAAGATATAGAAACAAGTATGAAGCTATCTTTTTCATCCTCTGCCTCCCCCCCCCCCCATGCCTTTGGTATATTTCCAGTTGTCACTGTTTTTTATTTTAGTTCCCTATGTCTTATATGTATGTTTATCTGATTTGAGGAAGGGAGAGGGATTAACAAAATGGTGAGACCAAAGGACAAAGGGTAAACCAATGCAACAGTGATACTCTTACATTGGAAATGAACTGTACAACTTAGGAGGCGGGGGCGAGCAGAGAGTGGGAGAAAACGAGAGAAAACAAGATAGGGGGTGACAAAGTTCAATAAGAAATGTGCTCATTACCTTACTTATGTAACTGTAACCTCTCTGTTCATCACTCTTACAGTAAAATAAAATATAGAAAAATAAATTAAAAAAGAAAAAGTCATAATTTAAGGAGATTAATAGTGTTAAGTATGAGTTAATTTAACAGCTTTTCATTTCTAACTTATAGTGACTGAGTTCTTCAGTTATTCCCGAATGTCTGTATAATTTCTCTAGGTTGACTGAATTGATTGCCATCTGTAGTGGTTTTGCTTCTGGTTATCTGACCTTTAAGTTGCTCTTTCCTTGAAACTTTTTGCATTTTATTTCTTAAGTTTTGGTACTATTAGATCACAATTTATAATCTTTTTTTGGTAAAACATGTTTGCTTTTATTTAAACTCTATCTTCACTTTACTATAGTCAGATTGAGTTTGGACTAAGGGCACAATTTCCTTTAGAAGAAAAAGCGGTAGAAAAGAGTAAGTCTTGTATGTCAACCTGTATCCTGTTTCAGCATTTTGTTATTTCCCTTCCCCTCCCCAAATTAGAAAAATGTATATACAAGATGCAGGGCACCAGATCAACTTTGGGTGGGGGAGGGAGGATTTGGGTAAGTGGAAAGGGAAGGGATAGTAGGGAAAAAACAAAGTAGGGGTAACAGTACTCAGTAGAAAATGTACTCATTACCTTACTTTACTCATGTAACTGTAATCCCTCTGTACACTATCTTTACAATAAAAAATATTTTTAAAAAGAAAAAGAATAGCTTGTACCAGAGTGTTCCAAATTCAGGATTTGGAAATGAGCAGTACCATGCAAATTGGTTTTTAAGATGAGAGGACTGTAGGTTTAAGATCTATGAAGAGTATGTTATGACAGCCCAGCAGTGCTCCATTCCTCTTTCTTCCCTCTACTTCCCAAAGTGTTTGGAAACACATAAGAGTGTGGGGTTTTTGTGTGTTTGCTTTGGGTGGGGGTATTGTCTCAGTAATAAGGAACTATCATAGGTGTTTACTAGGCAAATGTTAAATGTTCTGCATTACTTCTAAATAGTTCCCTAAATTGCCACAGCTACTCCACTGAGCCACAGCAAATTTAACAAGGACCAGGCTGGCCTTTTGGGGCAAGAAAAGGCCCTTGAGAAGTCTGTTTCCTGAAAGAGTGAAGGTTACATGGATCAACAAGGGCATCTGAGGGAATTTCCTTTCTTAATAAGGTGGAACTTCTGGAAGAGTTTATAGTTGTTTTGAGGAAAAAAAGCTTCCAGGCAAGATTACATGTTTTTGTCAACTTAAAAAAGAAAATGAAGAGAGATTCTTCAAAATCATTGAATTTATTTAGCAATAGACATTGCATTTGGAACACACGTGAACGTAAATTCAATGAAGAAAAAAAAAGATTATTATAGGTAAAATGGAAGTGTTACATAAATTGTTTTGAAAAATTCTTGGTTATGAGGATGAATAATAAGGGTGGTGTCTGAGTAGACAACTGGATGATGGACAGAACACAGAAGTATTTTTTATAGCATGATTGCCTTCAAAAAGGCATTCACTTTCTATACAAACAGCCACATAGAGGCAGACCCTTGCAGATATTGATGAGGGTATGTTAGCTCCAATGCTAGTAGGAATGTTTAAATTTAAACTGTGTTTAAATAGGTTACATTATTCTTATGCTTTAATAAAAGGAAAAAATACCATTTGTTATTACAAAATATTTCTTGGGATTAAGTTCAAAAATAATCAAATGCATTCTTAATTGATCTTAAAGATTAACATTAAATAGGGTTAAATATTCTTTTAAGAAAATATTTAACTTATTAATAAACCGTTGCCTAATCATTCAGTCTTCCTTTGCTTTGCATCAGTGTAACGTTCTGTGTCTGTACCATTTTGGTCATCAGTGTCCAAATGGAGGAGGCAGAGCAAAGGCATACCGCATATTTATAATGAAGTGCAGATTGAGACTGGACTTCAGAATCATTTGTTTAGTATTGAGAAGGAAATTAGAACCTGAGGAAGAGCTATGAAGTGCTGGTCCCTAACTAGGTGGACAATAGCATTACCTTCTTATTTGATAAAAATCAGAGGCACAAAATTCAGTAAAAGATCAGACCAAGAATATCAAAATAAAACATTAGTTTTCTTATTAGTCTTTAAATCAACAGGCATTCTACTCAGAATCTGACTTGTCAAATTGAAATCCCCCTTTTAGCATTACTTAAAATAAACAAATATTTTAGCAAGAGGAGCCTTTGGTAAAGCTCAGGGGTGGACATACCAGAAGAAATTGGCCAAAGTATGTTCCTTTAAACATTTCTCTGTTAAATCAACTTTGGTATTTCCTGTGTGTAAATGAAAAAAAAAGGCTTAACAAGATGATTTTGAATTTATTTAATATTAAGCTCTTCTTTCTCTTAACATTGCATAGCAAGATTGATTGCTTTTTGATACATTTCTCATTTTATGGTTAAAGAGAAGCCTATATGATCTATTTGGAGAACAAGACAGATATACACTCCTGATTGTTACAACAAGAAGTTAGGTAGCAGTTCATTCATAGTTTCTTAAGTGCATGAGTAAATTGAAAAAAAGTGTGCATTGGTTAAAGTTGAGGGACTCAGTTTCTTTTCTAAAGATGAAATGTGATTTTTAAAAGAAAGAATCAAGCTGGGTGCCAGTGGCTCACGTCTGTAATCCTAGCTACTCAGAAGGCTGAGATCTGAGGATCACAGTTCAAAGCCAGCCCGGGCAGGAAAGTCTGAGACTCTTATCTCCAATAAACCACTAGAAAATCAGAATTTGCTCTGTGGCTCAAGTGGTAGAGTGCTCGCCTTGAGCTGAAGAGCTGAGGAATAGTGCCCAAGCCCAGAGTTCAAGCCCCAGGACCGACAAAAGGAAGGAAGGAAGGAAGGAAGGAAGGAAGGAAGGAAGGAAGGAAGGAAGGAAGGAAGGAAGGAAGGAAGGAAGGAAGGAAGGAAGGAAGGAAGGAAGGAAGGAAAGAAAGAAGGAAAGAAGGAAGGAAGGAAAGAATCAAGTCTTAGTCTACACCTTGTTTAAAGAAAGAAAGAATCAAGTCTTAGTCTACACCTTGTTTCTTCCTGTCAGATAGCAGAGGTAATTCCTTTCAGACCTTTCAAACTTCCTGTTTGACATTACAGAAGCAATACTCTGCAGTGGCTACCACACTCTTTTCTTTCGATTACCTTCTTTTGATAAACTTTATATATAATCATTAACATTTGAGTTTTATACAATTGTCATCTTTTACAAAATAGTTTGATCTCTAAATGAAATTTTTAAAATGTAGAAACCATTCTATTTTTGTACCTAACTAAATAATTGGACTTTTCCAGCCCCTTATGTAGACTTCCTGAGGAAGAATCACATAATACTGATAATAGAAGAATATAAATGAGAGGGAATGGGAATCATAAATGGTAAATGAATGGGTATACAAATAAGAAAATAGAGGATTGGAGAGAGTGGACATCCTTGTCTCATTCCTGATTTTAGAGGAAATTATTTTAACTTTTCACCGTGAAGTCTAATCCTGGCTGTAGGTCTGTCATATATGGTCTTTATTATTTTGAGGAATGTTTTAGGATTCCTAGCTTCTCCAGAGCTTTTATCATAAAGGGATTTCAAATCTTGTCAAATGCTTTTTCTGCATCTATTGATATGTCCTTGCTTCTGTTGATGTGTTGAATTACATTTATTGACTTACATGTGTTGAACCAGCTTTGCATCTCTAGAATGAATCTTGTTTGATCATACTGTATGATATTTTGCTTAGTTGTTGAATTGATTGACCAGAATTTTATTGATAAATTTTGCATCAGAGTTTATCCAGGAGATGGGTCCCTATCTGGTTTTGGAATGAGTGTTATCCTGACTTCATAGAAGGAGTTTGGAAATGATCTTTCATTGAACAGTTTGAGTAGTATTGAAGTTAGTTCTTCTTTGAATGCCTTCAGCTATAAATCCATCAGGTCCTCGGCTTTTCTTGGATGGGAAGACTTTTCTTACCATTTCTATTTGATTACTTTTTATGGGTCTGTGTGGTATATGGAATTCTACTCTTTCATCCAAAAGAATGATATTTTACCATTGTAAGGAATGGAAAGACTTGGAAAAATTATATTAAGTGAAGTAAGCCAGACACAAAAAAACATAGGTTGCAGGTTTTCCCCTCATATTTCGTAACTAGAATGTATATATAAATCTACAAGTAAACACACTGAATGGTTTAAAAAATACAATGGGTCATGATAAATTGTACCAGTTTTTAGACATTCACACAGTGAGAACAAAGGAGAATATTCATAGAAGTGGATCACAAAGGCTCAATTGCTGTGTGGATATGCGTACCATACAAAATGGTATTTATCAAAATGAACTCCAAGAAATGGAAACGAGATTTTTTGTTGTTGTTGCTGTTTTTGTTTTTTTCTATTTTCTTATGTTAGTTTATTTGTCTTTGGAGGTTAAGAGAGGCACAGAAAAGGATGAGCAAATACATCAGTGGTACTTACTAGACACTGTGGAAAATGAACTGTATAACTTGTTGGTAGGGACAGGAGGGAAAAACCTGGGACACAGCGAGAGAATGGGTGACTTGGTTCAAATAGCAATTTACTTATTACCTGAGTTATATAACCGTAATGCCTCTGCACATCACCTTTATAATAACAATAAAATATATTTAAAAAAACAAAATAGAAGCAATGTTTGTACATCATTGTTTTAAGCCAAGGTAAATGGATGAATGATGTTGGAGAGAATATACTATTTCTAGAACTAGGTTTATGGTGTGGGTTCCAATTGCCATTGAAAGAGAAAGAAGTCAACAGAAAGGATTTAAACTTACATAAAAAGAAAAACTTATATATGAGTAAAAAGGAGAAAGGAGAAAATAAAATGATCAAGACAGATTCTTAGAAATGGGAGAGAAGCAGAATATATATTATATTTTATGTACATTATATATATTACATATGCACATTATTATATATACAAATGTGTATATATGTGTATGATAAAAATCAGTACTATTTTTCATTACCTTTTACTATATATAATATACTATATACTATATATTATATACAATGTACTTTATATACTATATAAAGTTTGTACTATATAAAGTGTTTGTAAATGTATATGTATATATAGGAAGAGAGAGAGAAGTTTAAACAGTGAGAAATGTGTGATACCATCTTGATTTTCAGGTAGATGGTCACCTCTTATCTCATGAGCCTGATTTTACTTTGTGTATTGAAAAAAAAGCAAAGATTGGGAACTTGACAGGTATTGTTAATGCAGTAATAGTCACCAACCAGCTACAAGATATAAAGGAATGGAATATTGTGGAAATCTTTGGTAGACCTCATATTCTTTCTTCTATACTGACTAATGTAGAAAATTTATCTGGTTAGAATAATTACTCAGATTTTTGTATGAGGATTAAGATAAAATTAATGAAAGATTAATAGTACTGATTTTTCTTTTGTTTTAGGGTCCAGTGTGGCTTAGTAGCCAAGTCTCTTGATGCTTACAATTTTGATACTTTTGATTACATAGCTTTGGGGCATCATTTGATTTTTTTAATATTACATTTAAATATTTTTATGTTAATTACTCATTTTTCCATTCCCAGATGTTACCAGGGCAGGTACTTTATTTGTACCACTCACTTTCCAGTTCTGATTTGTTCAACAATGAGATTTGGTAGTTTATTTGGAGAATATAACTGATAATCAGAGAAGCCTAAATTTACCATTTTATATAAATGGAGCTAGTGACATTTAACCCTTGATATGCAGTATAGGGCAATCTGAAACAGGGCTAATTAGGGACCAGAAAGTTAATGCTGTTGTCAAGAAATGGAGATGCAAAACGAAACATTTGTATAGCTAAGAATAATTAATGATCTAGCATGAGGAAGCTCTTCTGGTGTTCAGAAGATATAGTAGTAAAAGATATTTATATTTTATGATTATTTTTTTGCCAGTCCTGGGACTTGAACTCAGGGCCTGGGCACTGTCACTGAGCTTCTTTTTCTCAAGGCTAGCACTCTTATCACTTTAGCCACAGTGCTACTTCCGGCTTTTTCTGTTGATGTGGCACTGAGGTATCAAGCCCAGGGTTTCATGCATGCTAGTCAAGCACTCTACCACTAAGCCACATTCCCAGCCCACGTCTTTTTCTTTTTAAATTCTACTGTGTCAGGATCTTTGAATAGCAGTCCACCCTTCCCTGAAAGTTAACTGTTTAAACTAATGAGGAAAATATTAAAGCAGATATTGATATTTTTGACAAGTAATAATTCATAGATTAGGTTATGAAACGAATGAAGTGATGGCATTGCAAATGAAAGTACTGTTAAGAAGCTTAAGTTACTGCAGAATAAGTCAGCATATTCAGTAGTTATTGGTTTTAGAAATTTTAAATTTGAGAGAAGCTCCCACAACATATTAACTAAACAACACCCATTGGCAATATAAAGTACTGTATACCAGAGAGGTGTATGCAGGTAAGTAAAACATAAACAGTTATTCTAGTTTAAAATGAATGTAAATTTTGCTTGCATTAATTCACATTCCATATGATACACACACTTGTAATTATTATACCTTTTCCTATACTGGACTTCAATGTACATATTGTAGAGTGTTTTTTTCCCTGCGCATTTTCTGCAAGTTAACATTTTAGTAATTATTATAAATAGTAACTTGATTTACATATTGTTTTATAATCCAGATGTTTTGTGGATCAATTAAGGTTCTGCCAAGACACCTAGGTTAGTCTGAATAATCTACCCAAGACTGCATTTATTTACAGTATCCTGAATATTTCATAACTTTAAACATAGTACTTTTTAAATGAAAAGATTGAACCATTCTCACAAGTTTCATATCTCTTTGACCCATTATATTGAGACTAATTTTATTATTGTGTCCTTACCAACATATAACTGTTCCATTTTTCTTAAACTTCCTAAACCTATGAGCTTGATATTCAAATGACACTAAAATGATCTATTGTTTTTGCTTACTGAGACTATGAATCATATTACTGTATATATACATACACACAGATGTGTGTACTTAGTAATGAAAATTTTAAGAAAAAGTATACTTTTTGTAATCAAATTTATAATGCATATAAAATTGATACAGAAATGGTCATGCTAAAGAAGAAAAATGTCTTAAGAGACTGGATTGAGAACATGACAATGTAAAAGTGTTGGAACTATTAAACTTAGCAAAACAGAGTGCTTGTAAAAAAACAATGGCTAGAAATAGGAAGAAATAAGTATATTTTGTTCAGTAGCTACAGAAGGGAGATCATTTCAGAAAGCCATATAGATGTTAAAAAACAAATGAAGCCATTAAAATTAGATTCTTTGAATCTCCTCTTTCTTCTTTTGGTATTTTTTATTGTCCCTTAAACTCCTAAAACTAACTTCCCAGGTAGTTTTTCTTAGTTGCAGAAACCATGTTTTTCTTATAATATTAGTTATATGTTATTATGAGCACATATAATTTATTCATCAAAAATAAAAAGATATTTTAAAATTACTAGTAAATGTGAAAAATGTATTTATTTTTTGCTTTAATTTTTGAAGTTTAAAAGTACCACTATATATATATATATATATATATATATATATATATATATATATATATATATATAAATTCCCATTTATATCTATAGGCATTCCATTATATATGGATCATTTTTTTTCTGTTCAAAATTACCCTAACCAGAACTTTGTTTAGTAACCTAATTACATAGGATAGAAAATAAATAGCATTTCAATTTTCTCTATTTAGGTCATCAGAAACTTTAAATTATGCTTTTATTTTTCAATATCTTTGAGAACTATCAATCTTTATTCATGATGCATCATATTTATTTAGTTTCTATGGTAATACCTCTCACAAAAACCTGTTCATTTATTAATTGAATTATATTCTGAATGTTGGGCAGAGATTTCAGAAAAATACTGTGGATAACAACAAAAAAGTTAGCAAGTTAGAAATGATGAATATAAGGGTTGGAAGCATAACTTAGTTGGTAAAGCACTTGCCAGTGTGCTAAAGCATCAGGTGTAGCGTTGGAGTCTAAGTCTTGCCCCCACCCAAAAAAAAGATAAAAGCAAAGTTCAGAACATCAAAAAATAAAACATCCCTATTTTTGTTATACACTATTATTTATAGAAGTGTAATATTTTTCTTCATTGATTTTTCTCTGCTTTTTTCTTCTTCTTCCTTCTTCCTCCTCTTTCTTCTTCCTCTCTCCTTCCTCCTTCCTCCCTCTTCCCTCCTCCCTCTTCCCTCCCTCCTTCCTCCTCCTCCCCCTTTTTTCTGTTGGTGCTGGTCATGGATTCAGGGACTAGTCACTGTCCTTGAACTTTCATGCTCAAGATTACTGCTGTACCACTTGAGCTGCAGCTCTACTTCTTCTTCTTCTTCTTCTTCTTCTTCTTCTTCTTCTTTTTTTTTTTTTTTTGTGATAACTTGGATATAAGAGTCTGACTGCCAGAGCTGGCTTTGAACCTGAATCCTCGGTTCTCAACCTCCTGAGTAGCTAGGATTACAGTGTGAGCTACCACTGCTTGGATTTTTTTTCTTTTCTCTTTTCTTTTCTTTTCTTTTTTTAATTGTGAAATACTGTACAGAGGGGTTACAATTACATGGGCAAGATAATGAGTACATTTCTTACCAAGCATTGTAGCCTCCTCCTTTATTTCCCCTTCCCATTCTCCCCCCCCCTCCACCCAATCCACCCCGCCCCCCGCCCCCCCCTCCCCACCCCCCCACCCCCCCCCCCCCCCCCCCCCCCCCGCCAAAGTTGAAAAGTTCATTTTCGACATAACGACTTGTACATCTCATTGTTGCAATGGGTTCACCTGTATCCCTATTTAAATGATTTGTTTTTCCCCTTCCCCTCCACAAATTATACCGACATCAAATATAGTGAAAGCAGGGGTTATACTGTGGGGGAGGGACAAACAAAACAACAAAGAAATAATCTTATTGTTAGAAACAATCACATGAAAGAAAAAAAAAGCATTTGAATACGTATCTTAGGGTCCATTTCCCTAACATCACCTTATCTGACCTTTTCTGCTTGACTCAGACATAATACTAGAGATTGCAAATAAGGGAATCCATGGGACCTATGTTTCTTTGGGCCTGGCTTACTGATTTTCTCTGTTTTTAAATAAATAAGGAATACAATCAGTTCTACCTGCAGTATTTTAACTTCAGTGTTTTTATTTCCTGTTTGTTATGAGCTTATTAAGAATCATATTTGCAAAAAAAATATCCCCTTTTGTTTATTACTAGTAAATAGTGTTTCCTATTCATTGACACAGGCATTAAAGCTTTTTTAAAACATATAACTACAGGATATTGCTCTGTAGTATTGCTTTTTATTGTTTGGGATATATCTATAAGGAAGTATTATTGAAATAAGAGATATAGACTCTATCTTTAAAAAGTATACACTATGATTATGTGATTAGAACTTTATTTTACTGATAAAAAGAATAAAAGTTTTTGCTTCTGGCTCAATGTATAACAAAGTAGTCACCTTAGCTGGATAGTTTGTGAACATGTGAATTTAAATGAAAACTTATAATGGTAAGCTTTGAAAACACATAAACTTGGAGTTAAATATAAGTCAATGTAATGGTTGTGCTTTCTGAACAGAGATACAGGGACCTAGAAAGAGCATTGCTCTCAACTTTACAAACATTTAACCTAAAAAGTGTACCACCAACACCAAATTCATAATTTTATTGAGCACACTGATTTTTGTAATTGCAGAACAATGACCTTGCTCTGAACGAATCTATAAAGATACCAACTATAAAGATACCAACCTGGATAAGTAAGACAGGTTTTATACTGACAGAAAAAGGGCAGCCTTTCTATGATGGTCCTTACATTGGTGGAGGCTAAGTGTGCAATAATGGGAAAGGATGAAAAGCTATGAAAGCCACAAATATAGGGAATCTATACCCTCATGTAGGCTACCTTTTCATGAACCTCATCATCTAGTCAAAGAAAATGCTTCCTGTTGTGCAGAACCCCAGGCTCAATAAAGTAGCAACAGCGAGAGAAAGAGTAACCCTTTACATTCCTTTCCTACTTTTTTTTTTTTTTTTTTTTACAATAAAGCTGTATTCTGTCTGGAATGTTTCAGTAATCACCATTACACCAGTGAAACCTTTTTGTATCTGGGCAATAGGAATGGGAGACAAAACCCCTAATCTGTTGAGAAAGAGAGAGGGCTGTCCACAGAGGTCAGAGCCATCGGAGAGGAGAAAGTAGATATCTGAAGCCATAATCCATCATATTTAGAGTAAGATTTCTACCTAAGACTACAGCTAAAGCTAAATCAGAAGATCAAAGAATATTCATTCTCATCTATTTCTCACTCCCTGCTGCCAAGGTAAGTGTCAAATAATAAGGAACTTTCAAAAGGGAAACTGTAAGTACAAAGGAAGACATAGGAAGAATTGTTAAAAGCATGAAAAAATTTTAAAAAAGTTTATTATCCATCTAGCCCCTCATTTGAACACAAGGTATCACTTGAATTGATTCTTGTTTGCACTGAAGCTGCCCATGGCAACCATAGGCTTTAGTCCTAGCTCCACTCCTAATGATCTTAACCCTTAACTCCTGTGCTAACATTATCATTTACAAACAGCTTAAAGAAGCAACATTCAAGAAATAAAGCAGTCAAAGCAGAATGTGATTGGAGAAAGACACAAATGTTGAAACTGCTTTATTTTTTTCAAAAACAAATACTTTGTGATGGAAAAACAGATTGTCATATGTAACACTAAAGCAAAAGTTAGGGATTCATTTATGTGGATTATTTAATAACTGTGATTAATAGATTAAAGGCTCTAAAAGAAAAATTGCTCAACATGGAGATTCATATGGTTAATTTCATCAGTGAGATAAAATTATCTGAATCAAATGTCCTAGAAATGAAAAACACTGTAACAGAGATGATAAATGCTTATGATAGTGTCATCAGTAAAATGGACAGATAAGAAAAGATGAATGAACTACAACATAGATCAATAGATATTACTCAGCTAGAACACAGGAGAAATAACAATGAGGCAAATGGAGCAAAGCACCAGGAACAATGAAATAATATCAGATGATTCATATTACTGGAATCTCAGAAGAAGAAAGATAAAAAAGAGTAGAAAAAAACTTGAAGAAATAATGGCTGATAGTTTCCCAATATCAATGACAGATAATAAGCCACTGATGCCATGGTTAAATAACACAAGCAGAATGAATATAGAAACTACATTTTAAATATTCTATTAATGCATTTTTATGTGTCAACTAAAATAAGCGAGAACTTCAGCATGACATGATGTAGTCAAACATATAAAAAATAAAATGCAAAGAAAATCTTAGCAGCAATAACAAAAAAATTACTATATATTGCTGTAGCAATCAGGAGTGGATGGGTCAGAGGGTAGTGCTGTGTTTAGTTTTTTGAGAACTTGAGTGGTTGAGTAAGCTTACATACCCACCAATAGTGTTAGAGTTTCCTTTTGGCCACATCCACACCAGCATTTGTTGTTAATTTTCTTGATAATGGCCATTCTAACTGGGGTGAGGTGGAATCTCTGTGTTGTCTTAATTTGCATTTCCTTTATGGCCATATGTACATTCTGTACAGTATTTTCACAATAAAACAAAACAAAACAAAACAAAAAACAGCCTAGAAATAGTCCCAAAAGAATATACTGGGTCTGGGAAGGTGGCTCAGTGGTAGAGCGCTTGCCTTGCATGCCTGAAGCCCTGGGTTTGATTCCTCAGCACCACATAAGCACAAAGAAAAAAGTCAGAAGTAGTGTTGTGGCTCAAGTGGTAGAGCGCTAGCCTTGAGCTGAAGAGCTGAGGGACAGTGCCCAGGCCTAGAGTTCAGGCCCCACAACCAGACCCAAAATAAATAAATAAATAAATAAATAAATAAATAAATAAATAAATAAATAAATAAATAAATAAATAAAATTCATTGATTTTTTTTTTATTCTGCAACTGATAATGCCATCCTACTTTAGAATATATGCATATTTACATTTCCTTTTGATTCCTAGGATAATTGCAGTGTCATATGATAATTTTCTTTAACTTTAGGAAAAACATATTGTTGTCCATTAAAATGACTGCAGCATTTTACCTACCAGTATTATACAAGGGCTATTGTTTCTGTACAAAAACACTAATATTTTTATTTTTTTATTATTATAGATGCTCTAGTGTGTTAAGTGTTGTTCCATTATTCTTTTAGTGTCTATGCTGAGCCATGTGTTTTTTTTCCTGTTTCACCCTTTTTTCCCTTGAGACATATTATTCGTCATTTGTGTATCTTCTTTGGTGATGTAGATATTCCAATCCTTTTCCCAATTGTTAAATTAATTGTCTTGTTATTTTTCCTTAATTGTTATTGTAAAGAGGTACAGAGGGGTTACAGTTTCATAAGTCAGATAATGAGTACATTTCTTTTTGACCAATGTCATATCTTCCCTTGTTTCCTCCCAGCTTTTCCTTCCCATCCCCACCCCCCAAGTTGTATAGTTCATTTTCTACATAGTGCCTAATGAGTATTACTGCTGCATTTGTTTAGCTTTTGACCCACCAATTGTGTACTGTTCCTTACTCTTCCCCAAACAGATAGACTTACATACAAGGCAAAAGGTGCAGAAATCAAAGTGACAAAGGATAGGAAAAAATAAAAGCAAAATAACAAAAAAAACCCTCTCACTTGCATTTCTTAGAGTTCACTTCAATAAGCATCATTTTATATCATCATATGTACAGAGCTATTGAGCCTTCCTGATACTCTCCTTTCCTGAGAATATCCTTCTTTGGTTTCACTGTGTGAATGTCTAACATCTTGTATAATTTATCATGTCCAAGTACATTTTTTTTTTGTTTACCATCCAGTGTGTTTACTTGTAGATTTATAAGCACATTCAAGTTACAACAAATGAGGGAAACCATGCAACTTATGTTTCTTTGGTTCTGGTATACTTCATTTAATATAATTTTTCCAAGTCTTTCCATTTCCTTAGGAATGGTAAAATATCATTCTTTCTGATGGAAGCATGGAATTCCATTCAGTTGTAATAAGTCTAATTAAAAGTTCTTTTTTCAGAAGCATTATTTTCAAATACAGATTCCTAGTCTGTAATTTGTGTTTTCTTCTTCCTTCCTTCCTTTCCTTCCTATAATGTGGCTTGTACTTAAAGACTCATACTTATTTGCTCACAGTTAGAGCTCTATCATATAAGCCATGCCTCCAATTCTAGCTTTTGGCTGGTTAATTGGAAAAAAAGTCTGGGGAATTTGTGTGCCTGGGTTGGATCTGAAGAGTGACTCTTAGATCTCAGTCTCTCAAGTAGCCAGGATTATTAGAAGCTACTGCCTGGTCCTTTTTATTCCCTTGCCCTACTGCAAGACCTATAATGCAATACGGAACAGGAGTTACTGAGAATAGACTTTATTTCCTTATTTAGCTTTGTGGGAAAAATCACTCAGTGTTTCTCATCAGTAAATATTTTTAGGTATAGTCCTTTCATGGCTGGATGAAGTTCTTCTCACTTCAGGCTCTGCATTCAGGTAAAGGGTTAAATGTAAAAAGTAGAATCTCATGACAAGTATTAAAGAACTTGGAGCACAGACACAGCACAGACATACTCATTTTTTTAAAAGAAGAAATTGAATGTGTTTTCAATCTTCAAATTTAAGTGAGACTTAAGCAAAAACACAGCAGATAAAAGTAAAAGGGAAAACTGGTATATAGGCATAGAAGAAATCACTTTTCTTTTACATCTCGTTGGTACAATTAAAAGGCAAATGACAAAATGGGAGAAAATATCTGCAACCTGCAAAATAAAATCAATTTTCTTAAGACTTAAAGCTTTTAGAAATGAATCACAAAAATATATTTCTTTAAGAAGGTGGTGGGCTGATTTAATTTTCTTATTGATCATGTTTTCTGTAGAAAAGGAAGCTAACCAGAGGCAGCCAGATTTTTTAAACTATTAAAACAGAATATATCTTTATTTTTTTGTGTTTATAGGACTACATGTGGACATAAATGGGCTGGGGATTGTAGCACTGCCTAGCTGAATTGTCATACATTCTGAAAGAAGAGGAAGTCAGTATTCTGAAATACTTCAATCTAATTCATCTTAAAAGATGATTTGTCCAACTATTTTTCTATGTTTTAAGGCATCCATGGAAAGATTTACATACAAAGTTATTTAAAATGTTATTTAGAACTGTGTTGTTTGTTATACTCGGGGTTGAATCCAGGGCCTTACGCCTTTAGGTAAGTATTATTTCACTGGAACCAGATCACAGGCCACTCTTCCTTTTTTAAAATATATTTTTTGTTTTATTTATTATTATTTTTTAAAAATATTTTTAATTTTTCTGTTTGAGACAGGATTTGGCCCATTTTTATCTGGCTACCTTTGAAGTTGTGGTCCTATCCCATAACATGGGATTATAGGTAGTGCCACAATCTCCAGCTAGAATGACTGTTAGAGACAACCATCTACTGGTAGAAGAATGGCTAAATAATTATATGATATCCACTCATTACTGTGTTAAAGTTTAAAATTTTTCTGTATTTTTTTAAATGATAGAGGAAAATTTCCCATCTGTAGTACCATTAAATACTGTATTTTATGGTATTTTATAAGAAAACAAATTATTTTCACACGTAATTGTATTTTTATTAATTTATTTTTTATTAATAAGTTTTTTATTGTTAAAATACCATATAGAGGGGTTACAGTTACATGAGCATGGTAATGAGTACATTTCTTATCAAGCATTCCTCCTCCTTAGCATTCCTGCCCTCCCATCTCCCCACCCCTCCTGTAATTGTATTTTTTTTGGATCCGGTCGTGGGGCCTGAACTCTGGGCCTGGGCGCTGTCCCTCAACTCGTCAGTTCAAGGCTAGCACCCTACCACTTGAGCCATAGCACCAGTTCTGGCTTTTTTCTTTTTGCTTATGTGATGCTGAGGAATCGAACCCAGGGCCTCAGGCATGCAAGGCAAGCACTCTACCACTGAGTCACCTTCCCAGCCTGTAATTGTATTTTTGATTCTCTCTTTTTTCCCATTCCTCTTTCCCCTTGCCTTCCTCTCTACTGTGGTTTGAATTCATGGATTTCAGACTTGCTAGACTGGTGTTGAACCAGGATTCTAGCCCTTTTGTGCTGGTTATTTTGAGGTAGGGTCTTGCTTCATTTGGGGGAATATGCTAGAACTTTGGCTCACTTATCTCAGCCTTCTTATCATAGCTGGAATGACAGGGGCATGCCATCATACCCAGATTACTCTACTGAGATAGAGTCTCATAGATTTCTCTGTTCAAACTGGCCTAGAATCCCAGGTTCCCATGTTGCTAGAGTAATAAGGATATACCACCAATATTGGTTGAATAATATTTTGGTGTGTATACCTGGACTGACCTTATTATCTATGATCCTCCCAACTGAGCCTCCCAAGAAAGTAGTATTAGAGGTTTGAGGAACCACCATCCAACTTGTGTCTCTCTTTTTCTTCTCTTTAGTTTTGTCTTAATAATTTCAAGTGTACACATTTTAAAATTGTGTGCGTTTGTTTTTAGTTGGAAAAATAAAACTAAATAAAAAGATAACTAGTACATCGGGCCAAATTATTTTCAAATTGTGTTATAATCTTTTATTTAAGTAATCGTCAGTATTTGTGCAGAAATTATATTTGATTATAACTAATGAGATGATAATTATATTACAGTGGTAATTTATACAATGTAAAAAATGTTTTTGAACTGTTTTGAATTTTGAAGATTTAGTGGGAGTCTATTGTCCTATGTATCCCCTTAGATCTGTTCATTTTATTTTGTATAATTTCCTTTGTTCTCTGGGTTGAATAACTTCTGTTGATCTATCTTATGGTTCACTAACTCATTTGTCCACCATCTCCATTTTGTTGCTGTACCTATATAGAGAAATTTTTGAATTTTAGATATGAATTTTTTCCAGTTCTAAAATTTCTATTTGACCATTCTTAGTTATTTTTGTTTGTTACTTTGTGTTTCAGGGGTTTCATTTTATTTTACTTTATTTTATTTTACTTCAATGTTATATAACATAATATTATATAGAAAAAGTTGTCATTGTTAGTCCCAGTATCTGGATAATTTCAGAGTTGATTTCTGTTTATTGTATTGTACTTTGAGATTTGATCATGTTTTTCTGGTTCCTGATGCTATTATGGAAGTTTAGATTGTGTCTTAAACATTTTGAATAATTTTGTTAGAAAATTTTGTTAAAACTCTAGAGTCTGTTACATCCTAAGAATGTGTGTTTCTCCCTCATTATTCCGCTCCCTTCTGTTTCTTGTTTAAGAAGGTAATAAAGCTAGTTTGTTTAGGGCAGCACTTCTGTATTGTCTTCTGTGTTTCAATATCAGTCTACTCTTCAAGGTCCTTTCTGTATTTTTGAGATCTGCACCTTGCCCTTAAGTGTTAGTCTGAATCACAGCTCAGTTCTCAATTGTTTTCCTTTGTTTCTTTGAGAACATTTTAAACCTGTGCAGTTTGGGAACAAGCCCTGACTTCCTGTCAGATGATCCATAGAGAATCCTTGGGTCCCTTGCTCTCTGCTGTTGGATTAACCCATTCTGTTAGTTTTAATCTCATGCTTTTGCACAGTTACAGATTAGGCTTACTTTCTGGCAAGTAATGATCAAGCTGTGCTGTTAGACATCATCCTCAAACTCCAAGAGTTCTATACCTCAGGTCTTGCATTCACCCCTGTATGTCAGAGACCACGGTGAAAGCAGAGAAAGATTTTTTTCTTTTACATGTCACAAATACACCATGGGAAGATACATTTCAGTACATCTCTAACCATCTTTCACTGTCTTCAGGAGTACAGAAATTGGCTTTAGATCAAATAGAGAGATGTAAATTGTTATCATTGCATCATTTGAGGGAACAGGAACAAGTTACTGTTCCTTGGAAGGGGGTCTGTCTTGGATTGTTCTCTTTGGGGAAACTTTGTTTTTGCCACAAGATGATGAGAAAATGGAATTGTCTATTTGAGGAGCAACTTGCCTTTTGTTACAAAATGCTTACAGGTAAATCCTGTCTTTCCTGGAGCTCAAAGTGACTTCAAAGTAACCATGGGAGGGAATAGTTCAAATCAAAGAACACAGATGCATAGTTGGGACTGGATACCTAACTTATAGTTAGTCTACTTTTAGTTAATTCACAAGCCCAGCAAAACATCTTTTAAGTAGTTGCTCTTTATAGTGAAAGAAATGGGGGTGGGAGGAGCAACTAAAATTCTCCACCTATCTCCAACAGAAGCTTTTTACTAGTCTTCTGTTTATCAAAGAGCTGCTTTCCTTCAGTATCTGAGGCCACTGTACCACTGATATTTCCCACCAACTGTGACAGAGTGCTTCTGGCCTATCACAAATCTGGAAATAAAGAGAGGTAGAAGATTCTTCCAACACAATACACTCACACAGAAGTCTTTTTTCCTTGTTTATGAATAGTGGAATTCTTTTGGAATTTTTGCTCCTTGTGCACCCAAGGGCCTCTGCACTTGGCTCAGAGTTGGGAGATAAAAAAAGAAATGGGCCGGGCGCTGGTGGCTCACGCCTGTAATCCTAGCTACTCAGGAGGCTGAGATCTGAGGATCGCTGTTCAAAGCCAGCCCGGGCAGGAGAAACCGTGAGACTCCTATCTCCAATAAACCACCAGAAAACCGGAAGTGGCGCTGTAGCTCCAGTGGTAGAGCGCTCGCCTTGAGCTGAAGAGCTGAGGGACAGCGCCCAGGCCCAGAGTTCAAGCCCCACGACCGACAAAAAAAAAAAAAAAAAAAAAAAAAAGAAATGGAACAGAAAACTCATTTTCTAATTACCCTAATACTCTTTGCTTTTCAGAACTTTCCAGCAGTTAGTTTTTATTTACTCATTCATTTATTTATTTTGTGTCTGTGTGTGCCAGCATTGGTTCTTGATCTCAAGGTCTTATGTTCTCCCTTGACATCCAAGGCTGGTACTTTACCTCTTCAGCCACACATCCATTTCTGGCTTTTTGCTGGTTAATTGCAGGTAAGAGTGTCATGGACTGTGCTCCAGCTGGCTTTGAACTGCAACCTCAGCCCCCAGCCTCCTGCATAGCTAAGGTAGCACTAGGCTGAGCAGTTAGTTTTTTTTTTCACTGAATCGTTTTTTTACTCAGTAGAAGAATGATACTACAGTGGTGCTCAGTCTGGGAAGGGACTGGATGGACATCCTACTAGTAATCTTTGATGTGCTATTTCTTTTGTATGTGTATGATTCAATGTCTGTTTCATTGTACAACCAATTTTTAATCTGTGTTAAAAATCAACTAACCAGCATAAAATAATTTTTACTGTGTATGAGAACATATGATCAGAAACATATTTACTTCTATCCTAGAAAGAATTTCAAGTTATATTCTGTGTAGAGTATCCTAGAAGTATAGACTGAGTTGTCTCATCCTCTTTTGTTAGATTATCCCATAATTTTGTCCCTAATGCATTTTACCTCTTGGCCATTTTCATCCAGTTTTCACATTAGCAGCCAGAATTACTCTTTGTAACCGTGGATTATTTTTTCAACATTTGTAAACTTTTTGGTGCCTTTTCATTGTAATAGTAAAATCCAGACTTCTTTATAAAGCCCTAATTATGTTGCTCTGCCTTATACTACAGTACAAGTATGCCACTTCCAACTTCCAAAGACTGTGGACTTTATTTTCTTCTCTAAATTCCAGCTTCCTCTGTAAAGTCATTCCAAGTAGTTCCCCTTTGCCCTGGATGTTCAGGGGATGTTTTTAGAATTTCAAATAAGGTATCCCTTTTCTTTCCAGAGAGGTCCCTCTCCATAGTAGTCAATGTCCCAATATTCTACATTTTCTTAAAGCTCTTAAACATACCTCAACTTAGCCTGCTACTTATAAATTAACTTCTTCGTGTTTTCTCATGTCCCTCCAGACTTTATCTTGCTTTATTCATAATAATACCTACATTTCCCAGAATTGGAACTATTATTCTGGCTGATAGTAGACAGTAAATATTTCTTGAATAAATGAATGGTTCAAGTGTGGAGATATCATGCCCTAACTGTGATCAATTGCCATGCTTATCATAGTATTATCGTGGTATCATCTATACTCTGTCATCATAGTCATCAAGTCACTTGTCATCCACACTTCTTCCTATACCTACTTATATATTACTTCACTCTGAAATTCAAGTGATCATTTAAAACACTGCAGATCTAATTATATTCTGTTTTCTGCATAAAATCATGATTTGCTGATTTCCTGTTTTTATTGACATACAAGCCAAAATGTATAACATGACATAGAATCTTGATGATTTCTTAGAACCTTGCTGATTTCTAGTATAATGCTGTTTTCATTAGTGACCCCACCACTCTCATACCATTGCTATAAAGTATACTATCCTGTATAACATATTCAGAATTATCATTTTACCTTGCTTTAACACATAGAAGTATACTGAATATTCAACAAATGGGATTGATTTCCTTGCTTTCTTTTTTTGTTGTGGGGAGAATCATTATTGGAACTCAGGGCCTTGTGATTGTAGGCAGTCACTCTATCACTTGAGCCATACCTCAGCTCTATTATATACTAGTTCTAATATGAGCTCATCACTCTATCAGCCCTAGAATATTGGTAATGTGCAACACATGCTTCTTATGATTTTAAAATCCTAGGAAACCTGTCACATGATGCATATAAACTACAAGTTTATATGAACAAATGCATTTATTAATTAGATCCCATTTACATTTTGTCTAGGTAACAGTTTATTACTTTAGATAAAGTGCTCAATAAATGATAACTACTACTTTTATATTCTATCAGCATAATTTAACTTAAATACAACTTTTCTTATTAGACATGTTTGAAAGATGTCATTATTGTTTACATATTTCTAATAATAGTATTAAAATTGCCTCCATTTTAAAATAATTATTATAATAAAATTATAAATAGGAGTACATATATAGAATTTTTGAAAAACATACAGTAATTCTTGAATAGCAAAAATAAGTTGAAAATAAAAACATTATTTTACAAACCAATTTTATTTTTTATTTTTGTCGGTCATGGGGCTTGAATTCTGGGCCTGGGTGCTATCCCTCAGCTCTTCAGCTCAAGGTGAGCACTCTACCACTTAAGCCACAGCACCACTTCCTAAAATATTTTTAAGTTTGGTAAGTTTTTAAAATTTGATGCTGTACTTGAATATTTTCAATTACTACATTTTAATATAGTTTGTGTTTTGTTAGGCTAAAGATTTTTGTTATTTTGTGGTTTTGTTTTTGTTTTTCTAATACTGGGGTTTGAACTCAGGCTCTAGGTTCTAGCCCATTCTTTTTTGCTTACAGATAATGCTCTACATGTTGAGTCACACTTCCTCTATTGGCTTTTCATGAAATAAGAGTGTCATGTCCTTTCCTGCTCTGGCTGGCTTAGAACCAAAATGTTCATATCTCAGCCTTCTGAAAAGCTAGAATTAGGGGCTGGGAAGGTGGCTCAGTGGTAGAGTGCTTGCCTTGCATGCCTGAGGCCCTGGGTTTGATTCCTCAGCACCACATAAGCAAAAAGAAAAAAGCCGGAAGTGGCTCTGTGACTCAAGTGGTAGAGGGCTAGCCTTGAGCTTAAGAGCTGAGGGACAGCGCCCAGGCCCAGAGTTCAGGCCCCATGACCAGACTCCCCCCCCCCTCCAAAAAAAAAAAAAAAGAAAATGAAATAGGATGTTAATACCTAGTATGATCCCTATGCGTATATTTAGGTGCTAACTAGGTTATTCAATGATAGGGTTAAAATTTTGTAAGTATTAGGTACTCTGAAAATCTAATTTTTTTGAATGATAGGACACTATATATTTAAACTTTCATAGCCGTTGTGTAAAACAAATGGCCATTTATATTTTGTGAAGAAGGCAAACTAGGTATAGTGGCTTACACCTGTAATCCCAGCTGCTTTACTTGGGATATAGGCTTTGGGAGGATTGCAGTTTGTGGCCACCCAGGCAAAAGTTATCAAGACTCCCGTCTCAACAAACAAGTCATAGATGGTGGTCACATTGATAGTATCATGTACACAGGACATTTAGATAAAGGGCCCCATGCCATCCCTGAGCAAAAGCAAAACCCTATATGAACAATAACTAAAGCAGAAATGGCTGGAGATGTGGCTCAATAGGCCTTGAGTTTGAACCCAAGCCCAAATGAAAAGGGAAAAACTGATTTTAAAAAAAACTACAGTGGAGCTAGGCTCTGGTGGATGACATCTGTAATCCTAGATACTAAGGAAACTTAGATCTGAGAATCACAGTTCAGTTTTCTTTGCTGTTTTCTCAGACTCTGAAACCCCCATCATTTATGTGTTGATCTGTTTGCTGGTGTCACACAGTTTCCTCTGTCTTGGTTCGCTTTTTTCACATTTTTGTTTCTGAGACTTGATAATTTTAACTGTTTTGTCTTCAAGCCTGCTAATGATATGCTATGCCTTCTCACACCTGTTTGAACCTTTTTAATCAACTTCTCATTTTAGTTACTTACTAGTTTGAGTATTTCTGTCATTTCTGTCCTTTCATTTTATTCTTCTTTCATTGTTTTGCCTGTTTTCCTCTTTGAGCAAACTTAAGATAGTTGTTTTCAAATCATTGTCTATTAAATTCAATTTCTTAACTCCTAGTTTGTTTGATTCCTTTGAATTAGCCATATTACCTTGTTTGTTGTATACCTTCTGATTTTTCTTTCTGAAAAGTTAACCTTAGTGGTTAGAATATTTACTGATAATATTGACCTTTTTTCACTAAGTGTTAACATGTGAATATACTTTAGTTTATAAAGGATTCTGAACTTCATTAAAACATTTCAATAGTTGTTGGTATTTCCTTTTAAAGACACAAAAGCTGTCAAGTCTTTACTATTCCTTATAGCTTTGTTTTCATCTTAGTTTGAACAAAATCGCTTTCCCTTCCTATTGCTCATTTCATACACAGTTGATAACAATTCAGAGATAAAAATCCTTTTTTATTATGGAATACTTGTAGAATTCATACTTAATATTATGTGATACTTTACACCTCAATGTTTTCAGATTATAGACGAGGCATATTTAAATAGATTCATGTATTTGCACTGTTATTCTGGCCATTGCTCATTTAAACTAGCTTAAAGTCTCTGGTTTTTCCTTCATGAAGCAGAAAGATATCTGATATCGAAAAATAGAATAAATGTTAAATATTGAATATAATTGTTCATGTATTTAAATTGCATAAACTATATCCATATTGTTTTACTCATTAGTGTACATTAGCTGTTGAAATACCTTTTAAATAGCATTTGAATTATAACATTTTATTGTTAGATAATTTTTTTCAAATATGTAAAAATCCGTTATCTTAAACCACATTTAGGTCATTGTGCTTCTTAATCATTTAAAAATCTTTGTAAAAAATTAATACTCTGTGTGTGTGTGTGTGTGTGTGTGTGTGTGTGTGTGTGTGTATGTGTATGTATATGGGTGTGTTTGTTATGGGAAAGCAGCCTATGCATCCTTGTTTCATTTATGGCTACCTGATAACTTAGTTTAAGACTTAGAATAACAACTAAAAATGTCATATTAAACTCGCTTGCACCCTCTGTTGTCATTTTTGGGAATACTACAATGTGTTCCCATGATTTTATTGTTATCACAGTTATTTATGTCCCTGAGAAAATTAATACTTCCTGTATTATAATTATCTCTAAATTAAACTCAATAGTGGTGTAATATTGTTCATAATTCTTACTTGTTGTTTCTCTATGTTACAGATATGTTTTTGTCATATAACAACTTAAATGAGAGATAAGATTTTCTATTTGTCATTGATTTCTCATAGTTTTAAGCCTGTTCACATGTTTCACACAAACTAAAGTCTCTATAATATACAGTACACTGTATTTTCCCTTTTCCATATTTTGCCTGTTTATTTGTAAACCTTTCAATAGTCAGACAATTGTCTTCATAAACAAGAATCTGGAATCGTCCATTCTAAGATTAAGAATTTATAAGTATGAGGAACAGATGTTTTCATAAATATTTGCTATAATTAATTTCAACTAGAGGATTGAGGAAACAAAGCAGTTTTCCTGCTTCAAAACTTTATTGATTTCCCCCCCACCCCCAAATAACGAATTCTGAAATCTTTTTTCTAATATTATTAGTGAAACAGTTGTACTCCTTATTTGGTATGTGTCTGAGAAAGAACAACTGTTTTTTTTTTAAACCTTTTTTTGTACCTTGAATGTTACATTTAATGTGACATTTTCATTTGGTAATGGTTATAAACCAAAGAAAGCCTTTGTAATATGATGATAAAATTTGGATGTTTGAAAAATCATGTTTCTTATTTGGAGAGTTTTATATTTGATCTGATAAATATCTTCTTAAAGGAAGATTTATTCTATTGATGAGATTCTACATATTTAAATAGCCATAATGTTTAGTTTTAAGGAGAATCAAGGCTCCTATTTTAAATGTATAATGTATAGTGTTTTTTCTATGCCGATTATGGAATGCTTCACAGGAAATGTCTGCAAGCTGTTAAATAACATGTGTTATAGGAAACTATCGTTTAACAAGTCAGAGACTATTTTTCCTTGTCTTTTTTTATTTATTATAATACTAATAACTTTAAAAGAAGAGGTGTTAATATATTAACCATATTTTCCAACTTCATCCTGTTTTGAAAGAATTAAAATCTATATAGCTAGATTAGTTACAAACATTTTTTTGTTTTTGTGGTTTGTTTTATTTTATTAATAGTTACTACTTTGAATGCTATGATCCATTTTAGGATTAAAAATCTTTGATACATATTTTGAAAAAAATAAGAGTTAAAAATTGAATAATACTCAGTCCAGTTCTCATCTTTCTAAACACCTTGACACAGCTACAAAAATCTTGACTTATCTCTCAGATTTCAAATGTATAAAAAATAGGTAGTTGTCATTAAAATTGCATTTCAGCTTTCATTAACCATTTAATGAGTGGCATAATTACGTAAGTATGGTAACTTAAGTACTAGACTTAATAATTTAAAATAATCTTACTTTAAACTAAAAGCTCTGATCTCCACTGGCACCTTAAATTTTTCAATGTAGATTGAAAGTATAAATTAAAATCGGACAAATCATTGTATTATTTTTTAAATACTATAAAAATGACGTAACCTGATGTTTAAAAGCTACATTGCAAGGAATAGAAGTATAAAATCAAACTGAATTACAGACCTCACAATTTTATTTTGAAGTATACTATAGATACATAAAAACTAGGTTATATTTTTCATGAATTATTAAATTATTAAATTAATTATTAAACATTTTTTATTGGAGCATTACTAAATGTTAAGAAAACTTACTGAGTTTATTTTTATCCTATACTTTTTAAACTGATGTGTGAATTTATCATTAATTAGATTTTATTTTTTATTTTTGTATGTTTTTTATTGTAAAAATGCTGTGCAGAGGGGTTACAGTTACATGAGCAAGGTAATGAGCATTGTTGCCTCCTCCTTTGTTTTTTTCTACCATCCCTTCCCTCCCACTAGAACTACCTACCCCCACTGCCAAAGTCGTAAAGTTTGTTTTCAACATAGTGTTTTGTACATCTCATTGTTACAATGGGTAAACCTGTATTCTTATTTAAGCATATGAATACGATATTTCTTTTTGTCAAAAAGTATTATAAGTGTTACTATAGGAGACACAACTGCCCATTTCTATGTTTCTTTTTTTTAATATGTTTTAAATTTCTGAGCTTCAAACAGTTCAAACATAAAGCTAAAGATTAAAATATGAAGTTTTTTCGGGGGAATCATTGATTATACTATAAAGTTAATTGAAATTTGTTCTTGATCACCGTCACTTCTTTCCAAGTCTGGTTTTTGCTTTTCCTCTGCTTAGGAAATTTCTACATAGTGGAAAAGCGAGAGGCTAGCAAAGGGAGATAGGAGGTCTTTTAGCTGTACCAGTGGTGAGGAAAAGTGATCAAGATTACTATTAAAAGTTGTATTTTTTGCAAACAGCTTATAATTAAATGGTTCATAAATTTTAGTTTATGATTCTTGAGACAAAAGTATCATACTTGTTTCATTAATGTTACTGATTAATGTTTTTCCTAAAAGGCTCTGAATGTTTACATTCGAAAGTAGTTTGGAAAAGATGAAAAGAAACTATGCATGCTTTGGGAGACTCTTAGAGCTCTCACATACTTTTTCAGCTGAAATGTTCAGTTTTCTAAATTTCATTATTTCAGTGTTTATTTCAGTGTTTTTATTTTTTTTTCAGGAGATTCAAATAAAAATGGAAGAAGAACAAATTCAACCTTAGACTGTGAGGGGACTTTTAATTCATATAGGTAGGTGATAAGTAAATGGATGCATAATTTTATAAGCTAAAATATAAAACATGATCTTAGAGGATTATAATAATAATCTTAGAATAAGACTGCTACTTGTGCTTTAAAAGAATAATTTATGTGAAGACCATTGTGATGATAGCTGATTGTAATTGTTTCTAGATTTAACAAGTATCTGTAAAGAAAACACAATAAATTCTTGAATAAATAGCGGTAAATGTTTATATCTGTCATTAGCCTAGAGTAGAGTGACTCAACTGAATGTTCATATAATATTAAGCTCCATTATATTCCATTTTGTAAGTCTGGATTTTTTCTAATATGTTTCTTCTAGTACTACAAGTTTTTCTTTGTTGAAGTTTCTGCTAATACAGAGTATATTGCTTAGGAATGTCTAAGAGAGCTTAAGAATGGAATTTGTGTTTTATCTAAGTATTGTTTGTTAATATCCTAGTTGGGGACATCAGCAAATAGGAAAGCTGGATCTTAGTTAGTAATTTTTAAACTAGCTGCACTAAGGATTGGGATCATGGCTCAGATAGTCGAGTTCAAACCCTGGTGCCTTCCTCCTCTCAAAAAAATGAATACACTAGTTAAGAATAATGTATATTTTATCATTTTTGGTAATGGCTTCCTTATGACATATTTTTGTAAATGTTGATTAATTTTGTCCCTTGTATCAGGGAAATTCAGGAAGGCAAAGATTAAAGTTTTTCTGGTAATATTTGAAAATTGTATACTGAACTAAAGTGGTATAAGGACTTAGTCATTTTATTTTACAAAAGAAATATCCTTCAGAGTCAATATTAGTATATTTATTTTTTATTTTTTTAAATTTTATTTTATTGTAAAGATGCTGTACAGAGGGGTTACATTTACATGAGTAAGGTACATTTCTCATTGAGCATTGTTACTCACTCCATTGTTGTTCTCCCACTATCCCTTCCCTCCCATGACTCCTTTCCTCCATGATAATTTGTAAAGTTCATTTCTGACAGTGTCCTGTATCATTGTTGCAAGGGGTCATCCTTTGTACTTTTTTCAGCATTTTGTTATTTTCCATCCCCCAATCAGATAAACAAGATGGAGGGTACCAGAATCAAAGACAGAGATTGCCAGGGATAAACTAATGGAAAAAGAAAAATCAAATAATGTAAGAAGAAAGAACTAGATACAGTACATTGGTGACATCAAGGTTAACAGCTAAAAAAAAAAAAAAAAAGACCTGTTGTTTCCATGTCTTGGAGTTCATTTCAATTAGTATAATTTTTTATGTCATATGTTCATAGTTCTTGAGCTATTATGATTCTCTGTCAGGACTAACCTAGGCTTATACTAATTATTACAAATAAGGAAAACTATAGAGCCTATGTTTCTTTGGGTCTGGCTTACTTCACTTAATATGATTTTTTTCCAAGTCTTTCCATTTCCTTACGAAAGGGGCTTAATATGATTTTTCACTTAATATGATTTTTTCCAAGTCTTTCCATTTCCTTACAAAAGGGACGATGTCATTCTTTCTGATAGAAGCATACAATTCCATTGTGTAAATATACCACATTTTCTTGATCATCTATTGAGGGGCATCTGGGTTGGTTTCGTATCTTAGTTATGGTAAATAAATGGATAGGGCACAGGTCGAAAATTCCTAAATAAAAATCCAGAAACAAAACAAATCAAAGAAAGTCTGAATAAATGTGATTACATTAAATTACAGAGCTTCTGCATGACAAAGGACATAGACAGCAAGATAAATAGAAAGCCCACAGATTGGGAGAGGATTTTCACTAGCTATACAATAGACAAGAGTCTCATATAAAAATATAACTACAGCTCAAAAAATTAACCCCCCCAACAAATCCCCAGAGAAACAACTACCCCATTAATAAGTGTGCTAAAGAATGAAAAAGAGAATTCTCTGCAGAGGAAATAAGCATGGCCAATAGACACATGAAGAAATGCTCAACTTCTCTGGCCATAAAAGAAATACAAATCAAAACCACATTGAGATTCTACCTCATCCCAGTTAAAATGACCATTATCAAGAAAACAAGTAATAACAGATGCTGGCGGGGATGTGGCCAAAAGGGAACCCTACTACGCTGTTGGTGGGAATGGAAGCTGGTTCAACCACTCTGGAAGGCAATATGGCTGTTCCTCAAAGGACTAAACATAGAGCTCTCCTATGATCCAACCATCTCCCTATGGGCATTTATCCAAACGATCTCAATCTAGGACACACTAAAGCTACCAGCACAACTATGCTCATTGCAGCATTATTTACCATAGTTCATTATTAGTATATTTAGAATTATAAATGAAGAGACATTTTAATTAGATAGGTTGTTCTTCAAATTAGTTACAATAATAATAAGGTAACAACTATAAAACTTAGATAAGAACCATTATATTCTTGGAAACTCATTTGAATAGTAATAGTATTTTTATATAGTAAGCATGGAATTTATGCTTGTGTTACATTATTGTTTGTATGCATATTCTATTTTCTTAATTGTCATTATTATCTTCATATCTTTGACAACTCTTCAGCATCTCGAAATGGCCCTTGCATGTAGGAGGCACCTAATATAGTAAATGAAAATTTTTACAGTTTGTTTATGAATTCCATAATAAGATGGTAATTGAAATACTTGACATCTCTAAGTTTCCAGTATTATACCATGTTAGATTGGTACACAAAATGTCACCAGTTCTACAAAAGGCTTTTTGCCATGTTGTTCTAAAAGGTATATCACAGCAGCATAGCTCATATGTAGGCATTATATTTTCACTGTAGCATTCTACCTTATAAATGTTACAATTCTCTAAATCTTTCTTTTAATCTTGAAGTACAAACTAACAGTTGAAATATTGAATAATAGGCAGAGTTACCTATCTTAATATGTCACTGTTAATCACAACAAAAATGAAAAAAGAAAAAATAAAAGGTAGTTAAGAAAATATTCATTATTTGGCATCTAGCACAAGATACTAATATATATGTAATCCATGGTGTTAATAACATTAAGTATGAATGAAATAAATAGTACAAATGGAAAAACATTTTGAAGGAAGAAAATTTCTCCTTATGTTTTATGTATTGTTGATGAATTATATTTTACATTTGTAGTTTAGCTAATTATAGGAAATAGTGGACATAACACTTTAAGAAGAATGTTTTCATATAAAGACATAGTGTTGCATTATAGTTCATTTTGCCCTTGTCCTTGAATAGTTTGAGGACTAAAATAGCTTAGTATTATTGAATAATTATATTCTTAAATGAGCTCTTAATTCGAGTCTATGCAATAAATACTAATGTTGTTAACTAAATTTTTAAATCAATGATTGTCACTGTGGTAAGGTTGTGATACTAATGTTTATTGTAATTTAAAAAGCAAGATAAAAAGATCAGATAGTAAATACAGTACATCAAAGTGGGTCTTTCTTTTAAAATTATTGTCAAGGTGAATGTACAGAGGGGTTTTAATTACATAAGCAAGGTAATGAGTACATTTCTTCTCAACATTGTTATCCCTTCCCTCAATTTTTTTCCTAAGTTCCCTTCCCCCCAACCCCCTCCCCAAGTTGTACAGATCATTTCTAACTTATTGTCTTATGTATATCACTGTTGCTTTGGTTCTCCCCTAGTCCTTTCTCTTATCATTCAGTTGTTTCCCTTCCCTTCCCTAATTGAAACAAATGTACATATTGGCAGACCAACTCTGTTAGGTAGTATCATAGTATTTAAGGTGTGAAATGAGTATTTTCTAGTCAGTAGACAACAGCTCTTATAATTAGCTTACTTATAAATTTGACAGTTGAGTTAAATGTAGAATTCATAAAAACACAGCTCTAGGAGGCTTTATTTTTATATTAACAGACAGAACCTAGAAGTTGTTGCTGAGTCACATAATGGCAAAAGAGTTGTCAATAAAATTTACTTTTGAAATAAAATACTTTTCTGTTGTCATTATTGTTCGTTTAAACCAACTAGAAATAGATGGTCAGAAAGAAGTATACATTTTTCTCCCAGTCCTCATATAGCCTTTTTTGCAGCAATTCTACTTTTGTATTATTTCAACTGCCTCAGAAATCACAGTCTTTCTTTCTAGTTAAAAAACTTAGCACCAGCAGCCTCTCAATTTATTCATACTTGCATTCAGTGTAAATACTAGTTTTAGTGTCTCATCTGTAACATGAGTAATATACATTTTAAAGTTTTTTATTCTCTTTAAGTAGTTGTATAAAGGAGTTGCCATTAACCAAAGCAGTTAGTGAATACAGCATATCACTGTCACATACCCCTTTCAACATTCTTACCCACCCCACTGAAAGCAGCCTTTTCTTATTTAATTTTAGGTTATGTATTAACCTGGCTCTTTCCCACAATGTTTGTAAAGATTAAGCTAAAGTATGTAAAACAAAACCTCTGAAAATTTAAATGCAGAACCTTGGTACCATTATTTTGTGTTTATCCAGTGAGAACTGTTAACTTTGTTGCTTCAATGTTTGCAGCATTTATTGAGGTTTTATTAACTTGTGAGTTAAGTCTCAGATCAACACACTTAAAGCCATTTTTTAAATTTTAGTTTACTGGTATTGTGTATTTAGATCGCCAGACTTCAAGAGGCCATAATCTTTCACAATTTCTTGTTTGCTTTCAAAATAATATCTAAATATAGTATATTGGTTGAACTATTGATTGAAATTATTTTGAAGACTTTGAACAAATCTTAACCTCAATTTCCTCACTTTATATAGTGAGGATAATAAAACATTGATACAAGGAGTATAATATAATGTTATTTGCTGAAATAAATGAATAAATAGTAGTCACTTTTATATTGTCAGTGCCATCATTTTCATCATTATTAATCTTTTGTAATTGTAGAACTTTGTTCAGGGTTCTAATGTACAGAGACCAGAAGGGAGGGGGGAAAATTAGTTCCTATAGAAAAATAATGTTTATCTGTTAATAGAACAGGAGCTTAAGAACAAGCTCAACCTGAGGTGTGAAGCTCTCAATTTCTGATTCATGTTGCCTTTGTATATCAAACTTTATACCTAGAAAAGGTGCAGGAAAGATGCTTTACTACTAAAACCAGACACTGATATCCAGAAGTTTAACAAGTTTTGAGTTTTAAAATCAGTAGATCCTAGCCATAGCCTCATGTCCCTAATGCTCCTAGACCTATTTTTATAGCCTAAGAGGCTTTACTTTGGATTTGTATCTTGTGGTTTTGATTCATTGATTCAGATATATAGAGCACAGGTGTAATTAACTCTTAAGGCACCAATGTTATTATTTATATGATGCAGAGCAAATAGTAGATAGTGTTTTAGACTTGAAGTTAAAATTTGAACATAACTCTCCCATCTAATTTGCAGATGCTGTGCTAAAATGGAAACTTCACAAAAACTGAAAAGACTTTTTATGGAATGTATTTTGTACCTTTTAAGACCTAGTATTAATGTCTTCTGTCAAATTATGTTTACTTTATTTCTTGTGTAATCATTAAAGTTGAAAGAACTTTAATGGGTATGAAAGAAGAGCATGAGTTTCCTGTCTCAGTTTGCACTAGATATGTAGCTTAGGGAGTGTAGCACAGAGCTGAATGGTAGAAGGAATGTTTTTTCTCTAGCACCCCCTCCTCTTCCCAAGGGCAGCTGACCTTCTCTTCGCCAAAAGAGGCAAGCCCCTTGCCAGCACATATGACTACAGACTATTACATTAATCTGTTTAGCTGTAGTACCAGCTGCTTGCATGTTTTTAATTATCTTATTAGATGATATAACAGTGACCTATGAAATAAATTGAAGGTGAACATTTTAAAACTTTCCATTGTACCATTCTCCTAAATATCTTTTAAAATCAAATTTAATTCTAGAAAAGTTCACAGGAAATCTATATTGTTTTGGAGTTGGATGTAGTGCTTTTTTATGTTCTTGAGTATAATATCAAAATTTCCAAGATAGAAAATAGCTCCACTTTCTTTCATTTATTGATAAAACTTAAATTGTGTTTATATAGCCTCAAATCCATGGTAAATTTGGCAGTCAATTTAGTTATGAAACACACAGACCAATTATTTGGTATTCTCTTAGAAACACAAAATGTTGATTATTTTTCACATACCATCTTATCACTGTACAAATGGCACAGAAATAGAATAAAAAAATCATTGTAGGAAGTGGCGCTGTGGCTCAAGTGGACTAGCCTTGAGCTGAAGAACTCAGGGACAGTACCCAGGCCCAGAGTTCAAGCCCCACGACCAAAACAAAACAAAACAAAAAATAATTGCAGTTTCTTCTAAAAATAGCTATGTACATTATATTTAACTTTCATTCTACTGCATCAAATAGTTTTTTTTTTCAACTTAATTTCAAGTGTTACCATTCATGAGTGTATTTTCACAATCTGTGTTTTTCTTGAAAAATATAATATCTTTGAGACTTTTGACAATTGAAGAATTTTCCAGTAAATTATTCCAATAATTTGTAAATATACTTTTGAATTCAAGAGACACACAAAATAATAAAACAGTTATTTAGTTATAAATCATAGCCACTAAACTGATTATAATAATTTAATTAGGATCCCTGGTATTAAATGAAAACAAAAATTATTTGGATAGAAAAACTGGTCACAAAATAACTCTGTGTGCCTTTTTAATTAACTGGTTTTACAACTGGAGTAATGGTGTGACTTGATACTTAAAAAGACTTAAAGACTTGAATACTTAAAGTGTCACATTATGATTTGTTTACTATTTTTTCTTACTTTCCTCCCCCTCTTTCCTTCCTCTATCCCTCCTTTTCTTCTCAGGGTCTCTCTCTATTTCTCTTTCTCCATCTCCTTTTTTCCTCAGTCTCTCCCTTCCTCCCTCAGCCCCTCCCTTTCCCATTTTCAATGCCTTACCTGTGCTTCCTTACTCCGTCTGTTTTACTATGTAATAGTCCAAGCTGACCTCAGACTCCTTGTTAATCTATTTTAAGCTTGAGATTAGGCTTCATCCTCATGCCTCTGCCTACCAAGTACTGGTATTATAAGAGTGTTCCACCACACCCAGTCACACATAACGACGTTTGTTTTTTTTTAAAGAAAAATATTCATTTCTTGATAATGATAATTTCTTCATTTATTTTATTATAAAGATGCTGTACAGGGGGGTTACAGTTACATGAGTAAGGCAATGAATACATTTCTTATCAAGCATTGTTACCCCTTTCCTTGTTGTTCTCCCACTATCCCTTCCCTCTCCCACCTCCCTCACCCCCCAAGGTCATTTCCAATATACTGTCTTGTGGGTAACCTTGTTACAATGGATCATCTTGTGTCCTTATTTCAGTGTTTAGTTATTCCCCTCCCCAAATTAGACAAATGTGTATACAAGATGCAGAGGATGATTTCTTTTTTATAAGACAATTATTTTGATAACAATAATTTCTTCTTCTTTTTAATTGTGAAACTACCATAAAGAGGGGTTACAATTACATGGGCAAGGTAATGAGTGCATTTCTTATCAAGCATTGTTGCTTCCTCCTTTGTTTTCCCTTCCCATCCTTCTCATCTCCCCTGACCCCCCCTCCCCTGACACCCCCCCACCAAAGTTTTAAAGTTCGTTTTCGACATAACGACTTGTACATCTCATTGTTGCAATGGGTCCACCTGTATCCCTATTTAAACAATTTGTTTGTTCCCTTCCCCTCAACAAATTATACCAACATCAAATACAGTGAAAACAGGGGTATACCGTGAGGGAGGGACATACAAAGCAACAAAGAAATATCTTATAAATATGTTAGACACAATAGCAAGCAAGAAAAAACATTTGAGTCCTTAACTTGGGGTTCATTTCGCTTAACATCAACTTATCTAACCATTTCTGCTTGTCTCTGACATATATTAGTTATTGCAAATAAGGGAAACCATTGGACCTATGTTTCTTTGGGCCTGCCTTACTTCACTTAATATAATTTTTTCCAAGACTTGGAAAAATTATATTAAGACTTGATAATGATAATTTCTTAATAATGATTGAAACTTCTGAAGTTTCTTTTCTTTCTCAATATAGTATATCCTTCAACTCACCAAATCATGGCTAGATGGTAAAAAGATTTTTTTAAGTTACTGCACATTCATTCAGCCTTTAGTTTCTAAAAGTTAAGTCTTTTTCTTAATAAAAAATACATTCAGTTGAACATTATCAAATCTTTGAATAAGTCTTAAAAATTAAACTTCAAGTCCTACTACAAAGATTTTATGTATCTTGTTTATTGTAATAAATAACAGGTGTTTACTTATTTATATTAAGAATAGAACCTAGGGACTCACACGTGTTAGCCAAGCACTGTACCACTGAGCAACATCCCCAACTTTTTTACTTTGATACAGGGCCTCCCTAAATTGACCAGGCTGGGCTTTAAATACCTTTAAATACCTTCTAAATTTGCATGTTAGAAAGTCATATATCACTAAAATAACATTGAAGTAGTTGTTTAAAATATTAGAGATGTATCAGAGCTAAAATCTACTTTGTATAAAAGGATTTAACATTCATAAATCTGGGTTCTTCAGAACTGTTAGAATGGTTTAACTTTTACTAATCTTGTTAATTTTAAGAATGTAGAGTCATCATAATTAATTTGCTACAGATTTATGCTGAGGAAAACTTGAACCCTGTCCCTCTCTTCACCACCCAATCATCAAGTTCCCAAACCCTCTTCATTCTAGTGACTTTTCTTCAGTTTCATAGCTTAAAAAGTAGAAGAGGAAAAATTTTTGTCATGATCATATTATTTTATGACACAAATCAAATTGTATCATTCTTTTCTATTCCTTTGGCAATATGGAATTTGAACTCAGTGCTTTGTGATTGCTAACAAAAAGCTCTATTACTTGAACCACACCTCTACCTATTTTGCTTTTGGTTATTTTTCAGATAGGGTCTCTCATTTTTTCCCCCCTGGGCTCAATCCTATTGTCTGTGCCTCCGAAGTAGCGGGGATTACAAGTATAAGCCACCATACCCAACCACAAACTATATTCTGAAGAATTTTTCCTTGTTGTTGTTTTCAAGGTACTATATGATTTCTTTTTTCTTTTGTATCTCCCCTACCCCATAGTTTATCCCCTGTTGTCATTGTATTTGATTTTGGTACCCTGGGTATTTTATATACGTTTATCTGAACTAGGGAAGGGAAGGGGAACAACAAAATGGTGAGACAAAGGACAAAGTGAGAACATACATAATAGCAATACTCACAAAACAATATGTTGGAAATGATCTGTACAACTTGGGGGGTGAGATTAAAGGAGGGAGGGAAAGAAGGAGAAAAATGAGAGAGGGGGTAACAAGTTAGACATGAAATGTAATCACTACCTTACTTATTTAACTGTAACCCCTCTGTACATCACCTTGACAATAAAATTAAATAATTTTTAAAAAAGAATAAGTATGTAAGCCAGGTGCCAGTGGCTCACACTGGTAATTTTCACTACTCAGGAGGCTGAGATCTGAGGATTGCAGTTTGAAGGAAGCTAGGACAGGAAAGTTGCTGAGACTTTTACCTCCAATTAACCACCAGAAAACCAGAAGAAGTGCTGTGGCTCTAAGTGGTAGAGTGGTAGCCTTGAGCAGAAGAGCTCAATGACAGCACCCATGCTCTGAGTTCAAGCCCCACATCTGACCAAAAAAAAAAAAAAAAAAAGTAAGTATGAGATTTAGGGCACCGATTTAAAAAAGCTCTGAGATATAAATAAAACAGACCAAATTTTACATCTTAAGCTCTACTACTTATTGATTTTGTGAGCTTAGGTAAAGTAATTAACCTCTCTGGTTTCTAATTACCTCATCTGTAAAATTGAATTGTTAACATCAGCTATATCATAGAGCATACCTATGAAGTGTTTGGAACACCTGCCTAATCACCTAACATATAGAAAATGACAAATGTTAGTTTGTTCACGTTTTCTTTCCTTCTCTAATTTCCTTTATGCTTTAATCAACTTGTTCATTTGGCAAAATAAAACTTTATTTTAAAAATGGAATGTTAACATATGTATACTTCTAAAGTATATATAAATAAGATTTCATAAATCATATTTACCTATAGTTACCTGTATTTATATAGGGGAAACCTTTATGTAATTTGTTCTTATACTTAACCTCATAATCTGTTTTTGTTTTTTCTTATTTTATATTTCCATATTTGTTCATGAAGCATCACAACCTTTATAGTTTAATGATTATTTGAGAGCACAAAATGTCAAATGATTTCATTTTCCAGAAACCAGAGTCAGAATATTATCTTTTGTTCTTTTCTCTGTAATGAGGCCACCTTTTGTTTTTAGTTTTTTTGTTTGTTTGGTTGGTTGGTTGTGGTGCCTGAACTCTGGGCCTGGGCACTGTCCCTCAGCTCTTCAGCTCAAGGCTAGTGCTCTACCACTTGAGTCACATGCCACTTCCAGCCTTTTTCTGCCTATGTGGTGCTGAGGAATCGAACCCAGAGCAAGGCAAGCACTCTACCACTGAGCCACCTTCCCAGTCCCATGAGGCCACCTTTGAAAGAAAAATAACCACATTTGAATGACCACTGTATCTTCTTGAAATAAGGCTATTATTTTCATGATAGTAGAAAATGATCAGTATGTATGCCTCTCTATAGTATATAAATTTTCTAAACTGCTTATAGATCACTTTGGGCTCTAAAAATGTTAACTTCCATTTTTAAAATTTTAAATGACATTTTTGCATTTATAGCCTTGACAGTTTACACAATTTAAGCATGTATGTGAAAATTTTTTCGTTCTTTGCTTCAGAAACCCATTGTATCCCTATTTATTATTATAGTCAGGACTTAAAGGAAGAACTTTCTGATTTGTCTGTTTTACACTGTCGGCTTTTAAACCTTATCATCCAAAGCTGTGTAAATGGTTATCTTTGAAAAGACAGTCAGAAATAGGAAGGTAATCTAACTTACGTCAGCCAGTACCCAGAGTCCCTTCCCTCAGCCTTGTTTCTGCTTTCTCTAGTGTTCACAGTTGAAATGTCTTGCTCTCAGCTCCAGGAGGTGACTTTATAAGTATGTTAGTATAGTAGCATATTCTACTATTTAGGTTTGTGGTGAAATATATAAAAATCAATTAAACATTTGACCAGTAATATTCAGGTGTCTCACTGGAAAATTTAAGAAAATCATATGTAAAAATATTAAAAGTAGAAAGTTATCTTTTTAAAAATTTTATGGGTAGCTTACTTACTGATTGGTCTGCTTTAAAGTTGTACAATTACTACATTTCCTATTTTTTAAATTCATCAATAGCTTCTAAGACTCAAAAATATCATTTAAGGAAATAATGTTTACAGAATATCTTAGTAGGACTTGATATCTAATATTCTTTTTGTGTATGTGTGCCAGTCCTGAGGCTTAAACTCAGGGCCCAGGTGCTATTCTTGAGCTTTTTCTCTCAAGGCTAGCACTCTACCACTTGAGCCACAGCTTAATTTTTAGCTTTTTGGTAGTTAATTGTAGGTAAAAGTTTCATAGTTTTTTCTGCCCAGGCTGGCTTTGAACAGTGATCCTGAGAGCTCATTCTCCTGAGTAGCAAGGATTATAGGCCTGAGCCAGTGGGCCTGGCTCTCATTTTATTTTTTAATGAGGACTTTCACAATTATTTTCCCATTTATATCTTCTTTGTACTGTTCAAGAGAGCTAGTATAGCTTCAACTATTCTACATATCTTGATTATGCACCAGTTCAAGAAGCCATTGTGTTAACCCTCCATGCACCAAAGAATAACACATATCCTTACAGAGCAAGTAACATAGATAACAACTGCTGTAATAATGGAAGCATTCATCCAGAAACCAAGGAAGACCAAATAGGGTAAATAAGATGAAAGGGTAGGATGGTAACTGATAGGAGGATTTGTTTGCTAGGCCTTCTACAGGAGCAGGAATTTTCAGGAAATGAGCAGTATGAACAAAACTAATCTTCCCTATCTTCATCTTTACTACCAATTCTTGATTGTCTTTGCCAATATGGTCTTGTGATTTCTGACATAGTAGCAAAGTAATGCCCTGAGACAGTTAATGTGACCTATATAAGAGTGGAATTTGTATGTATTTTTTCTATAGGGTAACATATTACTTGGCCTCCTGCTATTTTGACAATGTTAGGTTTTAAAATACTGTATGTCATATATGCTTGATATTTGAATCAGTGGTCTAAAAATTAAAGCTGAAAATATGAATTTTTAAATCATACAAAACTATCACCTCTGATAGCAATGTAATTGAGGATTTGTATTATATGCCTAAAAGTGAAGAAAGTCAACAAACCAGCTATAGAATAGAAAAATATAGAGTTTGTTAATGAGAGAAAATTTGAAGTTAAAAAGTTGTCCTAATATATTGTGAACATACAGATGTAATTTGAATCCCAGGGTTATAGATGCAATGCTCTTAGATACAATTTACTCTGTTTGATTTACTCTCAATAGAGTTTCAAAGACTGTGTGCCAATCTAATTTGTTCAGATTAGGAAAACAATTCACATGACATGACTATGTCTCTTTCCTTATTAGAGATAAAATAAGATGGTTGAATATTCATACCTCTTATTTTAATTAAAAAACAAAAACTGGTCTCTCACCCCGGTAATGCTAGCTACTCAGGAGGCTGAAATATGGGAACCACAGTTCCAGGGCAGCTTGGATAGGAAAATCTGTGAGACTCTATGTCTCTAGTTACCACAAGAAAGCCAGAAGCAGACACACTTTCATTGTGTGTCTGAAAATGTGAGATAGAAGCACACTGAAGATAGCTGGTGGTAGTAACAGAAGCACCCATAAGAAGAGCCAGATCTAGTATTACATTTTAAACTTTTAACCTTTAGTATTTGCCTTATTGTAACAATGATACCCACAAGACAGTATACTGAAATGAACTTTACAACTTCGGGCTAGGGGGGTGAGGAGTAGGTAGGAGTGTGGGAGGTGGGGGAGGGAAAGGTTAGTGGGACAACAAGGGAAGAGGTAACAGTGATCGACAAGTAATGTTCTCATTGCCTTACTCATGTAACTAACCCATCTGTGCAGCATCTTTACAAAAAAATGCTTAAGAAATAAAACCTTAAAAATGTTTATGAGTGATACCTATAAAATACTTTTAGCTGGCTGTCCAATAAATGAGGCTCTATTCATTCACCACTGCTGAATAGCCATTTATAATTGATATTTGGTATCTGTATAAGACAATCAAAATAAAGAATATTTCTGTCACCTCAGAAAGTTTTATGGGATAGTTATCTAGAAGTCATCAAGTCAATGATAGACATAGACAAAATATCCATTTTAATCTAAAGAAAAAATTCTTCATTTTAAACACACATGTATTTCTATTCACACAATACATTATAAACCAGTCCATTCTTACATGTGTAAGAGACAGGATTGGCTTTTAATTTGTATGTCAGGTTTTGCTAAATAAACTCCTATTTCCAAATTCTTATAGTTTGCTCTATTTTGGCATATGCATTTCCTTTACAATATTGCTTGCATTACAATTATTTCTCCCCCCACCCTTCTTTTTATTGCACCAGTCCTGAGGCATGAACTCAGAGCCTGAGCTCTGTTCGTGACTTTTTCTTTTTTTCCTCAAGGCTAGTGTTCTACTACTTGAGCCACAGTTCCATTTTGGCTTTTTGGTGGTTAATTGCCCTTGCTGGCTTCCAACCACTATCTTCTGATTTCAGCCACCTGAGTAGCTCGGATTACAAGTGTGAGCCATTTTGGACCTCACTTTTGCGTTTTTTATGAGACAGGGTTTTGCTGTAATTGCCTAGGCTGGCCTAAAATTCTCAATACTGCTTCCTTAGCGTTCTAAGTAGCTGAGTTTACAGCAGAAACCACTATACCTAGATTCCTTTATCATGTTTAAAATGTTATCTGACTCATACCAGTTACAGCAAATATCAAGGTAAATGAAGTAGAATGTGGAAAAGATAAAAGAGATGTGAAGGGAGAAGTCTCACAGAAAGGGATTGTTATTATTTATAAAAGATGTTCAATTAAACTATGGAATGCCAAATTATTTGCTCTAGACAACAGCAAAGATAATATCTAGTGCAGGATCCTTTTACGGCTTTATTGCTGAATACTGAACCTCTGATTAGAGTATTTAATTTTCTTATTACAAAATTAAAAAGTACTTCTATAAAATTCAAAAGCAGTAATACAACTTGATGCCTTTTGGACAAGCACAATAATTTAGGCCAATGTATTTTAATCTGACCCTTAGTTTTATGGCTCTTAAACACTATATTTTGAAGAAAATAATATGTTTTTAAAGAGAGTTTTATTTCTATCAGATGGAGGCTCAAAATTTTCCAATTTAGAGTTCAAATCCAAATCCAAACATCATTGAAAAGAAATTTTTGTAAAACCACACAATGAAATATTTTTTACCTTTCAGTGGATCCTCAACATTATGAAAACATGTTTTACCTAGATCTATGAAGAAATAAATATGCTTGTATATCTTCTCTCTCTCTCTCTCTCTCCCCCCTCCCTCTCTGTCTCCCCCCCCCCATCTTCCCCCCTATAATATATATATATGTACACAGAGGTGATAAGCTTCATCACTTCATTATGGTGGTGGTGGGAACCTTTAAATAAAAGTTAGTTTTAAAAAATTCCTGATAGAGGAAGCAAAAAAGCCAGTACAATTTCTAATTGCCTTTTAGAGACTCTGAGTTCCTCATTACCCGTGATTTAAGCTAAAAATGAGGTAATTATAGATAACATCAGTGTTTATCTAGTTGTTCTTGGCACCTGCAGTCCTAACGTTGTAGCTTACCCTTATCTGGTGCCACACTTTACAATCTGAGGCTGACATGTCTAATTTACACTTCTCATATTTCCATTGATTTCAAGTTAGATGTTCCTTGTTCTCTATGTGAATAGTATTTTTTAAATCTTACTTTTAAAATTATACTACCAAGATTTATGGTGCACAGTCCTTTTACTGCTAGAAATCTTTCACTAATACATAATCTATATAGGTTAAAAGCAAATTAAAAATTTTCTTGATCACCCTTTTCATTTGCTAAAACAATATGTGATTATAATTATGGAAGTTTTTCAGATATAATGTACTTTAGGATTATAAAATTATGTAAAACTTTTTATATCAATTCAACTGTCTTCCTTTGTGCTATCTAATTGTGATCTAATTCTTCTCAGAGGTCATTTTCTGTTCCCTCTGCCTTTTAAGATAGTCAGGATTGAGACAGGGTCTTACAATGTATTTTTACTGGCCTAGAACTCTAAATCCTCCTGTTTCAACCTTTGGCATGCCGGGATTATGCTAGCATACATACTAAGCCTCCCAAGGCCTTTTCTTCCTAGTCAGACCTTAAGATGGTGATGGCTACCTTGTAAGTTACATGGCCATCTCTAAGAACTCTGTCTGTCACATTGTCTTGTTATGACACTTCCCAGAAGCCAGAGTTGGTCCCCCTACTTCTCTTCCTTCTTCTACTCTCTGGTTTCAGCTTCTCTGTGGAGATGGGCCTTTTCAAATACACTCAGCAATTTATCAGCAGAAGCCAAAGCACCTCACTGTAACCAAGTATTGGAGGTCGTCAGCACTAGACTAGATACACTCAGAACACTTCTCCCTTATTGTAGTTGGGGTTTCTCAAATTACAGTCCCCATACAGATTTTATTCCCTGCCCAAATGATAGCCCAACTGGTGTAGAAACCATCATATAAAACATAAAATTTTTTTACATGATTTCACAATTTGTGTGAATGATTCTAATTTTTAGTCTTAAATGCATAATTTAATCTTTCATGTATCATTTAAGTATAAAAGTACTTAAACAATTAAATTTAGAAATTACCAAATTGTTTCATATCAATTTTATATTATATTTGGGAAAATATAACATTAGTTGTAATTGGAAATACATACTTCATTATAATCATGCTGTATTTATTCACTGCATATTGAAATTTATTCCCATGTCAAAAATAAAATGCCATTCCGGGAGAGTACATAAATAGTTATTAGATAGAGGACTTCAATTATTGCTACAAAAAATTGATTTCATTTTTAAAAAATGATTACTAACCTCACGGCTGTTTTTAATCAGTCATAGTATTCTTTTCAGAGAAACACAAGGTCAACTGCAAAGTAGTTTTCAACACAATACTCCTTGAAGTATTCAATGGCAAAGACTTCTAATCCATTAGCCTGGGCATGAGATATGAAACCTATATCTTCTGCCTGCTTATTAGCTGCTGATTGTTTTCAGGGACCCAGTGCCTGCAAGGTACAGAAGTTGTCACTAGATGTCACTAGTACCTTTCAAAGGCAGTCCCATTTGACCTGGGTTTGTAATTTATTCCATTTAATGATTTCACGTATCTAACTAAATATACCAGATTGTCTTTAATTGATCACAGGAGCCGTTGTTAACTTGTCTTCTTATTCGGACTGTTGAAAACTTACATCCTTAGACTTGATAATGAAAAACTGAAAACAAGGAAACATAAGGACACTTCTTTGTCCTGTGAGAGGCCATTTTTGCCTTGGTCTCTCAGGAGTATCATGTGTCCCTTTAATGTTACTTGTCTTCCTTGTTATTTTAGAGTAATTTAATGTTTTCTCATTTATAATATATTGATAAAAAAAACTATTCCATAGAAGAGAAGGAAAACTAATGTAGTCATTGTGATGTCTGTTAGAGCTTTTATCAGTTTGAGATGTTATGCCTTAATTAGAACTATAAGTACCCATGCATAAATTCAAATGATTGTAAATTTTAGAGATATTTTTTCCAATTCATATGACATGCTCTCCTTTTCTCTATACCAACACCATAATCAAGGTACAGAGTTTTATTTAAGCTAATAAATAATCCTTATGTAAGCATGTAGGATCACTTGTAACATGACCTTACAAACCAGCTTGACTTGGCAGGATAGTGGTGAGTCTAGCCACCAGGTTTACTTGTACTTTGTATAGTTTCTTGGTATCTTTGAAAAGGAGTTGATTTGATAAGAAACTAGAGAGGTTAATCATTCAATACTAGAATTACTGATATTTTGGGGCCTGCTTTCTTACAGAATGATAGGTCCTTTTGGGTTTAAAATACATTGAAAGCTGTGCTTTTTGTTCACAGATCACAAGCCAATTAAACATAAGTGACTTTTCTGAGGTATTCTTCTAGTGTACTGCTTATCTTAGCTTTGAACATTACTTAAAATTGCATAAATCAAATATGAGGTATTAGTATATGTGTGAAACTAGAGATGGAATTTTTTATTATTATAGTTAATACAAATATATTAAAAGAGTAAAAAAAAATCAAACAACTTTTCATTGAATATTTCTTTGATCTTGACGTGACCAAGAATAACAGGCAGGAAAACAATAGAAATAGCACCAGAAAGAAATAATACTTGATCTAAATTAAGCACAAATTAAAAAGCTTCATTGTGTTGGAAAATTGAGCTAATTTGTATGGCTGACAAAGGTATGATATTTAATGTGAAAACTCCTCTCTTGGGTCAATAATAATGCATCTAAAATAAAAGCAATATTGCAATTCTATTAATAAAATTTGACTATTTTTAAATCTTATGTGCTGTGTAATCTTCTGAGAGGTTTTTGGTATATTCTCTTAATCTTCATAACAATGCCTGCCCCATCCCTCTCATCCACAGTTAGTTCTGGGGAGGGTTATTTAATCCAGGGCCCTGGACTAGGTAGTCAAGCACTGAGCTTTGTCTTCAAGTCCTCATAATAATTCTTCGAAATAGATGAACAGTTATTTGTGAAATTATGCCATTTCACAAAATAGAAGACTAAGACACAGAAGGTTAAGTAACTCATTCATGTTGGCATGAGCAGTATCTGTAAGATTGATATGGTTTCTGACTTACATGGATGGCATTTGATCTTAGAATGTGGCTTTCCTACCAATACTCTGAACCACTACCCTACACTGCTTAAAATGGGAAAAGGACAAAAAGGAATTTTTAATAAGAAGAGCTAAAAAATCTCAAAAAATTGTTTCTCCAGTATTACAAATGCATATTAAAATAATAGTGATGTAGTTAAGAATATGTTGAGGAATGGTGGTGAAATATATTTCCCTATTGTGTGTGTGTGTGTGTGTGTGTGTGTGTGTGTGTTGTTTTTTTGGTTGGTCATGGGACTGAACTTAAGGCCTGGCCACTGGCCCTGAGCTTTTTCACACAAGGCTAACACTCTACCACTTTTTTTTTTTGTGAACATACTGTACAGAGGGGTTACAATTACATGGGCAGGATAATGCGTACATTTCTTATCAAGCACTGCAGCCTCCTCCGTTGTTTACCCTTCACATCCCTTCCCAGCCTCCTCCCCCCACCCAATTCCCCCCCCCCACCAACATTGTAAAGCTCGTTTTCGACATGAGAACTTGTACTTCTCATTGTTGCAACAGGTCCACCTGTAGCCTTAAATGACTTGTTTTTCCCCATCTCCTCCATAAGTTATATTGACATCAAATATAGTGCAAACAGGGGTTATACTGTGGGGGAGGGACATACAAAGCAACAAAGAGATAATCTTATAAATGCGTTAGAAACAAATGCATGAAAGAAAAAAAGCATTAAAATACATATCTAAGGGTTCATTTTCCTAACATTACATTATCTGACCTTTTCCGCTTCACTCATACATATAATAGATATTGCAAATAAGGGAAACCATGGAACCTATGTTTCTTTGGGCCTGGCTTACTTCACTTAATATAATTTTTTCCAAGTTTTTCCATTTCCTAACAAATGGGGCAATGTCATTCTTTCTGATGGAGGCATAGAATTCCATTGTGTATATATACCACATTTTCTTGATCCATTCATCTACTGAGGGGGATCTGGGTTGGTTCCATATCTTAGCTATGGTAAATAATGCTGCAATAAACATAGTTGTGCTGGTAGCTTTAGTGTGTTCTTGTTTGTAAACATTTGGGTAAATGACCAAAAGTGGGATTGCTTGGTCATAGGGGAGCTCTATGTGAAGTCTTTTGAGGAACCTCCATACTGCTTTCCAAAGTGGTTGAACAAGTTTACATTCCCACCAACAATGAAGTAAGGTTCCCTTCTGTCCACATCCCCTCCAGCGTCTGTTGTTGTTAGAGTTCTTAATTTTTGCCATTCTAACTGGAGTGAGGTGGTATCTCAATGTTGTTTTGATTTGCATTTCTTTTATGGCTAGGGATGTTGAGCATTTCTTCATGTGTCTATTGGCCATCCTTCTTTCTTCTTCAGAGAAGTTTCTCTTTAAGCCTTTAGCCCACTTATTTATTGGGCAGTTGTTTCTTTGAGGATTTGTTGTTGGGGGATTTAATTTTTTGAGTTCCAAGTATATTTTAGATATGAGACCCTTGTCCATTGTATGGCTAGTGAAGATCTCCCAATCCGTGGGCTTTCTATTGATCTTGCTAGCTATGTCCTTTACCATGCAGAAGCTCTGCAACTTCATGCAATCCCATTTGTCCAACCTTTCTTTGATTTGTTGTGTTTCTGGGTCTCTTTTCAGAAAATTTTGGCCTGCGCCAAGGAGACCTAGGGTTTCTCATATTCCATCCTGTAATGTTTTCAGAGTGTCTGCTTTGACTTCGAGGTCTTTGATCCATTTGGAGTTGATTCTGGTGCAGGGTGATAAATAAGGATCTAACTTTAGTTTTCTACAAGTAGTTAATCAATTTTGCCAGCACCATTTACTGAAGAGGCTGTCTTTGTTCCATTCTATTTTTTTAGCTCCCTTATCGAAGATTAGATGGCTATAGGTCTGTAAGTTCATTTCTGGGTTTTCAATTCTATTCCATTGGTCCTGAGGTCTGTTCTTATGCCAATACCAAGCTGTTTTGATTACTATGGCTTTATAGTACACTCTACCACTTTGAGCTACAGCACCACTTCCTGTTTTCTGGTGGTTAATTGGAGATAAGAATCTCAAGGACTTTGCTGCCTGTGCTTCAAACTCCAGTCCAGGTTTCTTAGTAGTATTACAGGCATGAGCAACTGGTACCCAGCTTGTGAAAATGTATTTTTTCAGGCACTAGAACATGTGTGTGATTTGGCATGTTTATCATGTCTCTTTTAAAAGAAGCATTAGTTAATTGTGGATCTGTGCTAAGAATAGCTGTTCTTCTGGTAGCTATAGAGAATGTGTTATTGTCTTCCCAGCATTCCTCTGGAACTCCATAGAGGAAGGTACATCTTGCCCTTTGGTCAGGTTTTTTAACTTTTCAAGTGTACAGTAGGCTACATTCATGACTATAAACATAGTATTCAAGATCTTTTTCAAAATAAGTAAATGAGATCTGACTAGTGACAACTATTTGGGGCGGGGTTGTAGTGGGTTTCTTTTTAAGAACTCTTCTTTAAGATGTGGCCTCTGGGGTTCTGCTCTGATAATAAACTTTATATCATAAGTCAGTTTTATTGTGGTATTACGGAATTTGAAGGTAATTTTATGAAGCTGATCTTGGTATCCTCAACTGTTGACAAATGACTCTTAATGTTTAGTTTGGTGCAAGATGCTGGGAATATAGGTCTATTTCCTTTATTCAAACTCAGTAAATGGTTTGGGACAATTAATTTCCAATTGTTTCCCAGCAGAACAGATTTAGTTGTATATTAATGAGGCACAGGTGTTAGGCCCCTAGTGTCTGCATGCCTGGGAGGCATATTTCAGTGTTTATCTACTCAGCCATAGGTACTGCAAGGTACTGAAGCTTGCCTTTAACAGTTTTTACAGTGAGGCTTTTTAATTTTTTGATGTTTTCTTCAAATTTGCCTGCACCTGTTAAAATTTTAAAACCAATCATGTAGAAAGAAGTCAAAAAGATTTCAGAGTAAGTACTACTAAAAGTAGTCTTCTAAACTAAACTGTCCAGCATAACATTAAAAAGAAACAGGGTAATTCAAACAAATATTTCATGTGAAAAGCCAATATAACCAACAGGACACTATTTTATTGTATATTTTTGGAGTAGGTATGTTTGTCAATGTATAACTCAGTCATACATGTATATTAATTTGTTGTGGTTTTTTTGTTTATCCACTGAACTACATAACCAACATTTAGAGAAAATGGAATAGCCTCTATAGACATTATGTATTTCAGTAGCTGGCATAATTATAGCTATCTACATATTCATTAAATCTACAGAAGAAGTGTCCAAAAAAGACAGCGACACATTCAGGAACAGAAAACAACTAAATATACATTTTAAAAGTTACATTTCATGCATGTATTTGAAATTAACTTCCTGTTCCACTTCACTCCAAGCAGAAGAATTTAACAAAAGGGTTTCCATGCTTTGATTTCTTTCGTATAGGAAGGAATGGGAAGAACTATTTGTAAACAACAATTATTTGGCAACAATAAGGCAGAAAGGGATTAATGGGCAGCTGAGAAGCAGCAGGTTCCGCAGCATTTGCTGGAAGGTAAGAAGAAAATACTTATTTATAGTTTGTGATTGTAATATATCAACATACTAACCTGATACCTTGGAAGATTATCCATTCAGGGGATCACTGAGTCTTCTAAGAGGCTTCACTGTGGCCATCCATGTTTGTCTTTCTTAGAACATTTACTAACGAAGGTTACCCCTGTTAGTCCTGAATAACTATGGATGTTAAAGGAATCAGTTGTCATTTTGTGGCTTTTAATGGTGCCAGAGCAAAACGATTACATTACCTACAAGCATTTGCAAAAATTCTTGAATTTGGACAGTTGGAGTGGCAGAGGTTGTATCTTTCAAGTTCATTTATCATATGAAATCATTTAGTCATCCTCCTTTTTAATTCTTTGTCAACAAAAACCAGAAAATATTTTTCACATTTCTTTTTTCTAGTACAAAGTGAGGACACTAAGAATTGGAAGGAAATTGAGTCCATCTCTTTCAGCAGGAAAAGGTCATTGGTTATAAAAGCTAATAATAAGCTGCAGTTAGCTTTTTAATTGCTCTGAAAAAAAATTCTCCAAAAATAAATTCAGGCTTAGACTTATTTTTACTATGAATTTTATCAAAAGTTTCTAGTGCTGTATTCATAAATCAAATACACTAAACTCTGTACAAATCAAGATATTCGTGGCACATTGGACAATTTTAGATTTAATAAGGTAGATTTAATAATTAAAAGTCATTTTTCTTCTCTAGGCTGCTAGAAAATTTGTATAAAGATATTTGTGCTCAACCTCATTCCATGTTCCTTAACTTTTAGTATGCTTAATTTCCTTAAAACAAACCTAAGTCCTGATTTATTTTAATAGTCACCAAAATTTAAATTTATCTTTTAAAGGATGCTTATTTTCATAAGCTCGTTGCCAGTAATAAATTACAATTTTTTTGTTCTGAAAGGAGTAATGTTGCTTCTTACTCAATGTCCTCAAATCTTCAGACTGCTCTTCTGTTTTCTTCTAAGGAAAACTTCAAACATAGAAATTACTAACTAGATCTTTCATTTTTTAATAATTCTACCATTCCCAGTAAGATTAGAATGTAAAATGAGAAATATACTTGAATGATTTTTGCTTCAATTTTAATATAAATCTGGAGGGAAACTTGATTCCATTTTGAGGTGTATCTTTTGAAATCATATTTTTTGACTTTTAATTACTCAGGTTTGAATTATCTAATTAAGTATTTCTTAAATATCCCCAAATATTTCCAAATATATATTAGTAGAAATTGGAATAATGATATGATTGTGAAATACCATGAATGGGTGCTTCTTCCATTTTCAAATACATCTGTTTGACCTAGTATCACTTTGCATATTAGAGTTTTTATAAAATTTTTCTCCTTTTTTTCTTCATAGCTATTTCTTTGTGTTCTTCCTCAAGACAAAAGTCAATGGATAAGTAGAATTAAAGAATTGAGAGCCTGGTATAGCAGTATTAAGGAAATAGTAAGTAAATAATATATATAATTTATTTAATTACTTTCTTATGTGTACTTTTAAGTCCAATAGTCTCACCCATGTTTATGTTTCCTTTTTTTACTAGCATATCACAAACCCAAGGAAGGTTGTTGGCCAGCAAGATTTGATGATCAACAATCCCCTTTCACAGGATGAAGGAGTAAAGTTTACCTTTATCTCATAAAAACATGCTGTGTGATTGGTTTACTTATAAGAACATTCTATATGACTGGTAGAAAATTACCATGAAAGCAGTTTATTTTATGCCAAATATTTTTTACAACTAGAAGCTGATAGAAATGATTCTGTGCCATACACATATTGCATTATGGGGAGTTTATAATTTGTTCCTGTAGAGTGTTACTACAGAGAAGTTCCTTGGGTCTACAAGCATCGAGAGTTCATAAAAGAGTATAGAGATAAGACTAAAGCTGCCCTAAGCAAGATGAAGAATGGAATGGCTCAGAAAAGGCTTCTTATATGACCACCAAGAGTGATGGTATCATTTGGCAGGACTAACTTCCAGGAAGAAAGAAGTAACTGTAGAAGTCTGTAAAAAAACGCTTTTAGAAGATCAGTGAAGAATCTGGATAATTTTTCAGTTGCTGCTACTCTAATTCCTGTCTTTCTATCTGAGAATATTTATTTGTTTGTTTGTTTGTTTGTTTGTTTGTTTGTTTATTTTTCAGTCGTGGGGCTTGAACTCTGGGCCTGGGCGCTTTCCCTCAGCTCTTCAGCTCAAGGCTAGTGCTCTACCACTTGAGTCACAGTGCCACTTCCAGTTTTCTGAGTGGTTTATTGGAGATAAGAGTCTCACTGAGGGGCTGGGGGTTTAGCCCAGCTGAAGGGCGCCCGCCTGGCGCGCCCAAGGCCCTGGGTTCGGTTCTCAGCCCTAGTTTTTTTAAAAAAAAAAAAAAAAAAAAAAAAAAGAGTCTCACTGACTTTCATGCCTGGGCTGGCTTTGAACCATGATCCTCAGATCCTCTGTAGTTATGATTACAGGCATGAGCCACCAGCACCCAGCTATCTGAGAATTTTTTAATCTCATGTAATACATGATGTTAGCATTACTTTTCCTGATATACATAATTAGTACATAATGTGATATTTGGTGTAGCAACATAAGTTATTAATTTTTAAAACCTTCCCAAAGTCTACATTTTAACTTTATATAACAACTTATAAGGCTGTAAAACCAAGCTTTGTAGAAAACATTTTACTGCATTGAGAATTCAAGTCAGGTTCTAATTGGGACCATTTTGTTGGTGGGCTCTGCTTTATCCAAATACCTTTTTGCTGTTGGTACATGAAGTAGCAGCAGGTATTCAGCATTCACTTTATAGAGATAAGATATAATTTTAAAACATAAAATAATACCTGACTGGAAGCTGGGTACTGGTGCCTTATGCCTATAATCCTAGCTGCTCAGTAGGCTGAGATCTGAGGATTGTGGTTCAAAGCAATGTCACTCTTATCTAATTAACCACTCTTAACCAATTAACTAACCACTGTGGCTCAAACTGGTAGAGTGCTAGCCTTGAACAAAAGAGCTCAGGGACAGCACCCAGGCCCTGAGTTCAAGCCCCATGGTCAACCCAAAAAAAAAAAAAAGCAGACTGGAAAAATTGGTGTTAAAGAGTATATTTTGGTGTTATACTAAATTTGAACTACTATTACAATCTTAAATTTCCTATGCAAGAACATGAACAGATAACTTAGAGAAGAATTAATTTAATCACTTAAATTATTAAATTGAAGTCATACCAGTCAAGCAAAGGTATGTGACTTGTAAATTAGATTGTTCTTATTTCAGAGTCTTTGGAACAAATTCTTCCAAGATAAAGAGCTTCGATCAATGATTGAACAAGATGTCAAAAGAACGTATGTAACTGTTACTTTCACTAATTCAAATTAATGTTAGTTAACACTTAGTATTTTAGCAAATTGTAAAATCTGCAGAGGAGCCTTAATTGAATTCAGTATTCTATCTATGTTAGTTCTGAAGGATTTTTGAGCAAATTTTCAGAGTAAAGACAATTTTTTTCTTCAATACAGGTTTCTTTATTTTTCCAAAAATAAACTGTTAGAAAATTAAGTTTAATATTTAATTTTATTGATTTCCAACAATTATTTGAAATCAGTTGATTCTAGTAGCTTTTTATCGGTAGTCATTCTATGGCCATTACTAGAAAAATATAGGCAAGTTATTATTTTTCATTCTTTTCTGTGTATGTGTGCCAGTATAGGGATTTGAGCTCAAGGGGCCTAGCATTCTCACTCATGGCTAGTGCTCTATCACACAAGCCACACAGCATTCATTCTAATTAATTGAAGATGGCATCTCTAGTACTTTTCTGCTCTGATTGACTTCAAACCTAGATCCTCTTGGTCATAGTTTCCTGAGTCCCTAGGATTAAAGGTATGAAACAGATCAAGTTATATGTGTGTGTGTGTGTGTGTGTGTGTGTCTGTCTGTCTGTCTGTCTGTCTGTCTGTCTGTCTGTCTGTGTGTCTGTGTGTGTGTCTGTGTCTGTGTATCTGGGTTTAAACTCAGGCTCTGGGTTCTGTCCCTTAGCTTTTTGAGCCATAACTCCACTTCCATGGAAGCTTCCAGCTTCAAAATGTGATCCTCATTTCTCAGCCTTCTGAGTAGCTAGGATTACAGGTATGAGATACCCGCACAGATCCCAAATTACTTTTTAAATGACAACCATCCTTTTTTTTTTTTTTTTTTTTTTAATAATGCTAGTGTTGGAACTCAAATTCCAGGCCTCATACTTTTGCTTAGCTTTTTGATAAAGTCTCACACTGCAACTAGAACCAAAGCTCCACTTTTAATTTTTTTGTTAGAGATAAGAGCCTCATGGAATTTTCTGCACAGGTTGACTTCAAAATGCAACTTTTAAATCTCAGTTCCCTGAGCAGCTAGAAGTAACATGCACCAGATACTAGTCCCCAGCATCACAACTATTATTTCTTACCCTTCTCATTTCTCTTTCTCTTGAAGTTTTTCTGATTTGCAGAAAATCTTTTCTCAATTTTCTCAGTATTTACCATGAAAAAGAACAAGTTATTTAGCACATAGTTAGTATCCATAACTTTTTTGTGTTGGACTTCATTTTTCTCAGTCATATATTGGAAAGTACATGAAATTTGTGTAGGGATTCTAGAGTGAGTTCCATCATAATTGTAGGAAGATTCCTTCCAACATCTTCCCCTTCCATTTCTATCCTCTTCTATAAAATGGGATATTAGCATCCACCTCATAAGAATTTTGTGGATTGATAAAAATGGATTGATAAGTGCAGGGTAAGTAACCCTGTTTGAGATTTTTGAGATTTTTAGGTACATTCTAGTTACCACAAAGGAGGGAAACATGCAATCTGTTTCTCTGGGTCTGACTTTACTTACTGTAATTTTTTCCAAGTCTTTCCATTTCTTTATGAATGGTACAATATCATTCTGTCTGATGGGTAAATAGAATTCCATTGTGTATATATACCACATTTTCTTGATCCATTCATCCATTGAGGGACATCTGGGATGATTCCATACTTTGTCTATGGTGAATAATGCTACAGTGAATATGGTTTGAATATGGTTGTGCTAGTAGCTTTATTGTGGTCTTGTTTGTGCTCTGTTGGACAAATGCCTGGGAGTGGAATTGTCAGGTCATAGGGTGGGTATCTCTATGTTTAGTTTTTATTAGGACCCTCCATATTGCTCTGGAGTGGTTGAAAAAGCTTCCTTTCTCACTAACAGTGTAATAGAGTTCCTTTCCAGTTTCTACACCAACAAGTGATATTGTCAGTTTTCTTGATATTGCCTATAATTCTACAAATAAACACACTAGGTGGTAAGCAAGTGAATACAAATGAATTTACTGAAGTATAATAACTATGGAGGGCCAGGTGCTAGCTCAAGCCTGTAATCCTAGTTACTCAGGAGGCTGAGATCTGAGGATCATGGTTGAAAGCCAGCCCTGGCAGGAAACTCCATGAGACTCTTATCTCCAATTAAAAAAAAAAAAAACACTAGAAAACCTGAAGTGGCGCTCTGGCTCTAGCAGTAGAGCACTCACCCCCCTAACCGACAAAAAAACAAAAAACAAAAACTATGGAGAGTGCAAATGGTGTAATTCTTTAAGAAAACTAAGTCAGAGCCCAACAAAATAAGTACCCAGAAATGGGTATTTGCAAGAGGGGAGGATGGAACCAAGGGAAGAGGAGCAGAAGAATTAAGCAGGGAGGAGAAGGGGAGAATACGGGCAAGAATTCACTGTATATACCACAGAACTGAGAAATGTATAGGGGATGGGTCAAAAGGGGGTGAAGATATTGAACTGATGACATAGATCAAAATACATTGCACACATGAACCACTTTGCTAAAAAGCAAAAAAAATTAAATATACAACATAAGTGAGGGAAGGGGTAGGTTGGGAGAGTTGGGTCAGAATGTTGAAAGGGCTAATGAATTTAGTGAATGGCAACTCCTTTGTACAACTACTTAAAAACAATTAAAAATTCAAAAAAGAAAGAAATTTAAGTGAGATTTGTGGATACTTGGATTGAGTTTGCCAGTTGACCATCCCTAATACGTAAATTCAAAATAAAAAATGTGTCAAAAGCCAAAACTTGTTAAGTGTCATGTCGATGTTCCAAAAATTTTGGATTTTGGAGCATTTTCAATTTTGGATTTTCACATTATGCATGCTTAACCAATATGTGTAGTCATAGTGGTAATTTAGAAATTTACATTTTAAGCTATAAATTATTATATAAATGTGTAAATTTAATCACTGGGATTTGACATTTTCCAACTATGCACAGAGCTATGAGTATCTTTTTAAATGTGCTAACTCCTGGTCATACAGTTTTGTCTGTATGTTCCACTGAGTTCAACTCCTAATAAGTCTAGTACCATGTGAAGTTCTCTGGTTTGCTGACATTCTATATCTTTCATACCTTAAACTCCTTATAAATTAAATGAGATGTACTAACATTTAAATTACATAACTTATTTTGTTAGAAGTAAGAATAATTTTACATAATATATAACATACAAAATAAGAATTTTATATAGCATATAAAATTATATATTATGTAATAGATAATACATATAAGAGACTTAATATTTTATATTAAGTTTTAATATATTAATATATGATATATGTAATATATAATATCTAGTATGTATTATGTAATATACTATATTATATATAATATAGTGTATTATATAATATATATTATGTTATATCATATCTATTATGTATATATAGCATATATTTTATATATTATATATTACATATACTATATATTATAGATACTATTTATTATAGTTATATAGTATATATAATATATATTATATACTATATTATGTTTATATAGTATATAATATTATACATAATATGTAACACATTATATATATTATATGTTACATATATACTATATATTTATATATTAATATATTTTAACTTAAGTTCAAGCTTCAGAATGGACAGATAATTTTTTTTATTTAAGATGAAAATAGAGCTAGATATGCTAAGGAACACCTGTAATCCTGGCCACTAGAGGCTCATAATTCAAGGGTAGTTAAGGTTAAGGCCCCATCTTAACCAACAAGCCTGGCATGATGATGTATTCATAATCCCAGCTCCTAAATTAGTCCAGTGACTGAAAATAAAGACCAGCTAGGAAAAAGGTTAGTGAGACCACACCTCAATAAAATAACCCAGGTATGATGTTTCACTCCTGCTAAGCGGGAGGCATTGATTAGAAGACAATGGTCCAAAGCCTGCTGAGGATGAAAGCATGAAACCCTATCTGAAAAATAACTAAAAGCAAAAAATGACTGCTCATGTGACTGAAATGATATAGTATCTATCCAACAACTAAAGGCCCTGAATTTAAACTCCAGTATTGTTAAAAATAAAGAGGCAATAATAAAAATATATACAACTCAGAGAATCATAGGTTCAGAAGATTAAAAAATAGCCATAGCAGGATGGGAATATGGGATCCATTTGGTTAGATTGAATTATCTATGCAACAAAGGAGTAAGCCATTTTTATAGTAAAGCTACTCTCGAGGAATCCTGGGTCAGTTCTAGATCTCTCAACTAATAGTGTCAGAAAGTAGATCGCCATTGTATTGGCACACAAATAATATTTGAATAAATAAGGGATTTCCTTGTTAATCATTAAAGAACCTAGATAACCAGTGGCAGTAACAAAATGCAACATAAAACAAAAAATGCATGATATATTACTATATAAGCAGTAAAGGGCTGAACAGTTATCTTAAAAATGGGTATCTTCAGACTAACCTGCCTCATAAGCAGAATGTTAATCCCTTACTACAGTTGTTAATGCAAAGGGGAGATTAATGGCATTGTTGCCATCATACCCTGAGACCATAGGAACCAAGTTGGTTAATGGAAATTGAAAACAAAACAGGAAGTTTTGATAGTCAATCTAAATTATAGCTTGCTCATTATCTTAGTTACTTAGCTGATTTTTTAGATTTTTGTTTCACTGTATGGGAAAGTGCCTGCTTTTATTTTTTCTAAGTATTTTCCTTGTAAAAATAGAGATACTTTTTTCCTTAAGGTTTTCCTCCATGATTGGATTATAATTGCAGGAAATATTTTTCTCCATGAGTGTATTATAATTTCAGGAAAGCACATGACAGCTAGTGGTTTGTTGCAGTATTCCAAATTAAGGTATACTTGGATTATTAGGGACTTAGATTAAAGATGCAATAAAAAGGACAAGAGGAAATAGATTGAGAATATGCATTTTATATATTTAAAAATAAGAGTTATTATATATAGTTTTTCACATTCATCAACAGTTACATTCTATTTTTACTGCTCTGTTTTGGGCATTCTTTCTGCCTACCTATTTTATGGGTTCAGTTGTTCCCATTGGATCTGGTGTGTTTCACTTTACATTGACTTATTTCTCATGTGACAGCCCAATTACTTGTCTCAAGGCAAATTTCTAGTTGTGCTGCTTACTTAATCTAAAATCTTCTCTGACTCCTCCTAATCTACAGAAGAATGGACTTGCCAGCTTTTCTAGCACACATCCAATTTTCCCTTTTAGAACACAGTTTCTTCCATAAACAAATTGTGTGCATGCTGTTTTCTGTGCTGTGTAATTTTTCCTCCCGTCCTCTGCTGGAATGCTAATTCCCTCTCTGCCTCTTGCTGCATTCTTGGAACTCACCTGACTTCTGAATTCATCTCTGCTTATGTGCATGACACATTTTCTAGTCTTTGCAACTGGAAATAATTTGTACCTTTTTCATATTTTATAGAATTTTCATTATATTGTATTATATTACTTTATATGGAGAGAGAAGAGTTTGATATTTTGGTGCTAGTCCTAGGGCTTAAACTCAGAGCCTGGGTACTGTCTCCAAGCTTTTGTGCCCAAGGTTAGTGCTCTACTGCTAGAGCTCAGCTCAATGTCCAGCTTTTGGTGGTTAATTAGATATAAGACTCTCATGGACTTTATTGCCTGAGTTGGCTTCAAACCACCATCCTCAGATCTCAGCCTCCTGAGTAGCTAAGATTAACCAGCACCCAACTGTATTATTTAATTTTGTTTGGTCTTATTTAGATCATATGCCAATTGATATAAATGCAATACATTTATATTAATGTCTCAAAATATTGGGTGCTGGAGATGCCAAAATAAAGATGAAATACTCATAAGAACCATAAGAAGAAAGGTCTCATTGTAGGATAATTTGTTCCTTCATTGAAGCAGTATGAACTTGAGCTCTGATTCTAGCCAAATTCTCATCTTTCTACCTGACAATAAACCTCAGAATGCTACCAATCTATCTTATTTTGTCCTACTACATGTTACCAAATCAGTGTTTACTAAGTATTTATTCATTGTGAATCTTACACAAATCACTAGTGTTCTTTCATTTTAGTTATACTCTTTAACATCTTAATATTCTGAGACATAAGTATATTTCAAGAATTACTTCTGTGATCGACCTTTTGTATGAATTTAAGCCCAGATTAGATCTTATGGGCTGTTTTTGTGTCACCATCATTTCTGAATTTATTTGATCCAAATAAATCACTGTGTTAAGTTTCTGCCTCTTGGACTGATTTTAAAATTCTTTTATACCACTAATCCTTTTTGCCTCAAAGTACTTGTATCCATTTCAGTTAATTATTCCTTATCTCATCCTTCATGAAGTTGTTTCTATTTCCATTCTTACTACTGAAAAATCCTGATATAAAAGATAAATCAAGGAACTTGTAGTTTACATTATTTATCATTTGAATTGTCTATTCTGAACAATTTTTCATGTTTTAAAAGATCTAACAATTACTGAATCTCAACATTAACTCAAAGGAAAGGAAATAAGTTCAGGGTGCAATATCATTTCTGTGTTATATGCCAAAAAATATGGCATTTGGTCTATCAAGGTCTATTCTGACTCTCTCTCTCTCTTTCTCTCTCTCTCTATATATATACACACACATATATATGTATCATCATCATTTTCATATTAACATATTTATAAGCTTTTACTAAATGGTGTCATCTTTTCTTCAAATGTGTTCTCTCAAAATAAATGATTAAAATTCTTAAACTTTTGTTACATTGTCCATACTTAAAATTTTTGATTGCCTAGTGGATCTGCTAGTCAGCATCTCTGTCTTTTGGTCTTTTGCATATTTAGCTAATATTTTACATTGCTCTGTTTTTTACTTAAATCTGTGTAATGTTGTTAGATTTGTTATGTTAAAATACAACATTATCATTTTAATGCTTCCTTTTGTTTATAGTTTCTATATGAACCAAGATTCATACATAATCTAAGCAAGCTTTGTTCTCTAACTTAAAAAATCTTATCAGTTATTATTTTGAGAATTCATAATCATTGGAAAAATTCTTTTTAAAAAATCAGAAAGGTGTGCTATCCAGTTTTTTAGACACCAAGCACATGTCATGTGGCTGTTTACATTAAGAGTACAAAAAGGTAAAAAATTGAATCTTCCTAGAGAAGTAGCTATATTTAGGTGTTAATTGTCTGTATATTTATATATAGAACATTTTTATCATTATAGAATGTCCATTTAAACAATACTATATAAGTTTATTCATTGTTATATTTTAGAGATATGAATACTTTTTATTCATATTAATCATGTAAGTATGGCCTATATTTACTCTCTCCCCTTAGAAAACTATGAATTATTATAATGTATAAGTCTAATCTAAGTTTTTGGTCAAATGTAATTCTTATATTACATTGTGGTATACTGTTAGAAACTAGTTTTGCAAATCTTTTCATATTAATGATATGCAGAAGTAATTTTATGTTAGTTTTATTTACTTATTTTTTTAATTTAAAGATCACCATTTCATTAGTTCCCATCTAATTTGGTTGTCATACTTTGCAAAAATTGGATATCCTAAATGTTCATATCTTTTATAGTTTCCTCCTCGCCCATTTTCTCTTTTTAAAAAAATTCCTCAGGGAAAGGCGAATTTTTACAAGCAATTTCAGAGCAGAATTGATTTTGGGTATCTGTTAATGCAGACAATCTGCCCAGTGTTAAAATGTTAAGGGGAAAAAAAATACAAGCTGCCATATTCATGTGATCACACCAAAATAGCAGCTTGTATTTATATTTTCAGTCTCCTTGAGGTGGACTGCAGGCACACATGAATGAGTAGATGTACTCGGTGTTGTGTTGTGATTTTATTTCATGCAGGCAAAGTACATGCTTGTGCATGCACGACCAGCCCTCACATATGCACTTGTTCACAGCCGACAAAGTGAAAACTACAACACAAGCCGCTCTCTTAAGAGTTGTCGGCAACCTGTGTATGCATTTCTTAAATACTAAGGAGGAGGAAAACAAATTTTCAGGAACAGGAGACATAGTTCTAGTGTCCATTGGCCTAAAGTTTTTCCTCATTTCATATTTAAGGTTAAAACTAAACAATCGTTGTTGCTTTTTGTGTGTGGATGTTTATATCTATTTTCCCATTCCACTTGTTTTAAAGTATATACTTCCCATTTTATTTCACATAAGCATCTAAGTTATTCTAATTTATGAACTTTTTAAAGCTGTTTTTTCGGTATTTGAATGAAAATAAAGGTTTGTTTGCTACAGAACATAGCAGTGCTGTAATTAGTATCCACATACCCTAAATCTTTGCAATTTGGAATCAGTATCTTAGTTATGTAATACTGAGCTGCTGCCCAGGAGAAATTTTGCTTTAAGATATTTGTTATTTTAAATAGTCATGTTTGGAGGGGTTAAAACCCATTAAGTCTGTATTTTTAGGTATGTCGTAGTTTTGCAATACAAATGTGTGTGTGTGTGTGTGTGTGTGTGTGTGTGTGTGTGTGTGTGTGTGTGTACACACACACACACATATATATTTATATACTTTTCCTAACTTTTCATCTTTTTAATGTAAGTGGAAAGCTTTTTTGGAGCAGGATAAGCAGTAGGGTCTTGTTACTTGACTCAGGACATCATACAAACAGGAAAAACTTTAGATGAAAACTTCTACTTAAGTATAGGGAGCATAGCTTAGGTGACAGATGCAGAACACCTGCCTAGAAAACCGAAGCACTGTATACAGTGTGCATTGCTGCTGCAAAAAGACAAGAAAAGGAGAAAGAAAACTTTGCTTGAATGGTGGTGACTCAGCACTCCCACAACCCCAGTCTCACTTGCCCTCTCTCACCCATCCATTCCATTATCCCAACACTTCTGCTTGTCTTCTCAATTGTTTTGCATTTCAAACCCTCATGTTAGACTTTTAGAGTGTTTATTAGGCTCTTAGGGTTTTCTGCTGTCTTCTTGTTCGGGATCCTACCCTTTGTCATCACAACTGATTGATCCCATTTTGTTTCCTTTGACTTTTCAAAGTATTCATTATTAAGTTCATTGTGAATTCAGTATTTACCCCTTCCTAAGATTGTGAGACTGATGTTCTTTCCTTTTTGTTTTTTATTATTAATTGCACAGCAAAGGCAGCGAAAATAGGCCTTTATTTCCCAACCTAGTCCTCAATTTCATAGACTTTATTTCCCTTTATTTTATGATAATTATCATTTAAAATTACCTGGATATTTTCTATTTGCTCTTTTAGATTCTCTTGTGTTCTCAATCATTATATGGTTATATAGTACATCTTTATATTTTTGGTAATCATCTAGTTAAATTCTTTTATTTCTTTTTTAAAATTTTTTTTTATTGTGAAAATACCATACACAGGGGTTACAATTACATGGGCAAGGTAATGAGTACATTTCTTATCAAGCATTGTTGCCTCTTCCTTTGTTTCCCCTTCTCAACCCTTCCCATCTCAACCTCTCTAGAGATGAAAGAAATGCAAATCAAAACATTGAAATTCCACCTCACCCCAGTTAGGATGGCTATAATCAAGAGCTCTAACAATAACAGATGCTGCCTACTGCATTGTTGGTGGGAGTGTAAACTTGTTCAACCACTTTGGAAAGTAGCATGGAGGTTCCTCAAAAGTCTCCACATAGAACTCTCCTATGATCCAGCAATCCCACTTTTGGGCATTTACCGGAATGATCACAAACAAGACCATACTAAAGCTACCAGCACAACTATGTTTATTGCAACATTATTTACCATACTTAAGATATAGAACCAACCCAGATGCCCCTCAGTAGATGAATGGATCAAGAAAATGTGGTATATATACACAATGGAATTCTATGTCTCCATCAGAAAGAATGACATTGCCCCATTTGTTAGGAAATGGAAGGACTTGGAAAAAATTATATGAAGTGAAGTAAGCCAGGCCCAAAGAAACATAGGTCCTATGGTTTCCCTTATTTGCAATAACTAGTATATGTCTGAGACAAGCAGGAAAGGTCAGATAAGATGATGTTAGTTGAAATGAACCCCAAGATAAGGACACAAATGGTTTTTTCTTTCTTGCTATTGTTTCTAACATATTTGTAAGGTACAACGTGATTTTCTTGTTGCTTTGTATGTCCCTCCACCACAGTATAACCCCTGTTTTCACTGTATTTGATGTTGGTATAATTTAGGGAGGGGAAGGGAATAGACAAATTGTTTAAATAGGGATACAGGTGGACCCATTGCAACAATGAGATGTACAAGATGCTCGAAAAACAAACTTTTACAATTTAGGTGGGGGAGGGTGTGTGTGTGGGGAGGAGTGCAGTTGTGGAGCTGGGAGGGAAGGGATGGTAGGGGAAAAACAAAGGAGGAGGCAACAATGCTTGATTAGAAATGTACTCATTACCTTACTCATGTTACTGTAATCCCTCTATACAGTATTTTCACAATAAAAAACTTACTTAAAAAAAAAGAAAGCTATGCCTTGGGAGGTACAGACATTTAATAGATTGGCTGGGGCTAAAGAATCCATGCTGGTTCTTACACATAGATCTATCTATGGGGCCACCAAAGTGGCTCACTTCCAGAGACTTTCTTCTTAATAAACTATGCATGGAAGAAAGGGAGGCAGGTCATACTTATGTCCTTTGGAATTTGTGTGTGTGTGTATATGTGTGTGTGTGTGTGTGTGTGTGTGTGTGTGTGTCTGTCTGTCTGTCTGTCTGTCTGTCTGTCTGTCTGTCTGTCTGTCTGTCTGTCTGTCTGTCTGTGTCTATGGGTCTGTGTGCACCAGTACCAGGGCTTGAACTCAGTGCCTCACACCCTCATTCAGTTTGTTTGCTCTTGACTGGTGCTTTACCACTTGAGCCCCACCTCTCATCCAGCATTTTGCTGCTTAACTGGGGACAGATTCTCATGGTGAGTTGGGAAATTAAATCTATTTAGATGTCTGGAAGGAAGAGAAAATGAGTGTGGTGATGCATGCCTTTAATTCCAAACTTCACTCAGGAAGCTAAGGTAGAAGGATTGTGAGTTCAAGACTAGCCTGGGCTGGGCTACATAGTGAAACTATGCTTCAAAACAAACAAAACAAAGCCAGAACAGTAAAGCAGGTTTGTCTGAATAGAAAAAAAATTTTAAAAATCATCCACAGAGAAGGAGAATTTCATGTGTCAGCTTTCATTCTTATGATTTTAGCTTATTTTTTACTTTTCTTTTAATAAAATAACAAATTACCTTAAGGTATTATAGTTATTTTGGTGTTTAATAATATACTTAGGACTTTTTGTCATCTCATTTTAAATTTTAGATGAGTGCTTGTTTTGATTTTCTGTTTTGGAAGTATGGGCATAATGTCAGTCATTGTTCCTTCAAGTTCTTCTGTGCTGCCTTGTCCTACTGTATTATTATAAACCCTCACCAAAGGATTTATTTTTTTTTCCCTTGAGGCATCTTATTGAGTACTTGCATCTTCAGTAATTCACTTGGGCCCAATGCTTTGTCTGTTTTAATACTTCTAATTACCTAATTATCTACTATAATACTGTGACAAAGCCCTTTATCATTTCACTGTTCTTAACCCTTTTCTTGTATAAGGTACTCTTTTCCTTTGCTGTGTTAGAAACTTGTCATTACGATAGCCCTGACTGTTTGTAAATAGCCCTGGCTATTTCTGTCTCTTTGTTTTCTGGAAACTCTTCATTACAGAAAACCTTATTGCCCTTTATTGTCTGTATTATGATATACCATTAGTTGAATGTCTTCCAACCCACTTAACTCAGGTGCCTAGGTTCCTAGTTTGGGGCTCTCAACTTAGTGTTTAGTTGCCCTCCACTTATGCCCATCACATAAGAAGATATCTAAAAGGCAAATAGAATACAGTAGTCTCTTTTTCATAAACTACTTTGTGGAAAGATTGGTGGATATAAATGACAACATTTATTGATCTTGGTATAATCAGAATTGCTCAAGTATACATGAACCAAATATAATAGAAGTAAACAAGATTTTTTAAATTACAGGGAATTATATTACAGCTTAACTAAAAGTTGATAAAGAAAAATGTTTCCTTGTACAAATATTTTAGATAATAAATGAAGATAATGATGAAATTTTGGTCCAGCATATATTCATAGGAAAAATTGATTCTTTTACCTTTTTATGAGAAGAAAGTCAAAGAATGTGTGAACATATTCTCAAATTACCTATGAAGCATCTTGCTGAAAAGTTTAACCTAAATCTAACTGTATCTCTAGACTATCCAACCACTAGTAGGAAGTATAGGAGAAACAGAAATGTGTTATATAACACATTGGAGGTATGCTAACTAAAAGTGGGAACATAGTATGTTTCTCTAAGATTAAGAATCTGGTTCTTTAATAAACACACTGGAAAAAAGAGAAGAAAAATATATAGAATAAAATAACAAGCACTAACAAATTGTATTATTATATTTCTAAAATATTGAGAAATTGTTAAAGAAAGTATTGATAACTCTACTGTTTGCTTTTGTGGGGGGGCATTCATGGGGCTTGAACTCAGGACCTGAGTTTTGGTCAAGGCTAGCACTACCACTTTGAGTCTCAGCTCCACTTCTTTTAGTTGGAGCTAAGAGTCTCACAAGGACTTTTCTAATCAAGCTGGCTTCAAACCACAATCCTCATATCTCAGCTTCCTGAGATCTAGGATTACAGGCATGAGCTACCAGCACCTGGCAACTTTTTTGATTTAAGATAGAAAACAAAGTTTACACACTAAACTTTTATTGTCTTTTCTGTTATTTTTCACGTATCACAAATGTCATTAAAATCTAATTGTGCTTGATAAGAATTGTACTCATTACCTTACTCATGTAACTGTAACCACTCTGTACAGTATTTTACAATAAAAACATAAAAATATGATAATTGTATTTTAATACAATTGTGTCCCTTTAAATTAAGTATTTTTCAACTTTATTACATATGGATAAATTACAAACTGTTAATGTTTTTTTTTCTGTTGAGTGTATGTGCCAGTGCTGGAGCTTGAACTCGGGGCTTTGTGCTCTGGCTTAGCTTTTTTACTAAAGGCTGATGTCTTGCCACTTGAGCCACAGCTCCACTTCCAGCTTTTTGCTGCTTAATTAGAGATGAGCATATAATGCATTTATCTGTTTGACCTTGTTTTGAACGAATATCCTCAGATCTCAGCCTCCTGAGAAGGAGTACAGGCCTCAAGCCACCAGTACCTGACTGATACTGTGATTTTTAAATATAATGTGGAATTATTAGCTAATTGACCCATCCATCATCACAAAATGTGAACTTTTTTGTGATGGAACAATTTATCTTTGCATTTATTGATGCTGAAATGTATAGTAGTCAATGATTAGATGTCTTTACTACATTGTATAATAAATCTAAAATACTTAGAATTAAATGTAGTCCTGCCCTGAGGCTATGTCTCCAGCTCAGCTTTTGCTAGCTAATTGGAGACTCTTGGATTTTTCTGGCTTCCAACCACCAGCCTCTGGACTTCAACTCCATGAGTAGCTCAGAGCTCTGGTATAAGCCACCAGGCACCCACCTTCCTTACTAATCTTATAAGATATATAGTGTTTCAGGTTTTAAGTTTAAGTTGTAAATTCAGTTGAGTTTTGCCTTGATATGTGGATTTAATTTTTTTTTTTTGCATATAGATGTAGTTTCCCCAGCACTGTTGGTTAAGCAGACTCTTCTTTTTTCTTCACTGTATTTTCTTAGTACTACTGTCAAAAGCCATCTAACTGTAGAAGTGTTTGTTCAGTTGCATACTTTAAATTTTATTTGCTGAGATAGATCTGGTTTTTTGTGGGTTTTTTTCCCAGTAGCATGCTGCTTTAATTTCTATTGCTTTGAAGAGTGGTTTGAAATCTGCTATTATAATGCCATCAGCTGTATTTTTTGTCTGTAATTACCTATTAGGGATTTTTTCTCTATGAAAAATTATATTGATAATTTGATAAGGATTGCATTGAATCTGCAGATTGCTTTGGATACCATGGGCATTTTAACAATATTGTTTTCTAATCCATGAATACATCTTTTCATTTATATATTGTTCAAGTGTTGTACATTGTTTATATTTTTATGTACAATTTGCCTCACTGATTATACCTAAGTGTGTGTGTGTGTGTGTGTGTGTGTGTGTGTGTGTGTGTGTATACATGTGTTTGTACACGTCAGTGTGCGTGCATGTGCCCTGCCAGTCCTGGAGCTTGAACTCAAGGCCTAGACACTGTCCCTGAGCCTTTGTGCTCAAAGCTAGGATTCTACCAGTTGAGCCACAACATCATTTTTGGCTTTTTGAGTAGTTTATTGAAGATAAGAGTCTCACAGACTTCAATGATCCTCAGCCTTCTAGGTAGGTAGAATTATAGGTGTTAGCTTCTGGTGCCTGGCTTATCCCTGAGTTTTGGTAAGTAATGTAAATGGATTCATTCTCTCAAGTATTTTTGAAAAGTTTACTGTTAATATAAAGAAACACTACTGAGCTTTTTGTTTTGTTTTGTTTTGTTTTTGTCGGTCGTGGGGCTTGAACTCTGGGCTTGGGTGTTATCCCTCAGCTTTTCAGCTGAAGGCAAGTTCTCTACTGCTTGAGCCACAGCACCACTTCTGATTTTCTAGTGGTTTATTGGAGATAAGAGTCTCACTGACTTTCCTGCCCAGGCTGGCTTTGAACCGTGATCCTCGGATCTCTGTCTCCTGAGTAGCAAGGATTACAGGCATGAGCTACCAGTGCCTGGCTCTACTGAGCTTTTTGTTTTGCATATTGATCAATGGCTTTAGAGCTGGAATAATTACATTTTTTACATAAAGTAAAAGTCATAGACCTTTTTGTGAATATTTTTTTCTAAATTTTATCATGGAATGCATGCTTTCCCTTACTTGTTCTGTTTTCAGGGTTTTATTCTTGCGTACTTCAAAGTCCTGTTTTCATTTTTGGGCCAAATGTAAAAAATAATATCTCTTGGACATTTTTCTGATATAACAAAATCTGCCTCCAGTTCCTGTTTATTAAGATGTCCCCTATAACAAATGCAGCCATGGCACTCACTAGACACTATGCTGAAAATGAGCTGTACAACTTGTGAGTGGGGATGGGATGGAAAAACCTGTAGATAGCAAGGGAAGGGATGATATTGTCCAAAAAGAAATATATTCTTAGCCAGGCACCAGTGGCTCAATCTGTAATCCTAGCTACTCAAGAGGCTGAGATCTGAGGGTCGCAGTGAAAAGCCAGCCCAAGCAGGAAAATCCGTGAGAATCTTACCTCCAGAAAACCAGAAGTAACTCTATGGCTCAAGTGGTAGAGTGCTAGCCTTGAAACTGAAGAGCTGTAGGACAGCACCTATGCTCAGAATTCAAGCCCCATAACCAACAAAAAAGTAAGGAAGGGAGGGAGGGAGGGAGGGAGGGAGGGAAGGAAGAGGAAAGGAAGTAAGTAAGGAAGGTACTCTTTTCCAGACTTGTATAACTGTAAGCCCTCTATATATCACCTTTTCTTTTTTTTTTCTTTTTTTTTGGGGGGGAGGGAGGGTCCAGTCGTGGGGCCTGAACTCTGGGCCTGGGGCTGTCCCTGAGCTCTTCAGCTCAAGGCTAGCGCTCTACCACTTGAGCCATAGCGCCACTTCCGGCTTTTTTCTTTTTGCTTATGTGGTGCTGAGGAATTGAACCCAGGGCCTTATACATGCAAGGTAAGCACTCTACCACTGAGCCACATTCCCAGCCCTATATATCACCTTTTCAAGAACAATTTTTTTTTAATTGTATTTTATTTTATTTGAGAACATACTGTACAGAGGGGCTACAATTACATGGGCAGGATAATGCATACATTTCTTACCAAGCATTGCAGCCTCCTCCTTTGTTTACCCTTCACTTCCCTTCCCCGCCTCCCCCCTCCCCCCACCCAATTTTACCCCCCTCCCCCCACCCAATTATACCCCCCTCCCCCCCCCCACACCGACATTGTAAAGCTGGTTTTGACATGACATTTTGTACTTCTCATTGTTGCAACAGGTCCACCTGAATCCTTAAACGACTTGTTTGTCCCCATCTCCTCCACATGTTATACTGACATCAAATATAGTGAAAGCGGGGGTTACACTGTGGGGGAGGGACATACAAAGCAACAAAGAAATAATCTTATAAATGCGTTAGAAACACATGCATGAAAGAAACGAAAACATTAAAATACATATTTAAGGGTTCATTTTCCTAACATCACATTATCTGACCTTTTCCGCTTGACTCATACCTATACTAGATATTGCAAATAAGGGAAACCATGGGACCTATGCTTCTTTGGGCCTGGCTTACTTCACTTAATATAATTTTTTCCAAACCTTTTCAAGAACAATTTTTTAAATATTTAAAAACATTTTAAAAGATATCCCCTCTTATTTTCCTATTAGTTGTTTTAATTTAAAAGAATTATGAACTTCTATAACTTTAGTTATTATTTTTACTTTATCATTTTTTCATGAAATTGTAATGTTGAATTTTCAAAGCCTTAACAATTATTGTATACTGTACATCTGGGATCTGTGTTCTGTTTTATTACTACTTCAAAACACATTTGTCTTTCTAATGATAGATAGACTGCTGTTGAAATTACTTAACCTATCCTAAATCAATACCAGCTGGCATAGGGTTAAAAAAAAGTGCCTACAATTCTGTAGAGGATGGAAACTAAGGAGCTAGTTTCACAGTGTGTCACCAGAACATAGTTATTACTATTCCTAGCAGTGTTCTTCTCTGTACTTTTCCCTCTGTTACATCTGATGCCTAAGTCTTCTGCCTTGCATACTGATAATCTTACAATCAAATACTTTTTGTAGAAAGTATATTATTTAGATGGTCTGTGTTCTAATGTCTCAGAATTTTGTCTAAATATATTTTTCTGATTCATTTGGGACTGATAATGAACCCTATTTAAAGATCAACTTGCCTGTAATCCCACCTATAAAGGAGGTAGAGATAAGAAAGATCCACAGGCCAAGCCAGGTTAAAACTTAGTGTAACCCCTTCTCAACAAAGAAGCAAAGTATAGATTATCCAGCTACTTGAGAAGTGCAAGTGTGAAGACCAAAGTCTGAAGCTAGCTCTCAATCAGAAAAGTGAGACCCTACCATAAAATAACTGAAGAAAAAAAATCTAAGAGCTAGTTCAAGTGTAGAATGCTTTCTTAGCAAGCACAAGGTTCTGAATTCAAATCTCAGCAATGTAGAAAAAAGAAAAAAATGTCAAATTGAAGACATAGACTACAGGAAATGTTAAATTCTCATTGGGAGTCAAACAACAAAAGTGTCCAGGGAAAAAAGTCAGGGACCATTTTGGTGTCAACTATTTTGCTCTTTAAAAGACACCAATGAGGATAGTTTGTTTGCTTGTTTCAGTACTCTTCTATGCCTCCATGTGTTAGGTAGCCTTCCTCTCCATTCTGTCACATTTTCATTTATAGTCCATTTCCATAAGAGGGTAATTTACCTTTTCCTCACCTAAAGTACATTTACTCAAAGACTAGTAATGACCTCTATTCCTGGTTACTTTTTGTCAGGTACTGTTCTTGATGTTGTCATTATCTCATCTTAGTCACAGATGCAGTATTATTATTTCTACTTAATAAATGACACACTTAAGTAGTTACTTCTTCAAGGATACACAGCTAAGAATTTCCATGTATAGAAATTTGTATACAAGTTTTTCTAATGAGGTATGACTTTCAATTTCCTTACATACTGAACACCTTCCTATAAACTCTTACAAGCATATTCTTACCTCTACTCACTCCATGACTGTTCTTCATTGCCTCTTGCTTAAAAATCCAGAATCATTGAATTAAGTTTACTCAGTGGCAAATTCAGCTCTTTCCAGACATGTCCCCCTCATCTACTGTTCCACTGTCCTGCTCTCCAAGTAACAGTATTTCAGGGAATTCTCTTTTTCTTCTGATTTTCAGCTATCACGTTGTGTTGCACTTGAAACTGTGCACTGCCTTTTACACCTCCCTAGTTTTCCTCCTGAGTTAATTACCTTACCTACTGATGTTGCATGCTTCTCGTATCCCAGGTATTCTTCAAACCCATCAGTGTACTCTCTTGACAGTTTGTTCCTCGGTGGTACACCTTCAGCCCTCAGCACTGCTTTGTGCTTCCTCTTTTGGTTTTTGCAGTTGTACAAGCTTGCAGTGTAAACAACTAATTAAATTCTTTCCAAGCAGATTATCTGCCCCTTTTCCTTTTCACATTACATGGAAGTACATAGTAAATTTTTTTAACTTAATATTTAAGCAATGCTTACTAACTTTTGGCCCACTTGAATTCTGTATTTTAGACAAATGAAATTGATAAGGTACTCAGATACAATTGAAAACTTCGTATTTGTATCAAGAAAAAATATAGATAATGACTTTTTGGAAAAGATAATTCTTATACAAATAATCACATTCTAGTTTTTAAAAATGGGCTACAAAGCACAAGTCTTTCATTCCCCAACAAGTCCACTATAATTCATGTCTGTCTTCCTACATATGGAATAACTTTATGTATGTGAAGAAATCTGAAATGTTTAGTGTAGAAGAATATCATTTACCTTAGGGATATAATCATTTCTCTTTTTAAAACCTGCCAATGACATAAGTTGCAAGGCAAATACAGAGTTGTCTTCAAACCTGTCATTAGAGATGAGAGTTTGAACATAATTCCTGAGATGGCTAGTGAGTTTCAATACTGTGTTTTCTTTTTTCAGGTTTCCTGAAATGCAGTTTTTCCAACAAGAAAATGTGAGGAAAATTCTTACAGATGTTCTTTTCTGTTATGCTAGAGAAAATGAGCAGTTGCTTTATAAACAGGTAACAAAAATTATCTTACAGGTGGCATCCATTGACTCTGAATTTTCTATATAGCTTGACAAATGATAGAGCAATAATGCAGTCCTTATTGTATCGAGAGATGTGTGATAATGCTAAAGCAATCCAAGTGCTGCTGTCAGCTGTGTGGTATGGAAAGTAAGCTCATTGACTCACATATGCTTCCTCCTCATTAGAAGACATTCTACCAAATTGTCTTTTTTAACATGTTCAGTTGTCTCTTTCAACTTGGGAGTTTGTTTATAAACAGGATCTTTGAAGCCAATTTAGTTACAAAACTTTTCAGAGTTGTATGTATAAACATTTTTCTAAGTACAGCATATATAACTCTATGACATGTTATGTAGAACATAATCAAGTGTGTCATTACTGTAAAACTTACCAGTAGAACTTCAGCAAGTTTAATTTTTTTTAAATTTATAGTTGGCATTCTTTTTTTTTTTTTTTTTTTTTTTTTGTCGGTCATGGTGCTTGAACTCTGGGCTTGGGCGCTGTCCCTGCGCTCAGCTCAAGGCGAGTGCTCTACCGCTTGAGCCATAGTGCCACTTCCGGTTTTTGAGTGGCTTATTGGAGGTAAGAGTCACACAGACTTTCCTGCCTGGGCTGGCTTTGAACCATGATTTGACATCAAAGATAAAACACTGTATAATCTGTAAATGTTACTGAAGGAGTAGAATTCCATTGTGTATATATACCACATTTTCCTTGTCTATTGGTCCCTTGAAGGGCATCTGGGCTGATTGCATGCCTTGGCCATGGAAAATAATGCCCCAGTGAACATGGTTCTGCTGGTAGTTTTCTTGTGTCCTTGTGTGTGCTGTAATGGATAAATGCTGAGTAGTATAATTGCCGGGTCATAGGGTAGCTCTATTTTTAGTTTTTTGAGGACACTACCTACTGCTCTCCAGAGTAGTTGAACAAGCTCACATTCCTACCAGCAGTGTAGTAGAGTTCCCTTGTTCCATTTGTAAGGAAATAGAAAGACTTGAAAAACATTATATTAAATGAAGTAAACAAGACCAAGAGAAACATGGGTTTCATGGTTTCCCTCATTGGTGGTCGCTAGAATGAACCTATAAATCTTTAAGTAAAAACTGGGTGGTAAGGAAATGAATAAACTGAAGTATAATAGACACTATGGAGAACTCAAATAGCACAATTCTTTAGACTAAGTCAAAGCCCAAGAAAATAAGTAGCAAGAAATGGGTATTTTCAAGTGGGGAGATGGGACGAAGAGGAGAGAGGTAGAAGAATGAAAGGGGGAAAGGGAGAAAATGCAGGCAAGAATTCATTGTATAAACTCCAGGGTGAGTCAAAGTAAGGGGTGAAGATGTTGAAGTGTTGACATAGATCAGATTGCATTGTATACATAAATTGCTTTGTTAAGTGACAAAAATTCAATACATAACCTAAAATTAGGAAAAGTGAGGGAAGGGATAGGTGAGAATGTTGAAAGGAGAAATCTTGATCAAGATGTACTGTAGTCACAGTGCTTTGGTGAATGGCAACTCCTCTGTACAACTATTTAACAGTAATTATTTTTCTATGTTAATGAAGGATATAGAGCAAGAATTCAATTAATAGGAAACTAATAGCATGTTTTTGTATTAAGAAGTAATGTTGCTTCTTACAGATAAGTAGAACATAACTGGGTGCTGGTGGTTAGGGAGGTTGAGATCTGAGGATGGCAATTTGAAGCCAACCAGGCAGGAAGTCTTTGAGACTCTTATCTCCAATTGATCGCAGAAAAAGCTGGAAGTGGTACTGTATCTCAAGTGGTAGAATAGTAGTTTTGAGCAAAAGGAGCTTAGGGACAGTGCCTAGGTGCAGAATTCAAGACCAGACCAGAAAAAAAGAAAGGAAAAAAAAAAAAGAAAGGAAAATGTAACATAATTCTAGTGATAATCTGTAAATGACATATGTATTTTATCAAAATCCAACATAGTGGTTTTCAATTTAGCCCCTAAACCTTTAGCAGTTATTTTTGTAGAGATAGTTTTGTAGTTAAAAGCACTGTCTAGATTCAGTTCTCTGTTTTACTCTCTCCCCCACCATGTACTAGTTACCTTTGTCATTTTACTTATCAAGTCTTCTAGTCCTTATTTTTTAAATTTGTAATATGAGCACAGTGATATTACTTGAAGTTAAGAATATATAGTTACCTGGAGGTGGTGGGTCACACCTTTAATCTCAGCACTCAGGAGGTGAGGTAGATCACAAGTTCAAGACCCTCCTAGGATGCATATGAAACCATAAGTAAACACATAAGTAAATATAAATAATGTATACCAAAATTTTGTGTCAATAGTTATCAATGTATTTATAATTATTAATGTTAGGAAGAATGGATAATGGAAATATTAAAACCACTTTTATTTTTTCCCCTCTAAAATTTTTGTTTTGTTTGACACCTATAGTTATATATCTATTTATAATATACCATGGAATGTTTTGATATACATTGTGTTTGTTCCAACCAAGGAAAGGTTTAATTACTCAAACACTTATTTTTTAAAATAATCTTTATTGAGATTAAGTGATTATATAAATTTCACAAATTTCACAGTATTATAGGATAATGATACTTAGTTAAATTCACAAACACATTTTAACCTTCACAAGGCAAATTGTCATTATCTTGGTCTATAAAGTTTTTGAATTCTGTGAGCTTTGACAATATAACTATTTCTTTCACATTGGGTGATATGTACATTTCTTTCTTTTTGCTTAGTGTTAGCTATTCCCTCTTTCCCTCTCATTCCCTCCCTCCCATCACTGCCCTTGGGTTACTTAGTTCATTTTCATCAATATCCAGTGCAGCTTTTGGGCCCCCCTGTTGTATTTTTTTGTTCATTCACTTTTTACAGATTTTCTTCTTAAGGCCTCAGGTTATTCATAGAAAGGAATTGTTGTGGAAGGAATGAAAAAAAACAGTTATCTATGCCAGGCACTGGTAGCTCCTGCCAGAAATCATAGAAAATCAGAAGTTTGAGATCAAGAGGTTTTTAGGCCAGCCAGTAAAAAACACTCAGACTCCTTCTGAACTTGTAGCTTGGTATGTCCCTGTCCACACCAGCTATGTACATAGGAAGCTGAGATCACAGGGATCACAGTTTCAGGCCAGCCTGGGCAGAAAACTCCACAGGAATCCAAATCAATGGAGAGAAGCTGGATGCAGTGTCATGTATCTGTTATCCCTGTAAACTCTAGTTTAGGAAGCCTAAAGTAGGTAGATTGGAGCACACATCTTGACAGGAAGTTTTAATTCTATTTAATTTTATGTACAAAGGGGTTACAGTTACATAAGTAAGGTAGTTATTACATTTCTTGTCTAACTTGTTACCCTTTCTGATTTTTCTCCCTCTTTCCCTCCCTTTCCGGAACCCCCCAAGTTGTACAGATCATTTCCAACATACTGTCTTGTGAGTATCACTGTTGCATAGACTCCTCCTTTGTCCTTTGTCTCACCATTTTGTTGTCCCCTTCTCTTCCCTAATTCAGATACACGTATATATAATATCCAGGGTACCAAAATCGAATACAGTGACAACCATGGGGGGAAAAACACAAAAGAAAAAGAAATCACATAGTACATTGAGAACAACAACTAAACTTTCAAAAAAGCCAGAAGTGGAGCTGTGGCTCAAGTGGTAGAGTACTAGTTCAAGGACATTGTCTATGCAAAAAATAATCTAGAAAGTCAAACTTAAACTTTCCTATTTGCAATAGAATTTTGAATATATTGATGGTGGGTATATTCAAAATCCTATGTTCTAGGGTTTTTATGATTTAGAGAATACATTATCAGTGTCTGTAATCAAACCATCATATATAAATCCTTGCATGTTTCTTACCATATGTTATTGCTGTACAAATGGGAAAGATTAAGTTTGACTTTCTAGATTTTGTGTGTGTGTGTTTGTGCTGGTCCTGGGGCTTGCACTCAGGGCATAGGCACTGTCCTTGAGCTAGCACTCTACCACTTGAGGCACAGCTCCACTTCTGGGTTTTTTGATAGTTTAGTGGAGATAAGAGCTTCACAAACTTTCCTGCCCAGTCTAGCTTTGAACCACAATCCTCACATCTTGACTCACATCTCCTGAGTAGCTAGGACTATGGGTGTGAGCCACCAGCACCGACCTGTACACTGCTATTACTAGAGTCATTCTGTTGTAAAATGAAATTTCAAAACTTATTTATCCTATATAAATGTACTTAATGTATCATTGATTAACCTTTTTCCACTCTTGTCTCACTTACTACCCAGTCTTTGGTCACACCAAATTATCGTCAAGTTCTATGGAATTAACTATTTTAAATTCCATTTATGGGTAGAACAATGAGGTATTTATCTTTCTCTAGTAGGCTTCTTTCACTTTACATAAAGACTTCCAGCTCTATACAAGTAATCACAGATAACAGGACTTCATCCCTTTTATACTTGGAAGAGTATTACATTTTGTATGTACACACCACGTTTTCTTAACTATTCATCTATTCTTAGGCATGTAGGTTGTTCTCATTTCATAAATTAATGTGGTGCTGGGAAGAGCATAGGAGAACATATGTGTCTTTTCACAATTCCATTAGTGCATATTTCCAATGAAATTGCTTATTGTTTTTTAAAATCTCTGTACTGATTATATTAACTTCCATTTCTACCAGCAGTATGTAAAAATTCCCTTCCACGTACTTATAACAATATCCACAGAACTTCTTTACAATTTCTGTCATCAGGAGTTGGGGAATAGCTCAGTATGAGAATACAAGCTTAGCAATGAGTTCAATAACCATCCCCCCCACCAAAAGATTTGTGGTCAAACTAATGGTTTGTATAATGGTAGTATGAGAACTAATTGATGGATCAGTAAAATAATCCAGGAACAGATTGACTTGTAGGATTAATAGAAGAGAAAATGCGATGTTGACTTGCTGTAGTTGGCTTTCCAGCTAGAAAAATAGGTGTTTATACTTTTATTGAGTAGTAAAGTTCAGATGGATAAAAATTTAAATGTAAAAACTAAAAAAACAGAAAACATAGAAAAAGAGGAAAACTTCTCCTGTGTGATCACAGGAAATGCTTGTACATGCCAGATAGGCTATCCTTGAAGTAATATATAGTATAGAGTCAAAAGTCTGACGCTAATCAATGAGACTGGAAAAAAATTAATTGTAAATAACAGAAGAACACATTCAAAATGATTCAACTATCATAACATTATTTATGTACATATCATGGAGCCCTGGGGTAAAATGATTCTTCAGCATTATTGGATTAGTAGCTCAGAATCCTCATCAAGTATCCAGGGTTTTTTTTTCCCCCTTCTCATTTCTCTTTTTGGCTTTTGTTTTCTCTTCATTGTTCCAACTCCTATTCCAAATGTTTGAAATACCTTGACAGTAAAAGATTCAGTCATGACAAATCAAATTGCCTGTTCTTTTTGTAGTTTTCTTTAGAGAAAGAAAGAAAAAATAGATTAAGGAAATCTAATGAATAAAAACAAGTTCCATAGAAAAGACAATGAATATACATCACACTCTTGTCGTGTGATGATGTAGACTAATACATTTGTGTGGATGACTTGACAGAAATGTGGAAGATCAGATTCTTGATAATTTAGAAATGGCCAATTGCTGAATATGAAAGTAGTGTTAGCTTATTCCTGGGTCTCATGTAAAAGATTTTAACTGATCCCAGTACCTATATATTCTTTACAGAGAAGCAGTGCCTTGTAAAAGTACTGAATATTTAGTGAGATCAAATTTAGAAAAAAAAAATCCTGAGTTTCATCACAAGCTGTTAAAGCTATTATTTTGTACTAGGTGACACCCCGTTTAACATCGACCATATTGTTAATAGTTATGGGATTTTATTGAATTAATGAGACTGTTATCATGTAGTAGAATGTCTTGCTGAGTTAATTGAAATTGCAGAGATTATATAAATGGTATTAATGAACTTTGACTGCCTGATGCCTCAGCTTTAATAAAGACTGCTTGGTGGGCTAAATGAACACAAGCAGATAAAAGAACAGGTTCAATTTTGTGAGCCTACAGGCTGTTGATGAAGAAAACTTTACCTTTATTTTCAATAGGCTCAAGTTTGGAGTGCCATGACTACTAATGACCTAGCAGTATAAAGGTTTTCAGGAAGCAGTAATGCTACTTATATGCATAGAGAGAAGTTTCTTGTTGAATTCATGATTATTCTTTGTGAATATCTTTGCCTTTGTTTCTGAAGATATGTCTATATAATATAGACTTAACATATAATTATTGTGTATATAATACATAGTATACATATATATAAAATAATTAAAAACTATATATATATATATATATATATATATATATATATATATATATGGTTTTTTGTTTGTTTTAGTTGTGTGCTGGAAACCAAACCCAGGGTCTTATGTGTGCACCAAGTACTTTAACATTGAACTACAATCTCAGTTCACTTGTAATTATTTATCAGGTTTTACTACTCTAAAAAGCAAACCCAACAATCTCTTTGTGAGAGTTTGTTTTGAGAAAGTGCATTTAGTTTAGTTGAAACTCAAAACTAATCTTGTAAAATGTTGCCTTCATGTTATCCTGAAGATTAATTTCATTTTTCAAATAATAGCTTTGAAATACCATTGAACACTGTTCATTTCTTTTCATATTATAGTTAAACATTTTCAATGTGTTGATACATTAAATGGTAGCTCTTTCATTTATCTAGTCAATATGTATGTGAGGGGCTTGCAGTAGTATCTAGCTTTATGCATGTGAATAACTCTCTGTGTGCTTGGATGAATGGTTCCAGGACATCCTGTGTATAGCAAGATGCATAGATGCTCAAGTTGCTTGTATAAAATGTCATAGCATTTGTAGATAACTACATAGAGCTTCACATACACTTGAAAATTTTAGATTTCTTATATACTTAATGCAGTCTAACAATTGTACACATAGTTATGAAACTGTTATTTAGGTTGTAATGACAAGAATGTACATCTACGTGCCTTGTTGTCTTTTGCCTTGTTTTGTTTTGTTTGTGGTACTCAGGTTGAACCCAGAGCTTCACACTTGCTGTGCAAGTGTTATAACACTTTAACTGAGCTTCTAGTCCTTTGTTTTGTTTTGTTTTTAATTTTGATTTTGATTTGATTTTTTAATAGGCTTTCACTAACTTTACTTGGGCTGCCCTGACTGTTGTGATCCTCTTGACTCTACCTTCTGAGTTACTAGGATTACAGATGCTTGATACCATGCCCAGTGGATTCTTCTGGGTTTTTTTTTTCTTTGTGTGCATGTGATTATTTTTCTATTGTTTTCAGTTCACCATTAGTTTAATCACAGAGGACCAACTGTATATGTTTATATATACACATGTCTTTGTGTGTACTTTATTATAAAATGGTATCATTAAATAATACTTGTTATATTGTATACTCATGTAGTCATTTCTGTGCTCCTTTTATTATTGTGTATCTCTCTTTCTGGGCTATGAACTCCCATTATGGTTAGGGGCTATCTAGTCTTGTTTATTCACTTTCTTGTCTGCCTTACATATAGGCATTTAATAGTTATTGTAGTAAACAGTGATGAATGATTGTTAAGCAAATGGAGCTTTTAGAGAGAGTAATGTTGATGAAATTAGAGAATGAGAACATTTAAGGAATAAACCTATGAATTAAGATTTTTAATAATAACTGCAATTTTATAGTTTTTGGGGGGATAGTAAATCTGTTGTTCTTAAATTTATCTATTCTCCTCTTGGTAATGGTAATGCAATGACAATAAAAGAAATAGTGTTTTCTTATAACAACAAAATGGTTGTCCAGCTTACTGGTAGAATAGGTTAAAAAATGGAATAATGATGTAGAAAAAATCTAGAAGATTATAGTATTTGGAAGGTTATATCTATAAAATCATTAGAAATATATAAGCCAGTAAAATACCAATAAAATCTCAGAAGTAAATTGGAGCTAACCATTCAGTCTGAAGTAAAGATGGAATTTCAGAAATTTTGTATGATTATTCAATTTATTCAATCAATAGATTGAATTTATTTAAGAAAGGGAGACTATTCAGTAAACTTAAAATTAATCTTTGGAGAAAATAAAAACATTGTTCAAAGCAAAATTAAACTACTACCAGGTAAAAAATGGGGGAAATTATATTCTTTTTTTTCAACATGAATGAAGTTTTTCAGGCATGAAAAAAACATGAAATTATTCATTGACTATTAATGAGTATAAATATAGTATGACATAAAATATCAAAGTTAATGATGAACGTTTAACATGGAAAATCGTTTGTACCAAAAATGACAACGAAAATCTCTTATTGGTAAAGAACTGATACAAATGATTAAGGAAAGTTAAATATTACACTATGACAAAATGTACAACTCATTAGGTAAGAATTGCCAAAAAAGATTTTTTCCATCTCAAAATGACTACAGTTTTTCTGTGAAGTTGGAGAAGATTATTTTAAGCACTACCAGTGCTATGAGAATGGTGAGATGGTGATTTGTCTGTTCTACAGATGTCTCACCCAGACACTCGAGTTTTAGAAGTTTATTCTACAGAGTTTGTCACAATAGGCAAAAAGATAGCTACACAGATATTTACGGAAATTTTAACTTCTTTCTTTTGGTTTTTTGGATACCTTGTCTACTTTCATTCTTCTGTTTTTGCTTTTCTATAGTTTTCTACATTAAGTAGCTGTATAACTTAAGTGATGTTTTTAAAGTTTGATTTCACCTTTTTGGGGGTGACTTCCATGTTATTCTGAGAAGCATTGATTTTAAAAGGTTTTAATGAAACTATTGGGTCACCTTAAAAGATTAATGTGTTGTGTAGAAGTTTGTTCTAAATCACTAGTAAATTGTCAATGGATTATAAGGTGGCTTAGAGGAGGGATGGATGAGAATGTTGAAATGGGTGACATTGATCAAGATGCAGTATATTCATAAACTGCTTTGTTAAGTGGCAATTCCTTTGTACAAGTACTTAAAATTAAAATTGTAAAATTAATAAAAGAAATGGAAAGACTTGGAAAAAATTATATTACACGAAGTAAGCCAGACCCAAAGAAACATAGATCCCATAGTTTCCCTTATTTGTAATAACTAGTATAAGTCTAGGACAAGCAGAAAAGATCAAAAGCTATGTACATATGACCATAAAAGATGAGGTTAAGTGATATGAACCCGAAGATAGGGACACAAATGGTTTCTTCTTTCTTGCTATTGTTTTTAACATATCTAAAATGTACTATGTGGTTTTTTTTGTTTCTTTGTATGTTCTTCCCTCACAGTATAACATAATCCCTGTTTTCACTGTGTTTGATGTTGGTACCCTGCATCTTGTATATACATTTTTCTAATTTGGGGATGGGAAGGGAAATAATAAACTGCTGACCCACGGATACAGGTTGACCCATTGTAACAATGAGATGTTCAACATAATATGTTGAAAACGAACTTTACAACTTGGTGGAATGAGGGGGGAATTGAGGTGGGGAGGGAAGGGATGTAGGGGAAAAACAAAGGAGGAGGTAACAATGCTCGATAGGAAATGTACTCATTACCTTATTCTTGAAACTGTAACCCCTCTGTACACTATTTTTACAATTAAAATCATAAAAAAGAAATGTTATTAAAATAGTCTTTCAAGGTTACTGTTAAAAATGAAATGTAATGTTTTCTCTCATATTATCTTTATGTTAACAACTGGCTTCCTAAGACTAATACAGCAGACTAGAATGGCCAGAGAGCTGTGTGAGTCTTTTCTTCAACATAGAGGAAACCTCTACTTCTACCAGCAAAAAAGCTTCTCTCCACTTGGCTCCTATATTTTAGTTTTATTTCATCTAAAGGTGTTATTTTCTCTTGTCCTTTAATAAAAAGTAACCTTTGTTATTCAGCCAAGGCAAAGTGGTAATTTTCTCACTTTAAGAAGCAGGGTGCTTTGGGCTTACTTCTATAATCCTAGCTACTCAAGAGGCTATGATCTAAGGATTGTTGTTTGAAGCCAGCCAGGGCAGAAAACTTTATGAGATTTTCATCTCCAAATAACCACCAGAAAGCCAGAAGCAGAGCTATAGCTCAAGTGGTAGAACTCAAGCCTTGTGTCAAGAACATGAGGCCCCTAGTTCAATCTCTAGTTTTGGCCTAAAAAGGGGGGAAGAAAAAGCAGAGGAGAATATAATCTGGCTTGCTAAAAATGTGACTTTTTATATTTAAGGGGGAAAACTAAATCTACAAGACCAATCACTAACATATAATTTTGGTTTTGGTTTTGTTGTGTTTTTTGCCAGTCCCGGGGCTTGAACTTAGGGCCTGAGCACTGCCCCTGTGCTTATTTTTCTCAAGGCTAGCTCTCTACCACTTGAGCCACAGCACCATTTCTGGCTTTTTCTGTTTATGTGGTATTGAGGAATTGAACCCAGGGCTTCATGCATGTTAGGCAAGCACTCTACCACTAAGCCATATTCTCAGTCCCTAACGTGTAATATTTTATATCTCCACAAAATATATAAACAATGGACTTTTAGAATAACTTTGTAAAGAGAACTTGGTAACTAATATCCTTTTTTTCCTATGCCTGTTTGTAAATCTATAATTAACCCCAGTATAAAGGAGAATATTTTATTGATTAACTCATTGAATACATAAAAAAGCATTTTTATACTTCAAGTAGTGAAGAAAAATACATTTGTTTTCTGATAAACATGCTGAAATTTTTATCATAAAACTGTTTTCTATTACATCTACTAAAGGTTGTTGCTTTTATTATCCAGCATTCCTAGCTAGCTGACTTCAGCTCTTCCTAAATCTACAGACATCCTAATTTTGAGCCATTATATAATGAAAACATTGGATGCAATTTCCTTAGGTCTACAGTTCTTACTTGCCCTTGCTGCCTGATATTTATACTGTAGCTCATGATTATAATTTGCATAAATGAAATTCATATTTATGAGTAGAGATCTTGAAGCAAGTGACAGGTGCAAGGTTTTCTAACATGCCAAATTATTGTCATTTCATTTAAAAGAAAACTATTCTCCATGTTTTAAAGAAGAATATGTGTAGTGGTCGGATTGGAATCAAATTCTAAAAGTAGATAAAACCTTATTTTTGTTTTGTATTTTTATGGCATTCTATGTAAAATGGACATCTTGAGAGCAAGCATTTGTTGAAAAAGCAGTAGCAGATTAGGGTTGTGACTTAGTAATAAAATACTTGCCTGCCATGTTGGAGGCCTGGCAATCCCCAGTACCACACTAAAAGAAAAAAAGGAAAGAAAAGAAATAGAAAGCATTTATGTGAATTTATACTGTCAGTATCCTTGCCTTGATTATTTCCCTTGATCTTGTGTTTCAGGGTATGCATGAGCTCTTAGCACCTATAGTCTTTATTCTTCACTGTGACCACCAAGCTTTTCTACATGCCAGTGAGTCTGCACAGCCCAGGCAAGTTTTTATGAATTCAATCTTTTTTCTTACCCTTACTGTCACTTTTTTTTGGTAATCTCAAAATTGTTTCAAATAGAAGATGCTTCTTTTCCTGAGTAGTGGACATTTGGCTGTTTCAAGAGGATAACTGTTAGTTCCATCTCATTGTTCTGCTGCCAGTTTCATTCATCAATGTCTTGGAAAATGTTTGGTCTCTGTCCAAGGAAGATATCTAATTATTAATCAAAAAAGCAATATTTAAGCCAGCAACAAAAATTTTAATGATTCGTCCTGGTCATTTATACTATCCTCTAATGACTCAGATTTCTGAGATACTTTCTCCTCGCAAGCTTTCATTTATCTTGGTTCATAAGTACAGGAGCTAAGTAAGCTACCTAGAACCTGGGCATAACGCAAGACCCTATCTCAAAAATAGGACAGGAAGGGCTGCAAGTATGGCTCAAACAACCTGCCTAGTAAGAATTGAAACCCCAGTACCATTAAAATAAAAGAAGACTTCTTTTAACATTGCATATTTAGTCAGTAAATTTGTGTTTGTTATTTGGTTTTAGAGAATAAATAATGTACAGTGAAATAGTAACTTGTTTAACTGTATTGTTACATACTATATTTGTTATTTGAAATAAATAGTTAATTCCCTGTAGCACAGATAAGGAAGCTAATTTGTTGTTGATCTTTTAAAAATTTATTTATATATTTATTCATTTTTGTTTTCTGAATTTCCAAAATGGTGTTGAACTTTACCATAGAAGGAATTTCATTGTTAATTGTAGTGATGTTTCAAAAAGCAGTTTTACATTATATGAAAAATCAGCTTAAGAATGTAGAATAAGGCACACTATCCACTTGGGTTATAAAAAATTTTATTTTAATTAACACATTTTAATTGTTTTTATTACTTTTTATTACTTAAGTGAGGAAATGAAAACGCTCTTGAATCCAGAGTATCTGGAACATGATGCCTAGTAAGTACAAAATTCAATATTTTTTCATTCTTATCCCATCATCCTTTAATGACAATTATACACAGCATTATTTTATTTTTTAATTTTTAGTGCAATGTTCTCACAGCTTATGGAAACTGCTGAGCCTTGGTTTTCTACTTTTGAGCATGATGGTCAAAAGGTAAATTCCACAGTATAGATGTTTACAATATATTTGAATCGTCAAATCTTTTCTGTGTATAAAACAAATAATACTTTCATAGACATTTCATTGCAATACAGAATATTCAACCAGTATTACTATAAGAAAATACAAATATCTTGTAGACTAGGATTGAACAATAATGTAACAATAATGACAGATACACAAAAGCAATATAATTATTTCATATGAATAAACTTTTTATATGTTTATATTATTCATGCAGTTTGTTACTTTATTATGTAAGTTATTATAAACTTTTTATTGTTATACTAATTCCATTTATTCATACTGTTAATGAAGTATATAGATAAAATGTGTATCAGAGATTAGAATCAATATCCCTTTCCCTTTTGCTTATTTTTACTAATATACCATGACATTCACATTGGTTTTGGTTTTTGTTTTTTTGACATTCACATTGTTATAGTGTACATTTTAGAGTTTTTGTAAGGTTTTACAAATGAGGCACTGTGTGTGATTGAAATCATTCAGGGATGCCAAATTAGTAGAGAATAAAACTGTTATAAAATGGCTTTTAAAGAATCAGAAAAAAATCTACTATACAGCTAAACTGAGAATTCATAACCTAAAAATCATGAAAGGATGTTATATGTAAATGATAATAATGTTGAAGTTCAAATTGTCAGAAGAGAAATCAAACAGTCTCTTAGGGGAAAATCATCAGAATGAATGATTAAATGATAAACTTCAAATGAAAATTTGAAGCATTAAAATGACTTAATGATTTATCTCTCTGTAGATAGCAGGAAAAGGAAGTTTGGTTAGAGCTAACTATTTTTAAATATGCTGTTCTTTTGGTCCATAGAGTTTTAAATTCTTTTCAGCTATTTACATCATAAAAGGACAATTAGAGAATATCTTGTTTTCTAGTAGTGATTTTCTTAATATTCCTTCCCTTTTTGTAAAGTTTTGAAAGCTCAGTGTTTTTGTTTATTGTTTGCATGCTTAATTTTCTGCCACAAGAAAGTTTTCATCAAACTATCCCATTTATATACTGTGGCTGCTCATATAAACTGGCCATGACAGCTTGTAGTGGTCTTTACCTCTTCTAATAAAAAAAAAATCCAACTTTGTAATACTAATGTCACTAGACAAAATGTCATGAAAATGTAAGTTAAACATATTTTAGACCACATTTCCTAGACATTGCTTTATGACTAGTCACTGATATTTCAGCATATTATTCCAAAGCATTTACCATGAAGCAATTAAAGTAGTTTTTATTCTTGTTTAAATTCCTTTTTATAAAATATTGGACTGATGTCCATGTATTTGTCAATTTCATATTAAACTAATACTTGTTCTATTTTTCCTGTTGATAGGGCAAAGAAACTCTGATGACCCCAATTCCTTTTGCTAGACCACAGGATTTAGGGCCAACAATAGCTGTGGTTACTAAAGTCAACCAGATTCAGGATCATCTACTGAAGAAGCATGATATTGAGCTCTATATGCATTTGAACAGACTAGAAATTGCACCACAGATTTATGGGTTGTAAGTATAAAAGTTTCTGTTTTAACTATACCCAAGTACCATGTGTGGTAGTTTCTTTGTGTCCAATCCCTATAACTAAGAGTTAAGAACTCTTCTAGCACCATTCCATTTCAATTTTTTTGTAGTGTTGTGTGCCCAGTTCTAGTATTCTATTACTTTCATATATGTCATCTTATCTAATATTTACATCAACCTTGTAAATTGGGTACTATTCTTTGTTATAGGTGGAAAACTAAGACTTAGATTAACTATGCATACTAAACAGAGAAATTTATAACTAAAACTGAGGCATAATTGGCTGAATAATTTACTGCAGAACCCAGTACAAAAGAAAGAATAAAGGCCTGGTTTGAAAAAATTTCAAGATGGCAAAGAGCTGTCTTGAAAGATAAACTAAGTGTTCTAAGGAAATACAGTTATATATCTCATATACAAATAAAGAAAGCCCCCCAACTTAAGCAATCATATAAAATGGATGTGTGCTTTTCATTTTTTTCATGTCACTTAGTGAACATAGTGTATTCAGTTTCTACAGCCAAAGAATTTCTGTACCTAGCAGAAGAATAGGAAGCTAGTCACTCATTAAATATGTATATATCCATCTGTGTGTATGTATGTGTGTATGTATGCCTGTTCATATTTTTCAATGCCTTGAAAGATACATATGCAAACTACAAAAAGAGATTTTAATTAGAATTAATTTTTATATAATATATAACAAAAGGTTTATTATATTGAAATAGAATTTTTATGTGTACTGCTGAGCAGTTATTGGGTACAATATATGAAAGTAAGATTATATTATTGATATACACTTAGAAGATGCTCAATAAAATATACACTTATTATTTGAATTATGAAAGACCTTGAGTATTTCCAAAGTTGGAACCAAAGAAGTGATTCTGTGTTTTTGTTTTTCCATATTACACAGTCTTTTACTGATAATAACTAAGTTGTTATTCTCTGGAAACCCTGAACTATGATTGAAGAAATCTAGGTTTTTTTATTTTTTTTATTTTTTTATTGTTTAATGTAAAGATGAGGAATGGGGGGGTGGGGGTTACAGTTACATCAGTAAGGTAATGAGTGCATTTGTTTTTGAACACTGTTACTCCCTCATTTTCTCACACTTACCCCTCCCTGAGCCCCTCCCCCCCAAGTTGTAAAGTTCATTTCCAATATAGTGTCTAGTGAGTATCTTTGTTGCATTAGTTCATCCTTTTTTTGTTTTAATACTGATTGCAGTTTTTTTCTGTGAATTAATCTTGATTGCATCATTGGGAACAGCTCTATTGTTAACCACTAGAAATGAAAATGTTACAATTGACATGGATATTGGGCAGATTATTAATTTAAACTAGTAAATCAGCTAATAACACATTTGTAGCATAAAAAATTCTGTTAAAACAATAGTGATAAAGTTAGCATATATATTCTCTATTCCTCTTCACTGTGTACTATGTTCAAATATATAAGCACCTTAAACCCTTATAACACATTGTTTGCTAAATATGAAGCTGGTCTTTAATATTGAGGAAGGAAGTTGGTATTGTATATGTTTATCATTTTTCTTAAAATGCCTTACAGTGTTTTTCCTTTTTGTCTGCATTGGTGCTTTACATTGTGATGGTGATGGCAAGGGCCTACAAACAGTAATTTGTAAGTAGGGTGTTTTAGTTTTCTTTACCATATCAGATATTGATTTTCTTCAGTTTTATATTCTTCAAGTCAGTTTATAGAACTTCTCGATATCCTGAGTAGTAATTCCATGATACATGGTATACACTCAATCCCTCCCACCTTATAAAAATTTCCTAACAAAATTATGACTTGTACTAACCATAGCTGCCTTATTTGACCCAGTAATTTGTATACAATATCATCTTCATTCTGTCACTTGCTCCTCTCCCCTCGCCTTTTGAAATTGAGATGGGGTTTTGCTCTATGCTGTAGACTAACCTTCAACATCTAAGTCTCCTGCCTCAGCCTCGCAAATGCTTGGATTAGAGTTTGCACCACCTTTTCAGCTAACTTATATTTAAATTATGTAATGTGTTCATTAAAAAAGAGATTATTCATGTTTCCTGTTGGCTTGCTTTACATTTTATATTGTAAAAATGTTTTCCATACCACTTTTGATTTTGTGAGGGGCAGTACTGGTTTTTGAACTGAGAATCTTGTGCTTGCTAAGCAAGTTTTATATACACCTGAGCCATGCTACCAGCCCTCGCATTTCACTTTTACTTTTTTTTTATTATTTATGACGGACATGAAAATCTATGATTGAGTAATATTGTGCCCTTGTCATAAGATATACTACCCATCTATATACTTCTTATTGATGATTAAGCAGAAATATTTTGAGGGTAAAAATATTTTTTTAAATTTTGAGGTATTTTCACTAATTACTATTTGAGGTTACACCAAACTAAGTTGCAGGTGTTACAGTGTGTTATAAAATAATATACTTGGAAAGTAAACAGTGCTATACTTTTCATTAACTTTATAGAAAATTACTTATGTTGCATTTAGAATTATGTTTCTCTTACTATAATTCAAGTAATTAATATCTTAATTATTTTTTAAATAATTATGCTTGCCAATTATTGATTTGTATTGGGCTTCTTTAAAAATAGAGTTTTCTACGAACTTGTCAGAATACACTGACTAATTTCCAATGTAAAACATTAACTGCATTATTGCTAGCTAGCTTGTAAATAACTTTTAGGTTATTTTTGTAGGATTTTTTAATGTGCATAAAGTCCTATGATTTCATTATTTGGTTATGATTCTGTAGAAATATCTCACATATTTATGTTTCAGCCCTGTCACTGTTCACATATGGTGTGAGTCCAAAAAATGCTTAATCAGAGCAGATTCATGTAAACATTCTGTAATTTTTCACTTGATGCTTTTCAGTATTCCTTTATAATGAGACCAAGATTCTTACTATCACTTTAAATATATATAATCTGTAAAATTTTGACTACATTTTACACTTTGATATAAATAGAGTTCCTATTAAGCATCAGTGGGACATGCAATTAATGTCACTTTTGAGGTAAGACCTTCATAATATACTTGGGCTGTGGCACACTTAAATTATGAGCTCTTTACAACACTCTTGGGCTAAATTCCATATTCCCAAAATGCTTATTATACATCTTTCTTATCTATTTCCTATTTTCTGGGTTAGAATTTGTGTTGCTGTGGGGGTTCATAGTAATTTAATTGGGGGACACCTTGATTATTGATAAACCTGCTAAAATTTGCAATACAGTTTACAAGTATTAGTATCATAGTGTATCCATTTTAGCACAGTGTAATTAACAGGTGAGTACAAAGTTTTTTAAAGCTACTTTTGACATATAAAGATTAAAAATATAATTGTTAGTCATCAAAAGTTGAGTTTAATTATTCACCTTCAAATTATCTCTCTAGTTAAAGTGGTAAAATAAGTGATATCAGAAAAGAATAAAAGCACTTTAAGGCTAACAGTAGGTGGCTTCAACAGTTTTCTTATTCTCTTATAAGGCATACAGCAGGTTGACTTTTGGTAAGGCCATACCATAATTCTCTTTATACTTATGAGATGGAATATGCTCATAAATTGGTTGTAATATAAGATATAGAGTTGATTTGGAAGTATTCTTAACAATTCAGATTAAGAAAGAGATCAGAAACCTTCTGTTGAGAGCTTTTGAGAAACTAACATGTGACTTTTCTAGAATATTCTACTTTTACTGTTTCAGTTATATTACACAGTTTTTAATTTTGATTCCATAAGTTTCTAAATATTTACTTACCTAATTGTATATAGATCTGTTTCCACCACCATCACAAAAACAAAGTAACAAAGTATATTGAAAACATTTTGCTTTTGAAACAAAAAAAATCTCAATAGTTTCAGTAAACAACTAATGATTGAGATGATCCTTTTATTTTTGGTCATTTATATTAGGCAGTAAACATAAGACATGTAGTATGAGGGATTAGATGGGAAAAATCGAATGTAAGCTTCTTTTTATATCCTCCACAATTATTTTTTTGAAAAACATTGATGTTTTCTCCTTATATATGAAATATATATAAAGTACCATTTGTCAGATTGGACCATGAGTCACATTTATATGCATCATCAGACAAGCTTCAAAGACACAGGCAGGGAAAGGCCTGGAATTTTTTAGATTAAGAGTAATCAGGAGTTAACCTGCTATGGAAGGATTAGGAAATGAAAGCATTAGATAGTTGAAGGCTCATAGCCATGCCAAAAATCTGGACTAAAATAGCTCAGGACATTTTAAATAGGATATACCATCAGCACAATTATAACCACAATAATAAACCAGAACCTTAGGCTTAAATTTTCTTACACAAGTCCAAATACCATCTTTGTTTAGATAAGACTAGTAGATACTTAATAAGGAAAGGGAAAGAATCTATTACTTTAATCCTAAACTTGATCTATAAAATGTTAATTGCTGTGGAAAAAAATAGAACCTTCTCTGGCAAAATGACCATATAGTTTAGTACAAAAGAATCCAATTGGGCATGTTAGGTCACACATGCACAAGCTTACAAAAGGTACCACCCACATGCCATTCTAGGTAGAAATGTAATTACCACTGACAGGTAATAAAAGTTAGTAATTCAAGCAAACGAGAAGCAAAGTGTAAGAGCTGGAAAAGCAATGTAACTAATTAGATATGGTTGACTCTCTTCAACTGAATGCAGTTGTCGAAAATAATCATCTGGAGAGCAGTAAAAATAATTTAAAACATTTTTATTTTAAATATATCAAATCCTAGGAAAAAATTTTAAGCATGAAGGAATTACAAAAGTTTAACTAAAAGCCTTTACAATTCTCTTAGGCAGCAACTGATAATAGCAATAGAGAAGAGAGATATGTTTTTAAAATGTTTTCAGATAGAATCTATGATCTGTTAATAACCTCCCTACTTCTTGAAAGAATAGAGGTCAAAATAGATTTGAGCCATTATAGCTTCAAATCATAATAAGTTATTACCCCATTGGACAAGTTTTTGATAATGTTCATAAACAGCCTGCTTAGTACATGTACCATTGACAATGTTCAGGTTAGGTAAAGTCCAGAGTCCTTTGTTTTACAAATTCAGAAAAAGAGATATTTGTTTTTTGTGTAGACAACAGAAGAGTGAGCCTATAGAGTTGAGTTTCAATGGCAGATAAAGAAAAGCATGGTTTTATTGGAGGAGATAGGAAAGCAGAAGCACTCTCCCAAGGGAGGTTTCTCAGAGGACTGAGTGGAAAGGGCTCCTTTATTTCAGAACTTTATATCGATTTTCACTTTTTAATATTGACACAAGGTGATCTATTGGGCTAGTCTCTTGTCTCAATTGCTGAACTAATCATATTGGTTCTGAATCAGTTGTGTTGTTCAGAATTGGCCAATTTTGAAATACAAAATTGTATTAGTAGACTTTCAATAGACTATACCTTTAGCACTTCTAACCTTTCTGCAGTGGGTTTCAAGGCCCAAACTATCCATTTTATGATTTTCTCAACTTGTTTATCCATTGTTCACAGTATTCTTACTTTCTCACAACATTCTTAGTCGTATTTCAGGTCCAACAAGCCCCTGGACTGTACATCTTAAATGTCTTACACCAATTGTTTGCTAATCTATACAAAATTCTTATGTCCTCTCCTGTTACCTCCTTTCCTAATCCAAGAGGAAGAAGTATCAAGTTGTTATAAAATTGTAATACAGATTAAAATGAATTCTTTTAAGCTTTGAGCATTATTTCTTCTTAAATGCAACTTTTATCCATGTCCTTCTTTCCTAATTCTGCCTAACCAAATTTTACTCCTATTTCACCATCAGTTTTGAGCATCTTGATCTTTCTCCTTTCCTACCAGCCTGAACTATTTCCCTCTTTCATGTCTATAAATTATCAGCTCATGTATCTCCCAATATTTTCACTCCACTGAGTTTTTTTTAAGAAAATAAAAAGTAAAATTAAACAACACAGAAAACATTCTCTCTAGCAGCCCTGCTTACTTCCTGTTTTTTTCCCCAAACTTCCCTTGTACATTGTACATTACTTCACTGTTAAATGTACAGTAAGTCTAAATGATCTGAATAGGAAGTCTGTAAGCCGCGTGCCAATGGATCACGCCTGTAATCCTAGCTACTGAGGAGGCTGAGATCTGAAGATTATGGTTCAAAGCCAGCCTGTGCAAGGAAAGTCCGTGAGACTCTTATCTCCAATAAACCACTAGAAAACCGGAAGTGGCACGCTGGCCTTGAGCTGAAGACCTCGGGGACAGTGCCCAAGCCCATAGTTCAAGCCCCCGACAGACCCCCCCCCCCAACCAAAAAAAAAGTTTGTAGAGTAGAAATATGCTGTAAAAGGAACTCACTGATTAATAGTTAAGTGGATTAAAAAGTAGAAGAAATAATCACATATACATTAATTATGTTTCATGATTAATGGTTCATGCCTATAATCCTAGCTATTCAAAAGGCTGAAGATCTAAGGCTCTCCAGCAATCCCACTTCAGGACATTTACCCAAATGATCACAAACAAGAACATACTAAAGCTACCAGCACAACTATGTTTATTGCAGCATTATTCACCATAGCTAAGATATGGAACCAACCCAGATGCCCCTCAGAAGATGAGTGAATCAAGAAAATGTGATACACACACACACACACACACACACACACACACACACACACACACACACACACACACACACACACAATGGAATTTTATGTGTCCATCAGAAAGAACAACACTGCCCATTTGTTAGGAAATGGAAAGACTTGGAAAAAATCATATTAAGTGAAGTAACCCAGTCCCAAAGAAATTTAGGTCCCATGGTTTCCCTTATTTGCAATAATTATTATACATATAGGATAATTTTTTTTTTGTCGGTCATGGGGCTTGAACTCTGGGCCTGGGCGCTGTCCCTCAGCTCTTCAGCTCAAGGCTAGTGCTCTACTACTTGAGCCACAGTGCCACTTCCTGTTTTCTGGGGGTTAATTGGAAATAAAGAGTCTTTCCTGCCTTGGCTGGCAGATCTCAGCCTCCTGAGTAGCTAGGATTACATGTGTGAGCCACCAGCACCTGGCATATAGGATAATCTTATCAGATGATCTGAAAAGCTCCAAAACCATGTACATATGACCATATAAGATGATGCTAAGTAAAATGAACCCCACGATATGGATATAGAAGTCTGTCTTTATTGTTACTGTTTTAAATGTACAATGTGATTTTATTTTGTTGTTGTTATTGTTTCCTTTGTATGTTCTTTCCCCTATGGCATATCCCTTGTTGATTTTGGTACCCTGCATCTTGTTATATACATATGACTAATCTGGGGAGGGGAAGGGGAATAACAAAGCGCTGAAAGAAGGACACAGGATGACCCATTGCAACAGGGATACTTTACATCTTCAGGTTGGGGGGGATAGGGTAGGGTGGGGTGTGGAGGAGTGTGAGGGGTGGGGGTGGGAAGGGATATTGGGACAACAACAAGGGAGGGAAGGGGTAACAATGATTGACAAGTAATGTACTCATTGTCTTACTCATATAACTATAACCCCTCTTTCCACATCTTTACAATTAAAAAAAATATGGAAAGTTGACAAGACTAAGCAGCACACTTCTAAATAATCCCTAAATCAAAGAGAAAGTCTCAAGAGAGTAAAAATTAATAAATGAATAAGGCAAAAAATAACATAATAAAATTTGTTGGGAAACAGCAAAAACAATGCTGAGAAAAAAATTGATAGTGGTAAAGGCTTTCTTTTATGAAGTGGAAGCCTCAGATTAAGACTGTATCCTAGTTGTGATATCCCTCAAACTCTTCAGTAGGGTATTATCATTGGGAGAAAGTGGGTGTAGCTAGAACCTCTACATCATACCTTAAAACTCTATGTGAATATACAAGTATCTTAAAGGTTTAAGTAGTATCACTTCAGATGGCTTATTTGCCCATTTTAAGACAAGTTGGGATTATTTTCTTAATTATACTTTCTTTATATGATCTGGATACAAGTGAGTTGTCACATTTGTAATTTCAAAATATCTCCCAGTCCTTGGTTGTCTTTCATAGAGCAAATATAAAGGCAAATGCAGTGCATTGCCTTTTCCGTTAGAAACTGTTTCTGGTGACATATCTAGTATTAAATCATAAGCATTGTGTTTTACTGGCTAGGTGCTAGTGGCTCACGTCTATAATCCTAGCTACTCAGGAGGCTGAGATCTGAGGATGGTGATTCAAAGCCAGCCCAGGCAGGAAAGTCCATGAGATTCTTATCTCCAATTAACCACCAGAAGTGGTGCTGTGACTCAACTGGTAGAGCGTTAGCCTTGAGCTGAAGAGCTCAGGGACAGTGCCCAGATCCAGAGTTCAAGCCCCATAACTAAAAAAAGAAATTGTTTTACAGATAAAGATATGTAATGTAAAAATTATACTATTTTATATAAATATATAATGGAAACTATGTATTAAATATATATGTAAACATGATCATTTTAAACTATTATTTGTGTGCACATATTCATGTGCTTTACCACTGAGGACCATACTCCTATTATTATTTTTTTTTTTTGGTCAGTCGTGGGTCTTGAACTCTGGGCCTGGGCGCTGTCCCTCAGCTCTTCAGCTCAAGGCGAGCGCTCTACCACTTGAGCTACAGCGCCACTTCCGGTTTTCTGGTGGTTTATTGGAGATAGGAGTCTCGCGGTCTTTCCTGCCCGGGCTGGCTTTGAACCGCGATCCTCAGATCTCAGCCTCCTGAGTAGCTAGGATTACAGGCGTGAGCCACCAGCGCCCGGCTCTTTCAGTGGGTTATTTTTTAATAAATTCAAGATATTTTCCCATAGGGATATGAAATTGTTGCATTATCACCTGTAGAAAAACTTGCCTTTTGATCCATTGAATGGTCTTTGCATCTTTGTCAAAAATAAACTCATTTTATATGGCTATATGTTTATATTCAATATTTTCTTCTTTATACTCTTTCTCTGCATTTTCCTCATCCTCTCTAATATGTATTTTTCAAGTTCATGAGCTTTAGCTCTGTTTTATCTTTTTTTCTACTTTCTTTAGGTAAATTTTGCTTTTTTTCAAGTTGCTTAATAGGGAAGTTCAGATTGATAATTGACTTTAGAATTTTATTTTGACTACTCATTTAACTCTTAGTTTTATTTTCATGCATTTTCAGTTTTAGTTTTTAGCTAAATCCTGTAAGCAGGAAAAGCCAAGTGAGAGTGAGGCCTGTAGGCCTCAAACTGTAGGCTTGAATCCCCGAGACCCAGTGCTCCACCTTATTTTTCAAAGAAAGTTTTACTAACATTTGTCCAGACTGTCCTCAAGTCACAATCCTTTAGTCTCTAGACAAGTAGCAAGATTACAGGTCTACCCCACCATGACTTGCCTGTGGAACTTTTGATATACTGAGATCATCACAGTCATATATATAATTGTGTAAAAGACTTTCTGGTGAAACTTTTAAGTATAATCATCTTAGGAACTTCTGGAAACCAGTGATATCTAATATGGTCTTGTATTACTGCAGCTCAAATACTATAAATTATATATTTGGAAGTACAATGTTTAACATAGACCAGTATTATCTACCTTTATCTTTCCTAAAATTCTGACCATAATTTGAATTTCTTCTTATTAAATGGCTTCTTTCACTGGTGTTTTAGACTAATGAAAACAACCAATCTGAAAAAGAAGACATTCACTTACTATATTTGTATTTTTAATGATTCTAAAAATCTAGACTTTAAAAAGAAGTATATATAATCAACCTTCAGCCACTTCCAAACTATATAAGATAAATTAATTATATTCTTTAACTCTGTTACTATTGTATACAATTTCAAAAATTGTATGTAAATGGAAGTCTACTTATTCTAGATCACTATTTTTAATATTTTGTAAAGTTTCCTGTAAATATGCAATTACATTTACAGCTTTAATATTTATATATCTGAATAAGAACCAAGGTGATTGAAAGATAAAATATGCCACACACCTTAGAAATGCTGATGCACTGAGTGCTAATGGTCCAGATAATTCACAAAAGAAAGTTCTCCTCACCTCAACACCATTCTAGATACTTTTACAGAAACAATGTCTTTTAACTGCACCATAAGTATATAGAAAAAACATACTAGCCCAAAATTTTGCACATGTAAAAAACTGTCTCTTCTACCTAGAGTGAGAAAGGACTAGAGACACAGAACTATAAATGTATTCTTAATAAGCAGAATTTTATCATGTGCTTGGTCTATGAGTTATGTTTATTTGAATTACCAGTTTGTCATTAAGTTTTATTTGAAATAACTATTGATGCAAATGTTATGTTTACATATTGTCTATACTTATAAACCCTTTATTCATTGTAACTCACAATCTGCTTCCCTTCTCAGTCCTCTCCTCCCTCTCTTCTCTCTCTCCTCGCTCTTCTCTCTCATTCTCTCTCCTCTCTCCTAACACTTTCCCTTTTCTCTTTTTTTCTCTTTCTAATGTATGAAGCTTAAATTCAGGTTCTGGATGGCTTTGAAGTTCATCCTCCAGATCTTATCTTGAGTAGGTAATATTATAGGCAGGAGCCACCATTGCCTGCCCTGTACTTGTCTCCTAATCAGTGTCAAGCAACAGGAATGTTGAGTTAAAGTCAAATTCAAAGCACCTCATTTTTTTCTTTCTTTTTTTAAAAAAAATTTATTGTAAAGGTGATGTACAGAGGGGTTACAGTTTCATGAGTACATTTCCTTTTGAACAGTGTTATCCTCTCCTCATTCTCCACCCCCCCATTCCCCTCTTCCCTAAGTTGTGAAGCTCATATCCAACATAGTTTATAGTATCACGGTTGAATTGGTTCACCACGTGTCCCACCGTTTTTTTCATCTCACTTCAGTTAGAATGGCCATTATCAAGAAAACTAATAACAACAGATGCTGGCAGGGATGTGGCCAAAAGGAAACACTACTATGCTGTTGGTGGGAATATAAACTGGTTCAATCACTCTGGAAAGCAGTATGAAGCTTCCTCAAAAGACTAAACAGAGCTCCTCCCCATAGAGCAATCCTACTCCTGGGCATTTACCCAAATGACCACAAAGAAGGCCAAACCATCACAGCCATGTTCATTGCAGCATTATTTACCATAGCTAAGATATAGAATCAACCCATATGCCCCTCAGGGGATGAATGGATCAAGAAAATGTGTTATATATACACAATTGAATTCTATACTTCCATCAGAATGGCATTGCCCCATTCATAAGGAAATGGAACAACTTGAAAAAAATTATATTAAAACCCAAAGAAACACAGGCTATGGTTTCCCTCATTTGTAATAAAATCACCTCTTTTCATAAGTTCCCCTCTGTAGTAGGCATGTAGAAGATGCTTCCTAATTGTTTAGTAAATTATGTTTCAAATAATAGTGAGGATTACAAAATTCTTGTTAAGACCTCATGACTGTAACCAATAATAAAGATGGTGAATAATACTTTTCCATACAGCTGAAAATTAATAGGAAGGGATTCTTGAGAGTCATTAGTCCCTATATTAAGTTCCTTTTGCTATGATATTTGTTTTATCAGCCAGTAACTTATCATTTCTTGTAACTTGACCAGTTTCAGGCAGAAGTGTCTTGCCACATATGAAAACAGCAAAATCAGTTCAGACTGGCTTCTAGTTTCTTATGAAAAATTCAGTTTTAATTAAAATGCAAAACCAAATTATTTTCTTTTGCCAGTCCTGGGGCTTGAACTTAGGACCTAGGCACTGTCTCTTAGTTTGCTCCAGGTTAGCACTCTACCACTTTAGCCACAGTGCTATTTTGGGCTTTTTCTGTGTATGTGGTACTGAGGAATCAAACCCAGGGCTTCATGCATGCTAGACAAGCACTCTACTTGTAAGCCACATTCCCAGCCCACAACCAAATTATTACTACTAAAATAGTCTTACCAAAATTACATTTGTTTTCATAAAGTTCAGATCTTATGTTGCTAAATTAAATTGAAATATTATGGGTTTTATTTTCCTATAACTTTCACTCCCATTTTTAAAATTTTATGGAATATGTGGTTTTAACACAATAGTAAAAATGACCTGTTACTGAAGTATCCTGGTTTTAGTAATTGTATTAGTGAGGACCTATTTGTAGTATATTGCCCATAGTTGGTCTCATCAACTTTCTTCTGGCCTCTCTTCATCACCTTAACTTGCTTCCTAATGCACTATTTTATTCTTTTCCACACTTCTTCCTCACATCTACTCCTTCCCGGCCACTCACTGGAGGGTTTTACTACTGTAAGGTCTTACAGACTGAAAGAAAAGAAGGAGGCAAAATGAAATGGGGATGCATCACTGATTTCATGTTAAACATTTATTTCTGTAATGTAGTTTCAGTATTTTGGGAAAGAGTATTGAAGACTGATCTCAAGTTCTTGCACTTAATAAGCAGTTCCTTTTCCACTTGAGCCACTCTGCCAGTTTTTTTTGCATTTGTTATTTTTGAGGTAAGGGTCTCACTTCTTGTCTAGGCCATTCCTCCTATTTGGACTTCTTCTAGTACCTTGAATGAAAGGTGCATGCTACTATATACCTAGCTACTTTTTGAAATGGACTTTCATGAACTTTTATGTCTGCACTGGCCTCAAACCACAGTCTCACAATCTCTGTCTTCCTATTGTCTATGATTACTTGCTAGAGTTACTGCATACAACTCAGTGTTTGGGTTTTTTGTTGTTGTTGTTGTTTTTTAATCATACAGTACTGAAAATCTCTCCTTTCTCTCCTTTGTAAACCTACTTAAAGATCTCTGAAGAAAGGTTTTACTGATTTATTTGTTCCAAGTTCTACTTTTTGAAGGAAGTCTTCAAACAATAGGAGACCAGACCCGCACAGCCAGCAGTTTAAAACCAAGTGTGTGCCCACATCTTTTTGGTTTGTCTCAGTTAGCTTCTAACCCGCATGAGCTTGTTGGCCTTTGCTTGGTTTGGAGATTCTAGTAAAAAGTCTATTTTCTCACCTATGTGTTCTCAGATTTGTAAGTTCTTGCAATACAAAATATAAATTAACTGTTGTATAATTTTTCTTAGTTTCTTCCAAGTTTTTTGTTTACCTTGTGAGTTTTGTGTTGTAATTTTGAGTTTAATGTTTAAAAACTGTTGAAATGAATATTCAACAAAAATTTTAAGTACCAATTGATATCAAAAATTATGCTTAGATCATTTGAATGTTTGAAGGATTATTAAAACAGTTAGCAACCTATTGAAGACTGGATAAGAACCACGTATAATAACTTGGGATCATTACGTAAGTAACCAAGTGAAAATCCCATATATTTTTTAGAAGTGCTCAGATTTTAACTCAGGACTTTTTGCTTGCTAGGCAGGTTCTCTAGCACTTGAACTTCTTGCTCTGGTTATTTCTTAGTTAAGATCTCAATTTTTGCCCAAGTCAGCATGGACAATGATTCTCTTAACTGTCTCTCCCACTGTCACTGAGATGACAGGCACATGCTGCCATGCTCAGCCCTTTCTCTTGAGATGGGGGGGGGGGGGTTCTCATAATTTTTTTTTCAGACTGGCCTGAAATGTCAGTCTTCCCAATCTCTGTCTCCTGCTTAGCTAAGATCATAAATGTAAGCCTCCAGCACCTAGGCAAGAATCATCTAGTAATAAGAATTTAGAAAATAGAGGACTTAGGGTTGTGTTAACATGTATCATATGAATTTAAGAGCAGGGGCTCAATATTTCCTATCCATTAGAAATATATGAATATCTTTCCTTATAAATGAAAAAGGGGACTAGATAATCCCTGAAGTCCCTTCCAATTTTCAAATTGCACATCTGTGAAAGTAATAGACAACTTAGTTCATTCCTACTAATAAACCAAGTCAAAAACATTAACAAACAGTGATAAAAATTTTAAGCCAACATACTAGTGGTTATAATACTGAAAACAACCATGGTTCTTATAAAGCATAGTTAATCTAACCGGTTCCAGGTTAATTAAGTATCATTACTCAAAATACTTCTGCAATTCCCTTTCTATAATTATTATCACTAGTGTGGGTGCCACATGTTAGACCCATTTAAGAATTGTATAATCATATAACTAAAGAGAAGTTTTACACTTCCATGACCTTAATTTTCACAAAGATCTCCACAAAGATTAATAGTATTTGCTACTTGTATGAATGAAAGTAATCCTCAAAACATAGCATTTTGACTCTAAAGAGGTTATCGAAAAACCTACCATGGGCTCCAAATAAGTCATATGTAAATTTTAGTGTCTCTGAAAAGTCATATTAAGTTGGCTGTGATGAAAATGATATTAATTATCTAAGCAAAAACAAAACAATACACTTGGTTTTAGGTGATGACAAACATTAGGTTCTTAAATATTACTTTATGGTGAAATTTGTCATCTACTTAAAGAGGAAATCCAATCTGAAATTCTGTCCTTTTTCATTGACCATTGACCACAAAATTAAATGAATTTTGTTTTTCTTCTTGAACTAATTTAATTGGCCCAAGACCTCTGAGAATTGGTGTTCATTCCTAAGAACAATTGAGAGAGTGTCAGAAATAAAATAACACTTGAAGGACTGTGGAAACCGATGGAATAGATTGCTGTGTTGCTATCGCATCCAGGATTAGCTTAAAACTAGCTTAACCAATAAACTGACAGACCTTCTTTTGAACATAAGGTGAAAGTTAGAGGATCTGGGAGATAATTTGATAGAGTTCTATAAAAACATTGGCTTATAAGAGAACTATTGAGGGGAAATGGTAAAGGGAATGAAATGATCCCATCTCTTGGATTGCAAACCATAGTCCAGTTGGCCAGATTTGGATTTTCAGCAATTGCCCAGCTGGTGATCAGTTCAAAACTATTTGGGGTCATGTGATCCTATTGTAACCAATTGGGTGGTTTGGCAGACATCAAATATCTTTTCACACAAATTGTATTCATACTACATTTGTCTGTGCATTTTTCTGCTTGTCTATATTGAAGACAGTGTATCCACATAGATGAGTGAATAAATTATGTGTAGGTCTATACCTGTGTTTTTAAATACAGTAATTATGTACTTTGATTCCTTCTAGAAAACAAAATGGGGAGAATAATCTAGTTAAAGCAGTTTCAATGGGGATTTTTTTACTCCTTTTTTCATATTTCCTCTAGTTGTAAAAATTACAGTGATTACACATCATAAAGCCTATCTGTAATAAAACGCATCAGCTGGCCAAGGTTTTCATCGCTCACTCAATAATCCATTAATACAGCAACGCTGCCCAGGCATCTTTATAATACCAACTCGGAGGTAATTTTAATCAGCTAGACCAGCTGGTATTTAACAGCAGCTGCTGGAGATGCCACAAATATACTCAATAGCTGACATCTTTATTTGCAGTTTTTCAAGGGGAGAAGAGATTCTCCTGTGGTTACTTGTATTAAGCATTTAAAGGAAGGTATAAAGTATACAAGGGTTTACACCTAAATGAGAAGGGAAAGGAATTAATGATAATGCAAAGATGATAAATTATTTTAGAAGGAGCAGAATGTAAATGAAGAAACTCCTGAAATAATTTAAGTGAACTTCAGATATTTTTATGGGTATATTTACACTAATCTTGGGTATTACTATCAATAAGAATGCAGTGGAGTGTAGCATACTTTTATCCTTCTTCACTAGACTTATAGTACCCTTTACTGTGAAAGAATAATCTGCTCTTGTATATGTGTTCTGTCTCATTGAGACAGTACCAGAAATAGAATAATATTTAAAGGATTGTGGAAACTGATTAAATAGAGTCCTGTGCTGCAACAGTATCCAGGACTAGTCTCAGCTACTGCATGCCATGTCCTTTTTTTAAGATTACATTTCATAATAATCAATTTTGATATTTTAGATAAAGAAACATCATCACTATGTAATGTTTAGTAGTTAACAGGGAATACTTTGTGCCTTGGTTGTATATGAGCATGTGTAGGGAAACAAGCATAGGTAAAATGAAGTTAGCAATCTCAAACCAGTTATACTTCGATATCTTTCCTTACAAAGCTCAGAAATCTATAGCAGAGATTGCTGGTACCAAGTGTCTGATCTGTTTCATAAACTCCATGGTTTCCATTCTTTATCTTGTCTTCTCTTACAAAATGCTTTGACATCTCTTCAGATTAGAAATTGTGAAACAGAGCTTTCTGCTTTGTAAAATGTCTCCCTCTCCCTATTCTTCTCTCTTTCTTCATTTCTACCTCTCTCCTTCTCTCTGAAAATGAAATAGTTACTAAATCCTTAATTATAGATGATGGTTTTTCATAGATAGCTAGGCAGAATAGTGACACATTGAAAAGGATGTCATAAATGTTTAGTACATAAACAGAAGTTAGGTGGGTTCTATTTTCAGTATATAATTTCTTATGTCCATTTTTCTAAGACACTTAAAATTTAAATAGTAAAAATTTAAAAATAATCCATTGGATTCATGTGCCTTGCTATGGTTAAAAAATTCGCTTGTTTGTGACTCTTTTGAGTAATCATAACCTTTTTTTTTTTACTGGGAAATGAAACATTACAAACCCCTAAAATGTATAAGGTATTGTATGTTTAATTGTACTTCTGTATTAAATTATCATAGGTTATCCAAATCCACTCAAATACGAAGACTTTTGCATGTAACTTCATTTATCAGTGCCACTGAATCTCTTTTCCAAACTTAAAATAGTGATCTGTCTATGTTGGACTGTGATTGAATGCTTAAAATTAAAATCCAGTGACAGGATGCATTACTGAGATAGCAATTTGAATTTAAAAATTACTTAGCTAGCATTTTTTGTTTTATTTGTAGTGAAAACAGCCTATTTAAGTTTATTTAATGTGTTTGACAACAGACAGTTTGATATATTGCTGGGCACAGCGGTAGGTTGGACTTGAGTAGTATTAGCTCTCAGTGTTTTGATTAATGGTAATTGTTTCCATGAAAAGGCATGTTTTACATACAACTCATAGTTCTGGAAAACAGAAGTCAACTTGCAAATTCATAATTACTATTCTGATTTAGCATACAAAGAGGCCAAAGAGAACCTGCTGGAGTATCACAGTAAGGTTAGGTGTTTTCTTTCTTTTTGCTTTATATTATAGTTCAAAACTGTTTGTTATGTCAGAATATAAATCTTCTGTTATTTATCTTTTGTTCAGCACTTGAAGTTGATTTATGACACATTTCTGTATCCCATAATTTAGTTTGAGTCTTGTAGCAAGATGAAATTTCACCTGTCTCTATAGTTGACTATAAAATGAACCTAGTGTGGTATGAATTAGGAAAAAAAAATGGTGTTTTTTTTTTAATCTTGTCCTGTCTTCTTTTTGTAAAAACTGTAATATGGGAAACAAATAGGGTTTTTTCAATACTTCAATACTTCTATTGCCTTTTTTTAAAATTTTGTATGCCATTGATACAAATGCAGGGAAAGTAAAAGTAATTTCTATTTTTTGGGAAAAAAATTTTAAATGCAGCTAAGGAGCAAATTTTTATTAACTTAAAAGCCTAATGTCCTGCCAATATCATTCATTTTCATATATAAGTCCATGTACATGGAATTATAAATTCATATCTAGAAAATGAATATTCCTTTACAGTTAGGTTATTAATCTGTAAGAAACTGGTTTTAAATGAGAGTTCTTACTTACAATATTCCATTAGAAAAGCCTCATTTTGCTTTCAGGTTGTCTTGAGTTGTGAAGGCAATCTTTCTTTCCTTCCTTCCTTCCTTCCTTCCTTCCTTCCTTCCTTCCTTCCTTCCTTTCTTTCCTTTCTCTCTTTCTTTCTTTCTCTCTTTCCTTTCTCTCTCTCTTTCTTTCTTTCTTTCTTTCTTTCTTTCTTTCTTTCTTTCTTTCTTTCTTTCTTTTTCTTTCTTTCTTTCTTTCCTTCTTTCCTTCTTTCCTTCTTTCCTTCTTTTTGTCAATGGGGCTTGGACTCTGGGCCTGAGTGCTATCCCTCAGCTCTTCAGCTCAATGCAAGTGCTATAGCACTTGAGCCACAGCACCATTTCCAGTTTTCTGGTGGTTAATTAGAGATGATGAGTCTTGCTAACTTTCCTGCCTGGGCTGGCTTTGAACTGAAATCCTCAGATCTCAGCCTCCTGAATAGCTAGGATTACAGTCGTAGGCCACCAACGCCTGACGTTTGAGTTTTCTTTAGTTATTATTACATGAGGGAATGTTAAAACAAATGAATCTGGGTTTTTTTTTTTTCAGGTGTTTGGAAACATTGTTTTGTTTGGGAAGAAAAAAGCTTTGGAAAGGGCCAAAGAAATGTCATTTATACATTGAAATATATTTAAGATTATAAGAAATTTGGTGGTTAAGAGGTAATGATAAGGATTTTCTTCCCTCCACCCCCTTCCCTTGATACCTACTAAAGAAAGTAATCAGGTAAAATGGTAAAATGCAATGAACATCAGCACTGATTGTGAACTGAAAGTCCAGCATTGGAACAGTTTTCTTCCACTTATTTTCCTAAAAAGAAACCAAATTTAAATCTATTGGGTATTTCCCCAAGAAATGTAATATAATATTTTAAAAACAATGGTCTTCCCTGACATTTGTAGAGTTCAGGATTTATATTAATATGAAAACTTTGGCTTAAATATTAGCACATATGAGATACCTGAGTGGTTTATATAAGCCATGATTTATAATATATTGGAGAGGGAGGAATCTTCAGAGCTTACCGTGTTAATAAATGATTTGCTCTAAAAGTGCATGATCCTGCTTCATAGCAGCTTGGATTGATGCCATTTGTCAGGTTGTTTATTTAAAACAAAATTAAAATTAATAAATGGTTGTCTAATGCACACCTAAGCCTTTGACACAAGAATAAATATAATTTTAAAAAATTTTCCTCATAGTTAACAACCATGTGTCATTGTGACATCTTTTATTGAAAGGAACTTTATTTAAGTAGCATAAACTTGTTGGATGGGCTTCAATTAAATGATGATTTGTTAATGCAAATGTGTAGCGAATGACTGGTAGTACATCTGTCTCTTCATCCATAGGCCATTACTGTGCAGTGTTAGCACATGATTGTAAAAAACGAGAAATCATTACATGCAGGTAGTACACATTCAATCAATTCTGACCTTATGTCTCTAGCGAAATAAAAAACTATATAATGTAAATGATATTTAATCTGAATAACAAAAAGTAGATCTTTGACTCTTTGTGCCTCAAGCTGTTAGGTGATAGAGAGGTGACTGCTGTTGGAGATTGATGGTTATTGGCAGCCCAGTGGGGAAAGGCCATTACTTTAATTCTTTGACATTCTTCCCATGCATTCCTCCAGCCCACATTATATTTTAAGAGTTCTATCTTCTTCTCATTTTAGTATTATTTTTGGAGAGTTGTTTATGGAATAATGATTAAAAAAATGAGTATTGATGGCCATTAGTGTTATCATGCTAAGCAGTGACAATCCCCCCCCCAAAAAGAAAAAAATATATACAATGGGGTTCAGCTCCATAAGGGTCTAATGAGCCATTTGTCAGTCTTTTGGTGAAATAAACTACTCTATCTTAAATCTATACTCTTGCAGCAAATAAATAAAAGTTATGAAACACCCGGGCACCAATAAAATATAATTTATTTCATAGGGCATGACAGAACTCTTCACATATCTAAAATGAGCATGTTATTTACAAATGACTTGTGATACTCATATAAACCATAGATCTCTGTGCTAACTACTTTCATTATAGAGATATGCTTTTTTTTCTGATTGTTTAATCATTTAAACGTATCATTACTCCTAAAAGCATGTGAGTTAGACCAATTCCTCCTGGTGTGATTAACTCATGAGGCCAAAAAGAACCTCAGAAATGAGCTGTTCTGCAGCTGAAGACATTAAGAATTTACTGGAGAAGACAAAACAGTAATTTTCATTTGGGAACCTCTCAGCGCTCTGCTGGTTATCTTCCTGCCTTCATTTATTTTTAGGAAACCCAATCTCTTCAAAGATGTTCATCATCACAGCTCGTCATTTAAACAAAACAATATCATAACTTTTTCCCTTTTTCCCTTTTTCTTTGGTGTTGGTAGCAGGCCTTCATCAGAGGGCATTGCATTCACAATGAGCTTTTGCACTTGCAATCAGTCTTTTTACTCACAACTGTTTCTCTGCCCCCTGATCCACATCTCCAGTCCACTTGTATGTTTTTACAGAGTAAAAAAGTTGCAGTCAGCATCCTGATTTAAAACGGATTGAAGGTGTAAAGTATTCACATAATTTCCAGATATTGAAAACATTGTAATAAGTTGTTTTAAACTGAAGCAGCACATGAAGAAACTTCCTTTCAGAATGGCCTATACCAGTATTTCTCAAATACAGCCCAGAACTAACATCTACAGCCTTGTTTATGAGCTTATAGGAAAGGCAGGTTCATTCCTACCCATGTATTGAGTCAGAAATCAAAAGCAGTCCAGGAATCTATGTTCTAACATACTTCAAAATTTACTTTCTATATAGTAAAGATTGAGAACCAGTGCTATTTTCTAGTGAAGTAATTGAGAAGCAAAGGTAAAATAAAACAGTATAGGGCATTTATGAACCCTTTATATACTTATAGAATCCAATGAAAGTAGCTTTTACTTTCAAATAATTTTCATCAATCCAGTTCCTCCAGGTTAGTTTACTGCTACTTTGTCCATCTTACTATTTTTTTCCTTTAATATACCTTCTTCCTCTATGTATTGTGTAAAGTTATAATAGAATGTATAGACAAACTCTACACCACTCTGCCTTTTTACTTTACACAAGCTTCAGCCTAGAATTTAGTGATATTAGTATTAGTGAATGGAATTTGGTTTCACTTTTGACTTTGAATCTTTCAAAGCAATTTATAAAACACCTACTTGGAATGATGAGAAGACGCTGCTTCGTGTGCTGGTCCTGGGGCTTAAACTCAGGAGGACCTGGGCAACTGTCCCTAAGCTTTTGTGCTCAAAGCTAATGCTCTACACTTGAGCCACAGCTCCACTTACAGTTTTTTGGGTGGTTACTTTGAAATAAGAGCCTCTTGTACTTTCCTGCCTGGGCTGACTTCAAAACATGATTCATATATCTTAGTCTCCTGAGTAGCTAGGATTATAGACATTAGTCACCATCACCTGGACAGACTTTTAATACTTGGTGCTTTTTCCTTATAAGGTGTTGGGATTGACTACTGATGCCCATAACTATAGATAGATCCAAAGAATGAATTGAGTCTAAAACGGAATGTGTCAATAGGAATTGGAGAAAAGCTAACCAAAAACATGTTTATGACAGTTGAATTAAAGGCACTGGTAATTATAGACAATTTTATTTAGCTCATTTCATGCAATTCATGCAATTCCTAAAAGTAGGATGAAAAATGCAGACTCCCAGACTAGCCAGCTACCGAAGAACTCACATTTCACCAAATTCTCAGGCAGTTAACAAAGCAGAGTATCACTTAATAGCAGGCTGGAGATTTGGTCAAAGATTAATAGTGAATTAATATTAATTAATATCTTTAATTGGAGAATTCCTTAGGGCTGTGATAGTTCCAAAAAGGATGTTCAGTAAATACACAATGCTATTCCATTTGTTGGTTTTTTTAAATTTTATTTGTGAACATACTGTACAGAGGGGTTACAATTACATGGGCAGGATAATGCGTACATTTCTTACCAAGCATTGCAGCCTCCTCCTTTGGTTTACCCTTCACATCCCTTCCCAGCCTCCCCCCTCCCCCCCAATCCCAATCCTTCTCCGTCCCCCCTCTTCCCCCCCCCCCCCCCCCGCACCGACGTTGTAAAGCTCGTTTTGGACATGACAACTTGTACTTCTCATTGTTGCAACAGGTCCACCTGTATCCTTAAACAACTGGTTTTTCCCCATCTCCTCCACAAGTTATACTGACATCAAATATAGTGAAAGCAGGGTTTATACTGTGGGGGAGGGACATACAAAGCAACAAAGAGATAATCTTATAAGTGCATTAGAAACACATGCATGAAAGCAAAAAAACATTAAAATACATATCTAAGGGTTGATTTTCCTGACATCACATTATCTGACCTTTTCCGCTTGACTCATACATATACTAGATATTGCAAATAAGGGAAACCATGGGACCTATGTTTCTTTGGGCCTGGCTTACTTCACTTAATATAATTTTTTCCAAGTTTTTCCATTTCCTGACAAATGGGGCAATGTCATTCTTTCTGATGGAGGCATAGTATTCCATTGTGTATATATACCACATTTTCTTGATCCATTCATCTACTGAGAGGCATCTGGGTTGGTTCCATATCTTAGCTATGGTAAATAATGCTGCAATAAACATAGTTGTGCTGGTAGCGTTAGTGTGGTCTTGTTTGTAAACATTTGGATAAATGCCCAAAAGTGGGATTGCTGGGTCATAGGGGAGTTCTATGTGAAGTCTTTTGAGGAACCTCCATACTGCTTTCCAAAGTGGTTGAACAAGTTTACATTCCCACCAACAATGAAGTAAGGTTCCTTTCTGTCCACATCCCCTCCAGCATCTGTTGTTGTTAGAGTTCTTGATTTTTGCCGTTCTAACTGGTGTGAGGTGATATCTCAATGTTGTTTTGATTTGCATTTCTTTTATGGCTAGGGATGTTGAACATTTCTTCATGTGTCTATTGGCCATCCTTCTTTCTTCTTCAGAGAAGTTTCTCTTTAAGTCTTTCGCCCACTTATTTATTGGGCAGTTGTTTCTTTGAAGATTTGTTGTTGAGGGGTTTAATTTTTTGAGTTCCAAGTATATTTTAGATATGAGACCCTTGTCCGTTGTATGGCTAGTAAAGATCTTCTCCCAATCCGTGGGCTTTCTATTGATCTTGCTAGCTATGTCATTTGCCCTGCAGAAGCTCTGCAACTTTATGCAATCCCATTTGTCCAACCTTTCTTTGATTTGTTGTGTTTCCGGGTCTCTATTCAAAAAATTTCGGCCTGAGCCAAGGAGACCTAAGTTTCTCCTATTCCATCCTGTAATGTTTTCAGAGTGTCTGCTTTGAGTTCAAGGTCTTTGATCCATTTGGAGTTGATTCTGGTACAGGGTGATATACAAGGATCTAGCTTTAGTTTTCTACATGTAGTTAACCAATTTTGCCAGCACCATTTACTGAAGAGGCTGTCTTTCTTCCATTCTATTGTTTTAGCTTCCTTATCGAAGATTAGATGGCTATAGGTCTGTAGGTTCATTTCTGGGTTTTCAATTCTATTCCATTGGTCCTGAGGTCTGTTCTTATGCCAATACCAAGCTGTTTTGATTACTATGGCTTTATAGTAGAGTTTGAAATTTGGTATTGATATTCCTCCAGCAGTGTTCTTTCCGTTGAGGAGCGTTTTTGCTATTCGGGGTCTTTTATTGTTCCATATGTATTTTTGGATTGCCTCTTCTATTTCCTTGAAGAATGAGGTTGGAATTTTGATAGGTATTGGGTTGAATTTGTAGATAGCCTTGGGAAGTATTGACATTTTCACAATGTTAATCTTTCCAATCCAGGAGCATGGGAGGTTTTGCCATTTTTTTTAGTTCTGTGTTGATTTCCTTTTTCAAGATTTTAAAGTTTTCATCATAGAGGTCCTTCACTTCTTTAGTTAAGTTAATTCCTAGGTATTTTATTTTTTGTGGGGCTATTACAAATGGAGTTGCTTTCCTAATTTCAGCCACACTTTTCTCATTGTTGGCATACAGAAAAGCCATTGATTTTGGGGGTTAATTTTATAACCTGCTACTTTGCCAAAGTTTTGAATCAGCTTGAGTAAGTGTGAGTGGAGTCTATGGGATTCTTTAAATACAAGATCATGTCATCTGCAAAGAGGGAGAGTTTTATTTCTTCTTTCCCTATTTGGATCCCCTTTATGTCTGCCTCTTGTCTTATTGCTGTGGCTAGGCATTCTAATACTAGATTGAAGAGAAGTGGAGAGAGTGGGCATCCTTGTCTTGTTCCTGAGTTAAGAGGAAATGGCTTTAGTTTTTCACCATTGAGTATAATGCTGGCTGTAGGTTTGTCATATACAGCCTTTATTGTATTGAGGAATGTTCCATGGATTCCTAATTTTTCCAAAACCTTCATCATTAAGGGGTGTTGGATCTTGTCGAATGCTTTTTCTGCATCTATTGAGATAACCATGTGGTTCTTATTCTTGCTCCTGTTGATGTGATGAATAATATTAATTGATTTGCGTATATTGAACCAGCTTTGCATCCCTGAAATGAATCCTGTTTGATCGTGGTATATGATTTTTTGGATGAATTGTTGAAGTTGATTGGCCAAAATTTTGTTGAGAAGTTTTGCATCAATATTCATCAATGAAATGGGTCTATAGTTCTCTTTCTTTGATGAGTCCCTGCCTGGTTTTGGGATGAGGGTTATGATGGCTTCATAGAATGTGTTCGGTAGTGAGCTTTCTCTTTCAATTTCATTGAAGAGTTGGAGGAGTATTGGTGTGAGCTCTGCTTTGAAGGCCTTGTAAAATTCCGCTGTAAAAGCATCTGGTCCTGGACTTTTCTTTGCTGGGAGATCTCTTATTGCTGTTTCTATTTCAGTGCTTGATATGGGCCTGTTAAGATAGTTTAACTCATCTTGGTTTAGTTTTGGCATGTCAATATTTGCTAGGAAAAGGTCCATTTCTGTCAAGTTCTCAAACTTATTAGCATAAAATTTTGAGAAGTGTTCCCTTATAATGTTCTGAATCTTGCTATTCCATTTGTAAGAGGAGTTTATTACTAGCTCAGCTTAATTTGATTTTAAAATAGATAAATTATAGAAATATGAAATTTGGTTAATGATTTCTAAGTTTGACTATTTTCTCCCCCAGAGGAAAACATAAAAGTTTAAGATAATCATATAATTGGTGTGTGTGTGTGTGTGTGTGTGTGTGTGTGTGTTTGCCAGTTGTGGGGGCTGAACTCTGGGCCTGGGCGCTGTCCCTCAGCTCTTCAGCTCAAGGCTAATGCCCTACCACTTGATCCACAGCACTACTTCTGGCTTTTTTCTGCTTATGTAGTGCTGAGGACTCGAACCCAGGGCCTCATGCATGCAAGGCAAGCACTTTACCACTAAACCAACTTCCCATCCCCAATAATCATATAATTGTGAATGGCATTTCACCCACAGGTTAATTTAGATTAAAACTCCGAAACTCAAAATTCCGAGTTTAGATTTTCATTTTCTGTTTTCTTTTTGTTTGTTTTGTACTGGAGTTTGAACTCAGGGCTTGCCTTCTGTTTGCTAGGCAACTAGGCCCTCTTTACCACTTGAGACACAGGCTGGGGTTGTTGTTTGTTCGTTATTGTCATTTGTTTGATTTTTCAGATTCAGTTACTTCATCTCAGAAATTAAAAAAAGAGAATAGGGTTGATAGGGTTGTTTATTAATACTCTGCTCAGTCCCATACAATATCAGAAAGAACGTTTATATTTAAAAAATGTCGACAACCTTCATTACATTTGAGCCTTAAACAATCAGTTTTAGGTAATTGTCAGTTATCCAGACCCAAAAGAAATAAGACAGTTTAAAAAATATTTACTGAAATAAGTGACTGAATTACATGAAGCATTTCAATAAACCAGGTTCAAGTGATATAAACCCAAGTTTACTTAGGTAAGTAAGTTTTCAATAACAGATAGTTTAAAGTACTGGATCTTACAAGCCCTCATAGCACCTCTGTGAGGTAGACAAAGCAAACATTACTCCCTGAGAGTTAGTAGGGCTAATTTACCCATGTCATACAACTGATAATCTGAAGAGTTGTTTCTACCACCTTTATCTTCTGACTCTTGAGACAAATACCATTTTTGTGAAGAGCAATCTGTATAAAATATCCAATATTGTAAAACATAGATTGAAAGAAAAAGTATACAATCTGAAACAAAAATATTATTGCATTCTTGTGTATGACTGCATAGCCAGGCCTTTTTAAATGTGCTTTCAAACCAAGAAAATAATAAAGAAAAGAATATTGCTAGGTTTTATTGACTGAAAATGTAAACCACTGCCAATGAAGTCCAGATAAACTGGGAAAAATAGATGTGGCAAAGTGTTAATACTCTTAATATACTAAATATTCTTACAGATGACTAGGAAGATGATTAACAGCTGATTAGAAAAAAGGGCAAGTGGTATAAACATTTTAAGATATATATATATTTATACATATACTTATATGTAATCATGCTAATAAACATTTAAAAATGTTTGTAATCAAAAACATGCTGCATAAAGCAAAAATGTATCATATTTGATTATTGGATTAGCAGAAGTAGAACCAAAATAATACACCCCAATTGGGGAACTTTTGATGAAAAAGATAATTTTGCTATTTTGTTTAAAAATTTCACAAATTTCTCACATGAACATTTCATTTCAAAATGTAAAATTAATCTTCTTTAATTAATCTTAATTTTTTGCTGCAAGGCTTCTGTGGCTCATTGGTGTAATTCTAGCTACTCAGGAGGCTGAGACCTAGAGGGTCATGGTTCAAGGTCAGAAAAATCCATGAGACCCCATGTTCAGCTTGTGCTCTTCCACATGAGCCGTGTCACCAGCCCAGTTTTTTGCTGATTATTTTAGAGATAGAAAGGTCTTTTCTCCTATAGGTTGTAGAAGCCAGGGAGTAACTGATTAAATTAGCATAGAAATACAAGGAAATGAATTGGAGTTGTAAGTTTCTGATAGAAAAACATACTACTGGACATATAGTTGTACCCATTTCATAAATATATGTGAATTAGATAAAATTACTTAGTTCATTAGAAAGAAAGCTTGTGGCCTCTACCCTCTATTCATCACTGAATCTAAACTTCATTGTAGTACAAATCTCTCTTCTAATCCCATTGCTCTTAATTCTCCTTGGAAGAACACAGGATTATAAACTCTAAAGGACAATACTCATAAATATCTCAGATATTTGAACTCCTTTTTTCTCAGTTTCTTTTTTTTTCAGTGTGTCCGGTTGTGGGCCTGAACTCTGGGCCGGGCGCTGTCCCTCAGCTCTTCACCTCAAGGCTAGCACTCTACCGCTTAAGCCACAGTGCCACTTCCGGCTATTTTTCCCCTTGCCTATATGGTGCTGAGGAATCGAACCCAGGGCCTCATGCATGCAAGGCAAGCGCTCTACCACTGAGCCACCTTCCCAGCCCCTCTCAGTTTCTTTTAAAAGAACCAAATCCACTTTGTTCAGGGTTCAGTGACAAGGCTAGCCTTGCCTATACTTTCTGTTTGTCAAACATGTATTGTCTCCATACACTTACTCCATTATCAGGTATTGATGTCATGGCCAGGGAACTCTTAATATCTCCTCAGAAACCTCAGCCGTGCCTGCTGCCACTCTCCCTGTTTATGCTGGCAATTGGACTTAGATTTGAGCTTGCTGCGTTGGGATTTCAGAACCTTGGTTATGTATGTGTTATTTGGGCTACAGGAACAAACTCTTTTTGGATTGGTTCTCACTGTGAATTTCTCAGTGTAAGAGTTTGTATGGTTAGCCTGTATTGCTGCCTGGACCCTTCATGTTTTCACCATTCCTTTTAGGAGAGGGCCCAGGAATGAAAATGAAACAGGATTCCTCCCACTTTTTCTTGCATTATCAGTAATACAGACAACTGGATAACTCTGGGCATCCTTAAGGTTTGGAACACACAAACTATTCACTATTCCACCAACTTCTAAAAAGAACTGCTGGCAAACCTATCTACTACCAGCAACTACTTCAAACATTTATCTTTTAAAAATTAAGTAAGCACACTGCTATATTTCTCACATGAACATTTCATTTCAAAATGTAAAGTTAATTTTCTTTCATCTTAATTTTTTACTGCAAGCCTTTTGATTGTTTTCTTAGCATTATTTTAGGAAATGACCAATATCTTTTTTTTGTCGGACATAGGGCTTGACCTCTGGCCCTGGGCTCTGTCCTTGAGCTCTTCAGCTCAAGTCAAGTGCTCTTCTACTTGAGCTACAGCACTACTTTTGGTTTTCTGGTGGTTCATCAGAGATAGGAGTCTCGGTACTTTCCTGCCTGGGCTGGCTTTGAATCGCGATCTTCTGAGTAGCTAGGATTTCAGGCAGCGCCCAGCAGGAAATGACCAGTGTTTTCACATTGTCTTCCTTAAAATGTTCTCTTCACTCAAAATTAACAAAATTAGCTCCTCTATTCTCTTGGATGAATCCATTGCAGATGGTATGCAAAAATATTATAGGTGATAAAATTTTGCTATATAATGCATGAATATATATTTATATACATTTAATAATGCCAAAGTTATGTTCTGCATGTAAATATAGGAAAATCAAGTTCTCTGGATTATCATGACAATACATAAGTCAATATAGCTGATCACTTTTTACTGGTCAGTTTCTTTTCTTCAAGTACTTTGTTTTGACACACAAGTCACTAAGTGGTTTTTCAGAGATAACTTAGCTTGATGGGTCGTCACATAAGCTGTTTGACATTTGTCCCCAGTCAGACCGGATGCCACATGAAAAATTTACTCAGCCAAGAGGCTCCTAGGAATAAACAGTTCTCCAGTGTTGCTCACAGGGGACTCGGCAAGGTGAGCGGAACTTCAACTTGTCACGGATGCACTGTTCTGACAAACATAAGTAGATGCTAATGGCTAAATCGTGACAGAATAAAGTCCCACAACCATATGGCTAATTGCCACAACAATATCTTCAGTGTTATTAATCAAGTTTTCATAGTGTGCCATGATAATTGGAATAATTAGAAACAGCATAGGCATTGCTGTGTCTCCACCATATTTTGCAGACAGGGACCTCAAAGAACCACAATTATACTTTCAGTACTGTGTTGTTTAGTGCTCTTTTCCTGAAAATAATGTGGTTAATTAATGTATTAACTGCTTGCCATCAGTATATTTTGTGTTAACTTCTGTAGGAACAACAGTACCTAAATAATGCTATCAAACCTCTTGTTTCTATTTAAAATAATAATATTTCCTTAAGGCAGGATAGAAACCTTTCCATCTTAGATTTTACACTTTGAAAGATGAATTCATTCTACACTAATTTAGTAACAGGCATTCATCTTGGGGTCGTATATTTCTTCTTGTAGCTAATTTAGTTAAGAAAATAAGGAATTTGAAAGTAATGAGATAAATAAAGGTTTAAGTATTTGCATAACTTGTTTCTGGCAAATACTGTGTAATAGAAGTTCCAAAATAAATTATGTTGAACCTGTATTTTAATTATGGATGAATTATATCCTCCTACCTTAAATATTACAGTTTAAGCATATTCTCGTGCTAATATTGAAATGTACTTACCTTGGTCTCCATCTCTTCATCTCTACTGTGAGACAGGAATGTGTTGGTACAGGGCACGATGTCTTATGAGAGGGATTCTTGGGCTGCTTTGGGAGCTGACTTCACAGGAAAGATCTTGGTGTATAGAAATCTCCAGCTAGCCGGGTGCCAGTGGCTCACGCCTATAATTCTAGCTACTCAGGAGGGTGAGATCTGAGGATCTTGGTTCAAAGCCAGCCCAGGCAGGAAAGTCCATGAAACTCTTCTCTCCAATAAACCACCAGAAAACTGGAAGTGGCACTGTGGCTCAAGTGGTAGAGCGTTCGCCTTGAGCTGAAGAGCTGAGGGACAGTGCTCAGGCCCAGAGTTCAAGCCCCATAACCGACTAACAGCCACTGTAGATGCCTATTGCTAAACAGCTGCTATAAGTATTTTAATACATCAGTAGTGACAGACAGAATTCCAAGAATGCTTCTTACTTTCCTTGCCCTTTTCTGTCCTATGATTGCATTTTTTAACTAAAAAATCTTACTCCAGGGTTCTGAAGTTTTAGATTTACTGATGTCTTCAGTTAAAAAGCATTCCCAGATTTTTCAAGATAAAAATAATTAATTAGAAATGCTACTTCATTATCATTTTAGAATTACCTAAGCCAGATATTGTTGCTTCCTTAACCTCTGAATTTTACAGAATTTAAAATCACATGTTACTCAGTTTCTTCATTTAAATGAGTCCTTTTTTCCTCTTTTTCTCTTCATTGTGGGTAGACACAGAATTAGCAGATTAGGAAAGTTGGTATCTAAGAAAGTAACAAATTTTTATTCTTTCACTCATCAAAATTATCTGATAGTTAATAACTTACTTTGGGTAAAATGTTTTAAACCTTTTACTTTTTTTTTTTTTTTTTTGTCAGTTGTTGGGCTTGAACTCTGGGCCTAGGCATTATCCCTTAGCTCGTCAGCTCAAGGCCAGCGCTCTACCACTTGAGTCACAGTGCCACTTCCTAGACATTTTACTTTCTAGTACTTTTTACAGTTCTAGATAGAGGCTGGATATGGGAAAAAAGTAAATAGGGGTGGAGGGAAAATTAATGCCTAAAATATGAGGTTTGATATTATTTCTTTGTATCCTGCTGTAACTAAGACATAGTTGTCTTTATTTAAACTTCTAAGTTTAATCATGTGCTGCAAACTTCACACTGACTCAAGCATTAAAGAACTTCACTTTTTTACACAGCTTAAGTCTAACACAACTGCAATAGCAGGGGCTCAATTAAGGACCCAAATTTTTCTCATATCCAGTATGTTAACCTTACCATCAAATTCTTCTTAAAACTAAGGGATCATCACTGAAATTTTGGATCTTCCTTCCTGTAAACACTCAGGTGAAAGACAGTGAGGCATTCCACCAAGTTGGGTTTTTTAGAGGGAGGGGTTGTAAGGTGATATACAAAGGGTTACAGTTATATAAATCAGGTGATGAGTACATTCCTTTTTGAACAGTCACCCCTTTGCTGGTTTTCTCCTAGGTTTTCCCGCCAGACCCCTCTCCCCCACAAGTTGTATAGTTCATTTTCAACATAGTTAGTGTCTGTATGGTGAATATCACTGCTGGCACTTGCTTTGTCCACAAGTGTAATATGACAATCTACTGAGGCAAAATTCCAGACCAAGAACAGCTTCCAAGTTAGGCATCTAGGCACATCTCTGTCATTCCAGCTACTTGGGAGGTAGAGATTTGGAAGACCAAGATTCAAGACCAGCCTGAGCAAAAAGTTAGTCCCCTATTTTAATAAGCCAGACTGGTAGAACATACTTGCAAATCTAGTTAAATAGTATAAGAATTCCTATCCAAAACCACTCTAGGCAAAACCTGAGACACTATCAGAAAACATAAAGAGAAAAAGCAGGTTTAAGTTAAGAAGGAACTTCTTTCTAGCAAGTATGAGGCTCTGAGTTCAAACCCAGTAGTACAAACCAATTAAAATTTTTAAAAAACACAAAGAAAACTTATCCAAATGTGTTAACAAATTTGGTGGATTCATGGGCAAACTCAAATAGTATTCCTTAGAAAGGCATAGCCAAAGTTCAACACCATAAACACGAGGAAAAGGGTACTTGAAAGGGGTGGGGTATGGTCAAAGGGAGAAGGGAGGGAAAATGCAGGCAGGAATTCAATGTAATTCCAACAAAATTAAGAGTGACCTACCTAGCAATTTCACTCCGGGCATTTATCTACTAGATCATAAATAAGGGCACATTAAAGCTACCAGCAAAACTATGTTCATTACAGCATTGTTCACCATAGCCAAGAAATGGAATCAACCCAGATGCCCCTCAGTGGACAAATGGGTCAAGAAAGCCTGGGATATATACACAATGGAATTCTATGATTCCATCAGAAAGAATGATATTCTACCATTCATAAAGAAATGGATAGACTTGGAAAAAACTATATTAAGTGAAGTAAGCCAGACACAAAGAAACATAGGTTGCATGGTTTTCCTCATTTGTTGTAACTAAAATGTGCTTATAAATATACAAGTAAATACACTGGATAGTAAAAGGCAAAAAAATATAGTTGGACATAGTACATTAATGAGACCAAAGGAGAATATTCTTAGGAGAGCTCCATCACAAAGGCTCAAAAGCTATTTGCATATGATCATATAAAATGAAGTATATAGAATTGAACTCTAAGAAATGAAAACAAGATGTGTTTTTTTTTTTTGCTTTTTTCGCTTTTTTGTCACTTCTTATTTCTATACTTTTTGTATGTTAAGTTTATCTGTTTTGGGGAGGGTATGGGAGAGAACAGAAATGATGGGACAAAGAGTAAACAATTGCAGCAATGATGCTTTTTTCTGTAATAGCTGGATATACAGCAGCTTCTTAATAACTATGAGTGCATGCAAAAAAAAAATTACAGAGAAGTCAGCCCTGACCTCTATGAACTACAGAAGCAAAGCCAGCAATCACCTACTTGAGAATTCTATGTACTGAGGCCATAAACCTCATACTTAAGATACTATTTCATTTTGAAACAAATGCAATCCTACTGAATTAACATAATACAGTCATTTTGATAAATGAAGAAAGCAGTTGTCCTGCTTCTAATTTCTCTCCTCTGTTTTTTTGGTTGTTGTTTTGTTTTTGTTTTGGTCGGTCACGGGGCTTGATCTCTGGGCCTGTCCCTCAGCTCTTCAGCTCATGGCTAGCATTCTACTACTTGAGCCACCGCACCACTTTCATTTTTCTGGTGGTTTATTGGAGATACAAGTCTCATGGACTTTCCTGCCCAAGTTGGCTTTGAACTATGATCCTCAGATCTCAACCTCCTGAATAGGTAGGATTACAGGTGTGAGCCACCGGTGCCCAACTCTCTCCTTTATTTTTGCCCAGCTTAAAAATAACGATTGCACAGCATTTGACATAGTGCCTTACCTGTCCTACTAGCTATCCCTGGCAAATTATATAATTTATGTGAGCAACAGTTTTCTCCATTGTAGATTTAGAATATTAATACTTCATTTGACTGTGAAAAGCAGTAAATATGTTAATAGATAAACACTGTGAGTCTTCTAACTAATACTTTACAAACTCTGAAACATAGTATGTATATGCTGTGAAGCTTTATAAAGAAGAAAGTGATCTGTATCTGTAAATACCTTAATTTCGGGAGCATACAGGAGGAAGGGCACTGAAGACAAGGAACAAAGCCAACATGAGCCTTATTTGAACATTATAAAATTCTTAGTGATCACAAAGCTAAAATAAGACTTCCAATAATTATGGATATGTATTTTAGGTTTTTTTCTATCAAGATAACACCTTAATTCTCTGTTATTTGGGAAATATGGCACTTAAATTCTCTATTGTACCAACTAAAACTTATCCAGTAGAATTTGATATGCTATAAAATTCAAACTTTTTTCACAAAGACTTTTTCATCCACTATTTTATTTATTTATTTTATTTATTTCAGTCACTATTTTATTCTTAATTTTAGAGGGTAAGAGCCATACCTGTTTAATTTGTTTTCCTACATAATTTAAAGTAGTTAAAAGTACAAATGGACATTAATGATACTTTCACTGATAGAAATTAAAGCAGTTATCACTAAGGAATGGTTTTTGTATTTTTACTTAGGCAGTTTTAGCTCTGCTGGGAGGAGTCAGAGATGGGTCCTTCTTGCCATGGACTAGAGTTGTTGGTGACCACCCATAAAATTAGAGATTGAGTATAGAGATCACAGGTCTTAGCAATATGGACTGACTCAAAGGTACTGCCTATGGAATATATGTATTGTGATCTTCTACCCTTACAATTGGCCTGTTAATAGTTATCAAGACTTCTAAGTAAACAGCCATTTTATTCTTACCTGCCTTTTTTTGACAATAAAACTTAATAGGGCCTCATGCAGACAAGATCATAACATGTCAAGGTACATTTAGAAATATCCATTTTTTTAAATAATCAATTTAATATTTACTTACGATTTTTAAGATGCCTTTTATTAATAGTAATTGCTTTTCTTATTTTGAGTTCTAGATTATAATGCTCATTCCAAATGTCAGCCACGTTATTTTGGTTAAAAGGCTACATGGATAATTGATTTTTATACAGATTTTAGCTTTTTTTTTTTGTCAGTGGTGAGGCCTGAACTCTGGGCCTAGGTGTTGTACCTGAGCTCTTCAGCTCAAGGCTAGTGCTCTACCACTTGAGCCACAGTGCCACTTGCAGCTTTTTCTGCTTATGTGGTGCTGAGGAACCCAGGGCCTCATATATGCAAGGCAAGCACTCTACCACTGAAACACCTTTCCAGCCCTCTTTAGCATTATTTTTTAACTTATTAGTTTATCTATTATTATATCTGTAGTCTTTTCTACAATCCACTCCCCTCCACCCCTGAAAAAAATTCTACCAGGCCATCTCACCCTAGCCTAGGCCTCTGTCATCTCTGACTTCAGAGTGAGGACTGAAGTAGCAGGATAAGAGGTTGAAGATAATAAAGAAAACTGTAGCTAGGGTTACAGGCATGAGCACCAGCACCTGCTTTATGAGTACATTTTTTGTTGAGCATTGTTTCCCCTTCCCTTGTTGTTCTCCCACTATCCCTTCCCTCCCCTACCTCCCTCACTCCCCCCGCCCCCAAGTTGTAAAGTTCATTTCCAATATACTGTCTTGTGGGTATCATTGTTGCAGTGGGTCATCCTGTGTCCTTTCAGCACTTTGTTATTCCCCATCCCCTCCCCAAATTAGACAAATGTATATACAAAATGTGGGGTATGAAAATCAAGTACAGTGACAACAGGGGATACAAGCCCCTCAGTAGATGAATGGATCAAGAAAATGTTATATATATATATATATATATATATACATGTATATATATATATGTACATAAATATGTAAATATACATATATATGTATATATATGCATATATTTATACATATATGTATATATACATGTATATACATATATAAACGTATATGAATATGCATACATGTATACATATATATACATATATATTGGAATTCTATGCTTCCACCAAAAAGAATGATACCACCCCATTTGTTAGGAAATAGAAAGACTTGGAAAAAATCATATTAAGTAAAATAAGTCAGACCCAAAGAAATATAGGTCCCATTGTTTTCCTCACTTGAAATAATTAGTATATGTCTAGGATAATTTTATCAGATGAGCAGAAAAGCTCAAAAGCTATGTACATATGACCATGTAAGATGATAAGATAAGGACATAGGCAGGGGGTCTTTCTTTGTTGTTGTGGGGTTTTGGTGGGGTTTTTTGGTTTTTTGTTTTTGTTTTTGTTTGTTTTTTGTTTTGCCTATCATGGGGCTTGATCTCTGGGCCTGGGAGCCTTCCCTGAGTTCTTCAGCCCAAGGCGAGTGCTGTGCCACTTGAGACACAGTGCCACTTCCAGTTTTCTGGTGGTTTATTGGAGATAAGATTCTCACAGACTTTCCTGCCTGGGATGGCTTTGAGCTGTGATCCTCAGATCTCAGCCTCCTGTGTAGCCAGGATTACAGGTGTGAGACACTGGTACCCAGCTTGTTGTTGTTTTTAATGTGGTATGTGATTTTTTTTTGTTTCCTTTGTATGTTCTTCCCCCTATGATATATTCACTGTCATGTGTGAGACTCATATCTGTAATTAACCACCAGAAAACTGGAAGTGGTGCTGTGGCTCAAGTGGTAGAGGGACAGTGCCCAGGCCAAGTTAAAGCCCCACGACCAACAACAACAACAAAAAAAGTGTGTGTGTGTGTGTGTGTGTGTGTGTGTGTGTGTGTGTGTGTGTGTGTGTGTGTGTGTGTGTGTGTGTGTGTGTGTGTGTGTGTGTGTGTGTGTGTGTGTGTGTGTGTGTGTGTGTGTGTGTGTGTGTGTGTGTGCGCGCGCACGCAGTATTGGGGCTTAAACTCAGAGCCTGGGTTCTGTCCTTGAGCTTTTTCACTCAAGGCTGGTGGTGCTCTACAAGTTGAACCACACCACTCCATTTCTGATTTTCTGGTAGTTAATTGTAGATAAGACTTTCCAGCCCATGCTTCAATAAAGTCTTGTAACCACACTAGAAGAGAGTACGGTGTGCATACTCTTTTTTTTTTTTTTTTTTTAGCATTTTTTAGTGTAAAGGTAATATACATAGGGGTTACAGTTACATAAGTCAGGTAATGACTTCTTTTTTGAACAGTGTCACCCCTTCCCTCATTTTTTCCCAGTTTTTCCCTCACAAGTTGTATAGTCTTTTCCAACATAGTGTAATGATTATCATTGCTGCATTAGTTCACCCTTTGTCCCACCATTTCTGTGCTTCCCTTTCCTCTCCCCAAATCAGATAAACATATATAAAACAAAGAGCACAGAAATCAAAAAGGATAAAATGTGGAAAAACAAATGGGGAAAAATAAGAACTGAAAACGGTACAATAAAAAACATCTTGTTTTTATTTTTTCAAGTTCATTTTTATAAGCATTTTGTATGATCATAGGCACATAGCTATTGAGCTCTTGTGATAACTCTCAAGAATATCCTCCTTTGGTCTCAACAGTGTGAATGTTTAGAGTCTTGTTTAATTAATCATGTCCAAGTACATTTTTTGTCTTTTACTATCCATTGGGTTTACTTGTAGATGTATAGGCCCATTCTAATTATTACAAATGAGAGAAACTATGCAGCCTGTGTTTCTTTGGGTCTGTCTTACTTTGCTTAATATAATTGTTTTTTTCTTGTTATTTTGGAAATAAACTACCATGGACATTCCTGGAGATGTCTCTGAATCATGATCCACTGTATCTTAGACTTCTGATTAGCTAGTATTGCAGACATGAACAACTAGTAGCTGGCTCTTGTTCTTACTACTAGAGGGCATATGTAGCCCTGCTTATAAGGCACAGTACTTTGAGATGTTCTTGTGAACAGTCTATGTATACACAAACCTCTCCTGAATCTACCTGTTCAAAATATTATCACTTCCCAACACTGTAAAATCTTGCAAGTTTTTTCAAGCTACAATAATACAGGTTCTTTCTCTGATTGTCTTTTTGTTTGGCCTCTTAGAGGCTTACCCTTTACATCTATAGCTTAGCATTCAGCACATACTTTGAAGACCCCTCAGCAAACTTGTAGTTTTAAAGCTTCAAAGGTAACATGTCTTGCAAACCTCTCTCAGCCTCCATTCTGTGTCTTGAGTCTTGGATCTGTAAGACAGGTGCATTCTACTTGGGCTTCCCAGTGCTGATTTTTGGAAAGTGTGTCCAGGCAGAAAATAGGTTATCGTAGCATCACCTAACTGTTTTTATTCCCTGTAATAAGTCAGGGATCACAGTACCCTGCTCTTATATTATGTCCACCTCTTTTATATTTATTCAGTCTCCAAGCTGTTTATAGTATGAGAGCATGTGGAGTGCCAATTATGCTATCATGTCTGGAAATGAGACTATATCTATTTGTTTAATAAAGTAAGAACAATGTTCTGTGATAAGGAAATTGCCCCTAAAGCAAATGAAACTGAAAAAGATTAAAGATAAAACCATTATATACACATATTAGGAAAAACAAACACAAATGAAGGAATGTATAAGGATATCAATATTAAACATATTCAAGAGCATTGAATGAGATAAATGACAACAGTTTAGTGAAAAAATTACAATCACAATAAAGGTCTTGTAATAGTCCTTCATCTTGGCACACCCCTTCCTCACAGCAGCAGAGCTTAATATATGACAGCTTCTCTGGAGAGGAAATAAGAATAGCCAATCGACACATGAAGAAATGTTCATCATCTCTGTCTATAAAAGAAATGCTAATCAAAACTACATTGAGATTCAACCTTACCCCAAGAGAATGGCCATTATCAAGAAACAAATAGTTCCTGCTAGCAGCGATGTGGCCAAAAGGGAACACTACTACACTGTTGATGGGAATATAAACTGGTTTAACCACTCTGGAAAGCAGTATGGAAGTTCCTCAAAAGACTAAACTTAGAGCTCCCCTATGGTCCACAAATCCATTCCTAAGCATTTACCCAAACAAACAGAAACAAGGCCACACTAAAGCTACCAGCACAACTATGTTCATTGCAGCATTATTTACCATAGCTACAATATGGATCCAACCCAGATGCCCTTCAGTAGATGGATGGATCAAGAAAATGTGGTATATATACACAATGGAATTCTACTCCATCAGAAAGAATGAAATTTTACCATTTATAAGGAAATGGAAAGAGTTGGAAAAAATGATTTTAAGTGGAGTAAACAGACCCAAAGAAACATAGGCTCCACAGTTTCCCTCATTTTTAATAATTAGTGTGTGTCTAGGATATTCTTATCAAAGGAGCACAATAGCTCAATAGCTATGTACGTCTGACCATATAAAATGATGATAATCGAGCCGGCCGCCGGTGGCTCACGCCTGTAATCCTAGCTACTGAGGAGGCTGAGATCTGAGCATCACAGTTCAAAGCAATCTGGGGCAGAAAAGTCTGTGAGACTCTTATCTCTGATAAAGCACTAGAAAACCGAAAGTGGTGCTGTGGCTCAAGCGGTAGAGCGCTTGCCTTGAGCTGAAGAACTGAGGGACAGTACCCAGGCCCAGAGTTCAAGCACCATGACCGACTCCCACCCCCCCAAAAAATGATGATAATCGAAATGAAGTCTACAAGGTAGAAATAGGAGGTTTTGTTGTTATTTTTAATGTACTGTGTGAAGTTCTTTCTTTTTTCTTTCATCTTTTAAAAATTTGTTTTATCCCCTGTTGTCACTGATTTTAATTTTGGTATTCTATGTCTTGTATATACATTTATCTGATTTGGGAAAGGGAAGGGAACAACAAAATGGTGAAGACAAATGACAAAGGGTGAATCACTGCAACAGTGATACTCACAAGATACTCTGTTGAAAATGAACTTTACAACCTAGAGGGAAGGCCAAGGGGAGGAAAAATGGGAGAAAAACAAGAGAGGGGATAACAATGTTCAACAAGAAATGTACTCATTACCTTACTTATGTAACTGTAACCTCTCTATACAGTACCTTTACAATAAAATTAAATTTAAAAAAACAAAATGCACAGAAACAGCAGTGCTAGAGAATGACTTGTGTTTCTAAATCATGGTCAGTCAGGCTCACTATAAGACAACTAATTAATCACATTTAATAAGTTAATTGCTATATTTCAGACCCTTTATTGCATCATTTGAAGTAATTCCACAAAAACACGGACATAATTAAAATAAAGTACAAAGATAAATTTAAAGGCACATTTAAATATACCAACTATGGGCTATTCTAGGATTTAAAGGATCATTACCATAAAATATATTTTAAAGATAATGTAATTATAAAGTTTGGATTTGTTATGTAATTAGATCTATAGATAAATAAAATAGAAATTCCAAAACACCCTCAATATCTGTGAGAACTTAATATATGACAACAGTAGGAAAATCCATTGGGAAAACAATGGATTTTTCACTAAGGTAGGTTAATGAACTCACAGAGTATTTAGTAAATCATGAAACTGTGTGTCTGTTTTATACCAAAATTAATCCAGGTATACCAGCAATTTAAGCAAAGGTGGAGTAAAATGATTATTCAATATTCTAGGTTGGAAATTGATTTAAAAAAAAAAACTATATGCAGTAAAGAAAATAATACATTAATTTTAGTTTTGACTAAAGGAACCAAACTGTAGCTGAAAAAAAAAGGGGGCAAAATGTTAGTCTCTGGTCTCTTGTTAGTCTCAAGATAGTATCCTCTCAATTTTAAAATAATGGCTCTCAAACTTGAATCTCCAAGGATCTTTAAGTACAGATTGCTGGACCCTGCCTAGAATTGATTTCCTCTCTTTTCTTCTTGCCTTCCTTTCCTTTTTTCCTTCTTCCCCTTCTGTCCTGCTTTCCTGACTTCCTTTCTGGCTTTTTTTTTTCTGTTTTTGTTTTCTTGTTTTCTTTTGTTTTTTAGATATAGTCTTGCTATGTATCCCTGAATAGCCTCCAACTCTTGAGGTCTGGAAATTTAAGTGCCATTCTATACACTTCAGAATTTAGCAGTTATAGCACAATTGAGGGTCAAGAATTTACAGTTTGAACAAATGTCCAGATGATTCTGATACTGCTGTCCAGAAACCACATTTGAACATCATTTTTCCCAATGTTCCTCCTAAATCTTCTTTGTATATGTGTGTGCCTACATGTGTGTGTGTGTCTGTGTGTGATTACTCAGTGCTGTTTTTCTTCACCACAAGTCCTAATTTAAACAAAAGTGGTGAAGTGGCTTAAAATATCAGTGTTGCCTTTCCCAGCATTTAGGAAAACAATAGCTTATGCAAAGATAATACATACAGTGTCATGTGTAATAACAGATGAAGTAATCAAAATGAATAACAAAAAAAAGATTAGTCAAATCAATATTATCTACTCTAATTTATCTAATCTATTATTTATTTATCTATTCTACTTAACCATAAGAAAGTGTTTCTTTCTCCTTATTTAATATTTTGTCCAAATATTCTGTCATTAAATTTAAAAACAAATGGCATAGTGTATTAAGAGGCACACACATTCATAAAATGTCTCCATTGTGAAAGAACATTGGCTGTTTGTGAGTAATGGATTTGTTGGCAGGGAAGGGATCTGAGATAGGAAGGAAAAATGATTCGTCTATGTTCTGTTACACTTTAAAATTCTTTTGCCATTTATAAAAAAATTAAAATTATTCTAAATTTCCTAAATCATTAGCCCCACATAGTCGTTATTTTGACTCATGATGAGTAAAAGAATAAGACAGTTGGAAGAATGATGAGGTAAGAGTCTGAGATTAGAAAGCACTACTTCAAACCTTGAGATCCTGGCTTTGGAGAATCTCTGCACCAAGTCAGAACTACAACAACTGGTAGATTAAGTGAGAAGAATGCAAGTGTGTCATTGAAATGAATTGAAAGCATATTATGTAGTGTTTCAGCAGCTTCATATTTAAGTTGCTTTATGAGCAAGTTAATTTATGAATATATATTCCACAATTTCCTCAGTAAACTAGATTTCAGAGTTTCTGCCCTCTCCATTATCCTAGTATGCAATTCTAGACCTCATAAGTCTTCCTAAAACAGTTTGTTAAAAGTGACAATTTTCCTTTCTTTTCTTTGTAAATTCTTAGTTCTTTATAATATATTTAATGCGTTTCCTTGAAAGGAAGCACTCTAAATCTTATTGGGTCTGTAGTTATGATTACCACTATTGTAACTAATTTAGGTACTCATGAAATAGCAGATTGTGATTCATCTGAATAAATCCTTCAGAAAGTCCATGTCTTCTACTGAAAAGAACTCAGATGACATAGCAGTAGTAAATGTGATACTGGATGAATCTTGTGATTGGCCACTAATGTGGTTTTTTTCACACATATCTGAATCGCATATATATTTTATGAATCTAAGAAGAGGATTGTAGAAGCTTATAAAAGAATACATGTATTTTCATGTTCAGGAGTTACAGTATCATTGTGTAATTATTAGTCAGCTTTTAGATGAAGTATGACTTCAGACTGTGTCGTTTTCCTCTGTTCATGCTTCTATAAAATATGTTGCTGCCCTGCTTGTCTGGAATGTAAACAAGGAAAATTATGAATTTGGAGGTAAAGAACGAAATCAACTATGGGTCTCTGAAACATGCATATATATTTTCCTCACAAGTGGTTGCGATATCTACATTTATTCCATAGACTACATGGAATAAGTTATACTTCATTAGAGTTTTGAAGCTTATCTGAAGATCAAATACAGTAGCACTTTTGCAGATCAAATCATATCATGTAAATGCATGATGTTTACTATTATCAGAAATAGTGTTTGATGGAAGTGGTGCTGTGGCTCAAGTGGTAGAGCACTCACCTTGAGCTGAAGGGCTCAGGGACAGTGTCCAGGCCCAGAGTTCAAGTCCTACAACCAATTAAAAAGAAAAAAGAAAAGAAAAGAAATTGTGTGTGATTATTTTTAAACATTGAGTTGTAATCTTAAATGCATAACAAAACAAATTTCCCTTGTGTATATTTCCTAGCATATATTTGTCCATTAAAAATAATTACAGAGATACGTGTATTTAAGTGCAAAGCTATTTGGACACTGAACTTTAGCTCTCTGCTAGGGATAAAATGGAAGATCTCCTTTAGCATCTTTGTTTTCATTTAGCTACTAGCAGGTAAAACTAATTTGTGATCATTTTAGTTAGACTTCTAAATTTCTAAAGTTCTGATTTCTAAATTTCCAAATACTCAATTCAGTGAATGTAATGCAAGTGACCTCTACCTTTGCTGACTCTTTCCCTCTCCTTCCATATGTCTCCTTGCTCGCTTATAAGCCTCCAGGGCCTCATGCAGTTACTTTATTGGTTTTGTTTGGTTGGTTGGTTGCTTGCTTGTTTTTAGTTTGAGAATTTTATTGTTGTTGTTTGTTTGGAGTATAGAAGATAGAACCTGGGGCCTTGTACATGCTAAGCAAACATTCTACCTAGAGCAACACACTCAGCCCACATTAAGCTCTTGATTATATGCATTAATGGATAGGAGCTAGTGTATACATAGTCCCAAATGGTGGATAATCCAAAAACCATTAATACTTGGCTTTGAAGTGTATTTAGTAATGTTTTAACTTGTTTTTATCCTCCTAATTATATTTTTCTAATGTTGCCATTAGGGGAGGGGGGCACAGAAAAATGGGAAAGGACTGTGGGAAGCCAGATTGATAGGATTATTTTTGAATTAAAATGTTAGTTTGGATAAGTTCCATATTAATGATTGAGAGTTGTCATCATAGCATTCAATCTATGGCCTAACACCGTACTTCACAAATTCGAGAAGTATTTGTTAAATGAAAAATTACAGTTTTTCATAGCAGTTTTCTTTATGGTAGTATCCATGCATGAATCAGGAAGAACTCTTTTCAGTGAAGAACTTTTACCTCATCCCACTGAGTATTTCCAAGTCATGGACATTTTCCCAGGGTATTGCAGATTTATGTACTCTTCAGCTAGCAGAGTCTCACAACAAGATCCTCACAGGCGAAGATTTAACCTAGGAACCCTTTGAGAAAATATTGTTATTATAAAATGTAAGGAGGCCGTGTATTTCTTTCCATGGCAATAAAAATATCTAAAGTAACAAATGATAATGTAGAACATGATTTCTCAACATGGCTATACTTTTTCTGAGGTCTGCAAGTGAGTGGCTATAAGTACAGGAGGGCATATTTTTAAGAGGGAAGTTTTACACACTTGATGAAATTCTCAAAGGAATCCACCACTCTGCTCTTCTATTACAGAAAGCAGGACTGAAGTTTTTACTCTTGTATCATTGGGTGGGGGTGGGGGTCTGTGTTGGTATAGGGGCTTAACCTCAGGGCCTGGGCACTGTCCTTTGGCTGTTTTGCTGAAGGCTGGTGCTCTGCCACTTGAGCCACATCTCTACTTCTGTCTTTTTCCTAGTTAATTGGAGATAAGAGTCTCACAGGCTTTCTTGCCCGGACAGGCTTTGAAACTTTTATCTTCATATCTCAGCCTCCTGAGGAGTTAAGATTACAGGTGTGACCCAGCAGTGTCTGATTATTGTATCATTTTTATGAAAATTTTAATGAAAAGGTTTGAATAGGGAATCATATATCCAGTGGTCACACTGCCCTTCCAGTTTGTCTTCATTTATACTTTAGAACTCTCAAAAAATAATTTTATTTCTATAACCGTAACTAATTGTAAACTGAACCCTAACATAGGTTGAGAAGTCAGAGAAAGTCTGGAAAGACAATATATAAAGGGACAACAACCAAAGTATATGTGACAACATAACTCTGACCACACAAGAAGCAAAGAAAGCCAAGCCACAACCTCCACAGCAAATCAGTCCAAAAACAGATATTATTTATAACTGCATATTTCTCTATTTTCTCCCTTTCCTACTCTACTTCCAACAAAAACCAATCAGAAAAAGCCAAATATGCTCCTCAACTCAATCATATACATGATCTCTACTTTTAGTGAGCCAGCTCCCCTACCTACAAGCTTCAATCAGTCATAACTAATATGCCTTTCCCCTTTTTCTTTCCTGACTATAAATCTTTCTCACTCTCTGAGCTGCTTTAGATTTCCTGCCAAACACAAGTGATAGAAGCTGACTTCTTTGCTATAGCAAGCTCTGACGAATTTTTCTCTGCTTATTCTCATTTATTCTACTGTGCACTAAAATTTCAGTTTCTAGAAAAGCTTTTTTATCCTGGAATTTATTTTCCACCATGATATCATGAGGATGAAAGAAAACCACTAAAGAGATATTTCCTAGAGTTTAGCTCTTTTCCAAGAATAACATTTTAAATGCATCTTTTATTTTTAAGAATAGTCACATCCATCTGAACAAGTTGATAATACAGTAGTTTGGTAAGAATGGTTTATGAGTAACATAGAGTTGGACAACATAAAATTGGTGAGTTAAGTCATGGAGATTTCACTTGGAGTGGAGGCAGGGGTCCTTCTCCGTTCTGATGGTATAAGTATTCTCTGCTCTTTGTATGCGTATGTTTTGTTATTCAATTATGCTGTGATATTTCCTATCTGTCTTACCTCACCAAAGCCAATCACATGTGACCTGGAGGAGAATTTATGAGTATTCACTATACCTCCACTGAGGTACACATATATACATACATGCATGGATGACATGCATGTTTACTATGATGGAGATGTGTGTGTGTGTGTATTGATGGAGACTGAACCCAGGACCCATGCTAAAGATGCCACTACTATTGAGCTATACCCCTAGTCCCTATTTTTATATGACTATAGATATTGGTATTTATAAATATTATGTCCATCATAATAAATCTGTTTTTAACAAACATTGGCATAAAATATATCATAATTAGGGCTGGGAAGGTGGCTCAGTGGTACAGTGCTTGCCTTGCATGCATGAGGCCCTGGGTTCGATTCCTCAGCACCACATAAGCAGAAAAAGCCAGAAGTGGCTCTGTGGCTCAAGTGGTAGAGCACTAGCCTTGAGCAGAAAAGCTCAGGGACATTGCCCAGGCCCTGAGTTCAAGACCCACAACTGACCAAAAAAAAAAAAAATATATATATATATATATATATATATATATCATAATTAGCCAGGTGATAGTAGCTTATAACTATAATCCTAACAGCAATTCAAGAAGCTGAAAGATCTGAGAATCAAAGTTTGAAACCAGCCCAGACAGACAAATTATGCCCCATTAACCAACAATAAACCTTTAGAAGTGGAAGTGTAGTAGCTCAAATGGTAGAGCACCAGCTATGAGTGAAAACTCCAGGCAAGAGTGCAAAGCTAAGTTTAAGTCCCAGGACTGGCACAAAAAGTAGATGAAATAAGATACATTTTTTAACTTTTTCATGGCATTTAATATGAATTGCAAAATGGTAAATTCTATGCCATGTTTTTATGGCTCTTAGATTATAGTCTATGTAGTTTGTTAGAATATAAACGCAGCATGGGGGACAAAAGCCTAAGTAGCTGTGATTCCTCTATATATCATCTTTATAGTAACAATAAGTTCATTAGAAAAAGTTGCCCCTGAGTTCCAGCCCAATGACCAACCAAAAAAAGACAAAGAAAAAGATACACTGTACACATAAACTGCTTTGTTAAATGGGGCAAAAAAAGTGTTTAAGAAAAACATGACCATAGTGGTTTTAATGTGCTACTTCTTCCTGGAACTTGACCCCTGAGCTCCCACCCATCCTGGCAGCAGCACATTATAATTTGGGTAGCCTTATTTTGCAGTTTTTTATCTTACACAGGAGCCTTAAAAAAAAAGTCAAAATGGCATATCTTTAGAGAGACCTTCTGCACTTCTAAATCTGTATCTGTTTTTATATGTATAGGTCTAGTGATACAGAAAATAAAATTCAATAAATCCATGTTATTTTCAGATTTATTACATGTGACTTGACCAAATACAGTCTAGATAGATACATACATCCTAAGTATGTGAGGATTTCCCTCAGTGGTAGTCTCATTGTAACTATATACTTAAAGATACCAAGGACCTACTGTAGTAGAAGTCAGAGCAAACAGAATGGCAAGGGAAGTTTTTATATGCTTTTCTCTCCCAATGATTAAGTGTATGGTTGGCATTGGCCCAATGGCTTAACATGCTAGGGAAGCAAATTTGAAAGTAAACACAGAGCTGAGATGTAGAGAGAAAGAACTTCTTATGTAGTTGTTCTCATGGTGGAATCCTCATCCCAACAGTATCTAAAATAGAATCCCAGTAGCTCCTAGAAACAAGTTCAAACTGAAAAATATCAACTCTTTGCTGGTGGCTCACACCTGTAATTCTAGCTAAATGGAGAACACCATGCTTTAAAGCCACCGGGCCAGGATCAGGCACCAGAACAAAACATGAAAGGACCAGTAAAAAAATAACCCCAGAGGGGTTCAGAACTATGGGTTAGAGATTAGGGAATCAGAGCCCTCTACACCTGTTACTATGAAGTTCTATCTGACTCTTCTGGTAACACACAACCAGCCTGTCAAGTTTGCCTGCCTCCGTTTCAGTAGCAAGCATCTATCTCCTATGTCATTGTTGAAAATTATAGGGAACTGATTATGGAAACATGACATTTGCATTACCTTGGTCTTGAAATAGATTCTAGTATTTTCCAACAATGTATAGAAATATATTCAGTGAAAACTGTGACTCAATGTGAGTAAAATCCCAGTGACAATTGAAATAGTCTAGAGCAGTTTCAGAAAGTAAAATTATGCAATTTCATTCTTTGTTAGAATGATTCTCAGATTAGGAGGGATAAGAACAATTGTTTTTTAGTGGCTCTCTGAATACTGTTTTTAAAAAATTACCTAATAATTCCCTTTCCTGAAGGGAGAATAACAGAACAAAGCCTATGGACTTTCTAGAAACAAAAGTTGTAGTATGAATTAAAAAACACTTTTCATAGAGCCTCAATTTAATTTTTTCCATCTTACCATTAACTCTACTTCAGTCTTTGTGCCATAATTCATCAGCAGTTGTGAATTTAAATTATTTTCTCCCAGAGATGCCCAGCAGCTTTAGTTAGACCCAAGTTAAGAGCTAGGGCAGAAAAGGTCAGCAACCTTTATCCCTACAGTTCCCAGTCAGAGCCACAATTCTAGCTGTACCGTAACTTGGAGTTAGGTTATCAAGGAGAATGTATCTTGTTCATATAGTTGTGTGGGACTCCATTGAATTACTAGTAAATCATTCAGTAAAATGATTCAGTCTTTGAAATATCATACTTTTAAATAGGTATTTATCTAAAAACAAGCTAAGGTTATGGGACGTGTGCACATGTGAGAGAGAGAGAGAGAGAGAGAGAGAGAGAGAGAGAGAGAGAGAGAGAGAGAGAGAGAGAGAGAGAGAGAGAGAGGGAAGAAATGAAGGGGAGAGGAAGAGAGAAATGGAGAAAAAGAGAATGAAGAATGTTCAAAGATTATAGAAATTCACAGCATATTATGGTCATCTTTATGTGGAAAAACATCAATATACAGGGCGTATGTTCCATTCAGACTATTTTTGCAAAGGGCCTATTACATTTCTTCTGACAAACAGCTTCACACACTTGTGGTGAAAAATAAATTACTGTAATTTATTTTGGGGTTATAATTATTAGGAACTTATTTTTGGAATAAGAAACCTTAATAAAAGACTATGTACTGCCCCCTGAAAGGAAGAGAGAACATTCCGTATACTCAACAATACTCACTTAATGGTTCATTTATGTGTGTTTTGGGGTTAATTTAACCCCTAATTTAGGTTTCACATGTGTTCCCAGAAAGCCAAATTCATGATGGATGCAAAGCTATAGATTATAAAGAATGCTCAGAAAGCAAATTTGAATTAAGTCTATGAGACAGGTTAAATATCTCCCACTAATCTATTCTTCAGGGCTCTTAGAAAAGTAAGTGTGAAATTGAAACAATGTTATTTATTTTACAGCCCATCCTTTGTAATTTTACTTTGTAAAGAAGTGAAAGATGAAAATAACTGGACCATAATTATAAAACTTCCATATTTGAGATTGTTCTCATAAAATTAATATAAAGGATAATCAGAATAAATTAATTTTAAAAAAATGAATACAAAGAATACCAATGTAAAAGAGAATCTAAACTTAGTCAAGAAGATACTCAACCCCAGAGAACATTTTTGGCTAAAAATTTTTTGGGGGGTCCTGATACAGAATTTCAGTCCTGTGTTTATTCCATATAAGGCCTGGGATATTTAAAAATTATAAGCTTTGAAAAGCATAAACAATAGCAAACTCAATTAATATCATAGAGCAAAAATATTGTTCTTTTGTGTTCCAAATCTTAACCAGTGCTGTAATTTCATCACCATGCGTCACTTGTAATGCCTTTGTAATGTTTGTTAAATTAGTTTGACTGTAGCTTTTCTATATTACTTGCTTTTATAAGAATACTGTACTGATATCTCACTAACGAGTCATACAAGGAAAAGGATATGAAGAGCTAGGATTTAACTTAACTTTTTCTCTATAACACATTACAACCATGTTGGATTAAGACTATACTCATTGAAACCTCAAATTGGTCAATTTCTAAACAAATTTGATGGGAAAAAATGTATTTATCTTGGTGTTTCTATGGGTCATACAAAAAGCAGTAACTCAGGAAGTGGTGCTGTAGCTCAAGTGGTAGAGCGCTCGCCTTGAGCTGAAGAGCTGAGGGACAGTGCCCAGGCCCCATGACCGACAAAAAAAAAAAAAAAGCAGTAACACTATGAGTTGTTATTCATCCTCTTGGTATGGCAGCTTAATTACACAAGAAACTTAAAATTGAGAATAATCGTATGAATTACAAAAATAGAAATTCCCCTGTTTTTGAATGTAATACTTCAAGACAGTCATTTTGTTTGTGCAAATTTTAATTACTAGATCTAGTAAAATATGAATTATTGTATTATCACAGTGATATAATATGAGCATTGAAATCTGCAGGTGTAACATACATCAAGCAAAATTAATAATATCAAGCAATTAAACTGAACCTCTTATTAAGGGGAAAAGAAATGTTTAAATGCTACCCCCAAGTGTAACTTAAACTCCACTAAATATTTTAAAATGCATAAATAACATGTTAATTATAGAAGTGACTTCTTTATATGATCTTATTTCTTAGAGTAAGTTTTCCTTTCTAAGAATACAAAAGCTTAGTGAAATAATTTCTAATAGTTACATATTCCTTGAAGGGCTGAGTTTTGAGTTTTAAGCTCAGTGTAGAAAACAGAATAACACAGGAATTTTTTGTGTTGTAAATATATGTATGAAGTGAATCCAATTGTGATTAAGAAGACTAAATTATCAATAGTTTCACAGTATTCCATTTGGTCATATGGTTCTTGTGAAAGATTCTCAGAATTTGACCTTAATTTTTCTATAATTGTGTATTAAGTAAAAGGAACTACATTTTACTTTCACGTCATTGCATGTACAGATTGTTAGCAATTATATATAAAAGTCACATGCTATTTATCTAGTGACAAATTATATTTTCTTAGGTATTGGGGTTTTCCTCCACATGTTCTAAATTATTTTTGTGTCACCAATTGCAATTGTGTCTGGACTTCAGTTTAGTTCTGCCTTTGCTTCTCAGTAGCATTACAGGTGGCTTTACAGTACATTTAACGAGACCTTGGTAAACATCACATAAAGCATTTAGTGGAGTATATAAAGCTCTTTATAAAGAATGTCCTAGATTTCCTGCCTTTCTTTCCTACCTTTTCCTCTTCTTTCTTTCCCTCTTCCTCTTTCCTCCCTTTTCCTTCCCAACACACACACACACACACACACACACACACACACACACACACACACACACACACACACACACACACACACACACACACACACACACACACACACACACACACACACACACACACACACACACACACACACACACACACACACAAAAATCTGGTTCCTGATCTAGAATTATTTAGCAAAGTATTTGGCAAGGTAAAAGTTGGAATTAAGCAGTATGAAAATTTAGTAAAGCCTCACACCATAGATTAACATTAAGTATAAAAATACTAAAGTCTTAGTTTTTTTGTAGTTTTGATGATGGTAACAAATGAAACAGTGGTACTCACTAGACACTATGTTGAAAATAAATTATACAACTATTGGATGGGAATGGGAGGAAAAAACTGGGAGATAGCAAGGGAAGGAGTGACACTGTTTAAAAAGAAATGTACTCATTATCGGACTTATGTAACTAAAAAAAACCTTTGTACATCACCTTTATAATAACAATATATAGATATATTATATATTTAAAGTATGTAGATAGTTTGACCCAAAAACAATAAGAACTCTTTTATTTTATTCAGTGCAAATTAGAATTTGCATTTAGTCTTCCTGCCAGTGCTTCAGTGAAGACTGCTGCATGCAGGTTTGTTTTGGTTGGGTCATTTTGAAACTAAATTCATACAACCTCCATCAGCAGAAATGTTGCAGGAGAAGTTTGAGCAGTAACTGAACATTTTGTCATAGAAATAATAGGTTTATAAATGATTTTTTTAAAAAATAAGCTATTTTCTTTATTTGCTCTTGAAGCATTATCTATAATGAAACTAATACTATTATTGTCCCTATGAAAATAAAAGAAATTTGAGCTATAAGGGAGGCTGGAAAGATAGTATTGTGTATTAACCTTCATTTGTTTTTCATCGACGGAATTTTCTTACAGTGATGTGAGTCAAATGACTGAGTACCCAAGTTCTAAATGTGTAGTCATTGAGGAATGCAAATATCTGTGTCAATTAAAAGGCCTCTGCAATGCTACACAAAATGATTAACTCTTGTGCTTGTTTGTTTTGCCCATCCCCAGTTCTTCTAACACTTACTGCAAGACCAGTTAATACTTTGCAATTAAGGAAAGCAACTTGTCGATAGTTTTTTTTTTCTTTCGGAGTAGTAAATATTAACATGTAGATGCAATCTAATTATTTCTATTGATTAATTTGATAATATAAATAAAAATGTTAAGTATTTGATAACATTATTGCTAATAAACTATGATACATATGTGTGGCTTATCACAGCTGTAGCTCCTTTTTTGTAAAGAACATAGTATTTGATACATATTTTTGCCCTACCTTAGCCCCACTAATACACTTGGTTTCAATTGTACAAAAAAACTAGTATCTCTTAACTAGTTCTAAAATAATTTCTTCTACCCTTTATTAGTTGTACTAGAAATTTAGAGTTTTTTATTCTAAGTTTGCCATGTGTTAGAATCACACAGAATTCTTTCTTGAATTCCTAGAGAATAGTCATGGAAGAAAATTGTAACCGTTATATAAAAGTAGGAATAAATGGTTTAAAACATACCAAATATAATTGCTCTTATTTTCCTATAAGTGCTAGATATAAACTTCTTATTATGATTTATTGAAAGTTTAAAATATCACTACTGTGTTCCACAATTACATGTAAGCATTATTTAGTATTATTATCCTGTCCCATGGCCATAGAAATCAGCATAAAAAACAATGCTCAGAACATTGTTTTGCTAATCTGATATAGCTATCTACACTTGACAGAGAAATATGTGCAGTAGTGCTGACTTTTTCTTGTATTAATTTTTAACTGAAAATTTTAAATAAAAATAAAGGATGAGAATGAGTTTGATTATATTAATTTGCCATTAAAATTTTTTTAATCTAAAATAATAGCAACAAAACAATCAGTACAGATCATGAAAATTTCAAAATTATACTTTTAATTTATAATCTTACATAATGGTACTAGATCAACTACACATCCATTTTCTCTTTTCCTTTTGAGAATTTGTCACTTCTATAAAATATGAAAATTTTAATTCTATTAATCCTGAAATTCTTTTGTCTTTTTGAGCATAATGTGTTTTATGCACATAAAAATAATGTTTAACAATTGTAGCCTAGTATGGAATTCTAAAGTTAATTTAAAAGCTGAAAACATAGATTTTTACTTCATTACATTTTTAATACATAGTGTTTATTTAAAACTCAAATTTTATTGTAATATATTTTGTGTATATATTTTCTCATTCTGCCCAATTGTTATTTTTTCATATTAACATGAGAAAAATGATCACTCTTGGTGTAATTCTCAAAAGACCTATTTCCTGAATTTTTGTTTTGTTGCTCTGCAGACGGTGGGTGCGGCTGCTGTTTGGCCGAGAATTCCCTCTGCAGGATCTTCTGGTGGTCTGGGATGCCTTGTTTGCAGATGGCCTTAGCCTAAGTTTAGTGGACTACATCTTCATAGCCATGTTACTCTACATCCGAGATGCTTGTGAGTATTAATGACCTTGCCTTCATTTGACTAGGTGATCCTGACTTTTCAAAATGTTTTGCTTTTTAAATACACTATTTTATTACCTGATCTGTATACATTTACCTTTTTATCATAAAAACTATGTAAAAATCAAAGAAAAACATTAAACATCTTTTCTGTTAGTGAGCCATATACATACTAGGATATATGATTTTATCCTGAAAGAATTGGAATATTCTTTAGAACCATTTTCCTAAACACTTTACCCCTGCTTTAATCTCCTCATTACACACATTTGTGAAGTGCATATATAAAAGCTAGTATTTCAGATATGTTTAGAGCTCCACCTTCTGACATACAGTGTGTATCCAGAGATACTTATGGGGAGATTTTTTTTTATAGTATCAATACATTGCCAATAAAAAGAAATAAATCTGGAGTCTTTGACTACTTTCCAGTAAAATTTTAACAAAATGTATTTCCAAATGTATAGTGTCCCATGGTAGAAGTGCTCCATCTCTTCAGGTTCCTCCATGAGTGCATATCATAGCTAAAAAGCCAGTGCCTGCAAATGCTCTGCAGTCCTCAGCATGAAGAAAACATCCGTGCATGTTTTAAATTTAAAGATACCCTGAGTTTTTTTTTTTTCCTTCTCAAAAAAATAAGCACAGTTCACAGAACAAGATTTGTCAGCCACGGTATAATTAGAAAAGATTATACAAATTGCTTGATTGAATTAGGAAATATAAAACTATTGTATAGTAGGACTTTGTAAAGCAAAACAACATATAATCTGGAGTTATTCTTAATCATGACTGTTAAATCTGCCTTTTGATTTGTTCATGAAGTACCAAATGTTCTTTTGATATGTCTGGTAACATTAATATGCCTTAAATTTTTATGTATTTGTAATTCCTTCCAAATTATTTAGAAATTTTATTTTGTTTTTTGCTTTTCTTCTCCTGTGTTTGGGTTTTAACGAAGTGAAAGTTCCTTCTTTTGGAGCCAGACCTAATCACATAAGAGCATAGAAAACGTAAGAAGACATCCTTGGATAATAGAGAGGAATGTTTGGGTAGATGTGATAAATGCTGGATAGTAAATACTAATCTCCCTTTTAAAGTTGTATGTTTGCTAAAATTTTAAGTAATAAGTTTATTTTTAAATTTTTTCCAAGTTAAACAACTATTGAAATATATTCAGATTTTCTGTAATCTTAGACAATTAACAATTTGCTCTTTTCATAACTTTGGCACATCATTCACATATATTTAATTTAATCATCCTGTCTCTTATACTAAGATCTACTCTTAATTTCATAAAACATGGCAAATTTTTGGCAGCTGAAGCCCCTACACATTTTTAATCTTTCTACTGATGATTTTATAAAACATGGGCACATGTGGGAAAGTGCAATAGTAATGAAGCTGTTCATTCATTTCAAAATTTAGCCTAACTTATTTTAATTTTGTTGGTTAAAACTGTAACAGTGGATGATATATCATAAAGTGAGAGGGCATATTTGTTATGTATTTAAGATTACCTCTGTCCTAAAGAAGCATGCCAGCCAGTAGGGAAGACTAACATAAACACCTGTAAATGATGCTGCGATTGAGAGGACAGGTAGCATAAAAATTGAAGGAGAAGCACTGAGCTCCCTCTGGGCAATCTGTGAGAGAAGAGAGAAAATAATGGCTATGCATTCCATGCAGAAGGAATAACATAACCAGAGCCCTGGAAGTGAGAGGCTGTTTAATGGGATGTGGGCATGTGTTTTTACAAGTGATTTTGTAGCAGTAGAGTACAAAGAGAGTGAGTGAGATCATTAGGCTGAAGAAGTGAACAGGAGAAATCAGGATAAACACTTTTAACTTGTAAGCAACAGAGTTATTGAAATAGTCAGTGAAGAAGTATTTGAAATTATTCTAGCAGCAGTGTGTAAAATGAACTTGAAGAAGAAAAGACTAGAGCAAGGAGATCAGACAAGGTTGATATGACAGTAGTCCAGCAGGAAACAGTAGGTTAGACAAATCATCCATGCTTAACTCAGTGTGACTTTTGACTAAATATAAAGGGGAAAATGGAAAATCTAAATCAATCACCTACTTGGAGGCTTGAGTGTCTGAGTCATTGGTTAGGAAATATAAAGATAGCAGGTTTTAGTAGTATTTTGGCAATTCTGAGTCTAAAATACATATGTGAAATAATAACCCAAAGACTTAGAAAATAAAGCTCAAGATCAGTGTCAGTGCTGTAGATTGAATTTTGCAAGTAATCAGCATGTATTTGTTAGCTAAAAGGTGCCACATTATCCTATTTTGTTTGCAACAGTAGTAATTATTTTATTTTCTATTATCAAAGGTATTCCTGTTAATATCAATGAATTATACAGACAACATACTTTATGAATACATTAAAAGGAGAATGTGGGCAAAGGGGAAACTCTACATTTAACATCAGCATTTAAGAGTCATAAATGAGCAGTAGCTTGGACTGTAACCTCAAAGAACTGTATAGTCTGTACCCTGGAGGAAGAATAGGTACAATAGTAGATGGCTAGAAAATGCCACTCAAACTTGTTACTGTGGAGTGATAGTTATTAGATACCTTTGCTGGAATGGACTCAGTGAAGTGATAGTGAAGAAGCAAACAGGATAGAGGTGAACAGTGATTGGACAATTAAGCAGTATAATAGCTTTTTTCTTTATCTTTCTGTTGTGTTTTTTAACATGCATTTTCAGCTGAAAAGGTGGCCTAGAAAACAACATAATGGCTTGTATATAGTAGTCTTCTAAGAAAGACAAAATAATAGGAAAGAAGAGATGTAGTTTTTTGAAGGCTATTCAGGGGCAAAGAGAGTTGAAGCTCTGTCTTTAGAGTAAGTCCTAGGGCACATTGGAGGCAGGAGGCACTGATGGAAAGGCTCTAAGCTCATTTAAATTCTACTGCAACAGTAAGTACTAGTTTTTCCTCTTGTTCCCATGGCTGAAGTCTATGAAGAGAAATTGTCTTGTTGGTTGAAGTTTCAACTTGGCTATTTTCTGTCTTTCATAGACATTTCACCCTCCGTATCTCCAGTGAGATACAGGATTTTATTCTTGGTCTTCCTTCTGTCTGCCAGCATCTAGAATAGGGCCCAATGCATAATAAATCTTCAAAAAAATGAATGAAATAATTGAGGAAACAAGGCCCAGAGCTGATAGAAGAGAATGAGAAGGGTGTGGTCACTAGACCACTTCATAGGTAGAAAAAACAGAAAATGAAGGAATTCTTTGTTTGTAAAAGGAAAAAGAAAAGTTACTGGCTGTGAATGAGGCAAAACAAGTGTGGAGGAGTGACTGGGAGACATGATAAACACCGTGACAGGAACTCATGTGGCTAACTAAGATTCTGCAGAGATAAGTAATGTGTAGTAGCAGTGTTCTCAAGTTTGTGGTTCCCCAAGCTGTGCTCAGAAGTCCAGGCAAGATTAAAAGAAGGCAGTTGGTGGTTTTAACCTAGCCATACCCTTAAATGGATTAGAACTAAAGAGAGAAAAGACAATAGGTGTTGTTAAGTACATTTTAAGACAGTAGTCTAGGATGGGTCAAGAGGAAAACAAGATCAAGAAACTGGGGAGAGATCAAAATATCAATGGATTTGGATGTAGGGCAGAAGAGAGATGAAAACATAAAACATTGTGGTCTCACAACAGGCCACAAAAAGTTCCAGATGTGGACAGCATGCTTGATATAGTGAAGAGATATAGTCACTTAGAAGATCAAGGGATTGTAAGAATGAATTTTGTTTCTCTGTTGTTCATTCACCAGGACTCAAGGTAGGAAAGAAGGTATAGAAAGAATTATAAAGAGCTAGACACAGAAACCAAACAAATGCAGAAGAGTGGCTAAGAAAACATCTTTTATTCCATCAATATTATTCAGATAGCCAGCCATTCAGCCACTATTTGGAATTCTGTTTGCCAGCCATTGAGGAACATAGATGACAGTAATTAATAGGCCTAATTAATGCACTACATGAACTTTAAGGGATGAGATGTGTTATGAGGAAAGCGGGGACGCAGTGGTTTGGAAGGGGAAGCAAAAGTAGTATGAGTTGAGGAGGCAATGATGTTGATCCTCATCTAGAGATTGAGACTGAGAAAAAGAGAACACAGGGAGAGTTCACAGGAGGGCAGGATTGATGAGGTGAATTTACACTGTAGGCCATAGTCAAGAACCAGGGGGAAGATGGGCAATTTACTAGACTCAGCATTCTAAATAGTGTCAAGTTTTCATTCCTCACTGGTAAATTCTGAACCATGATGTGCTTTGAGGCATCCAGAATAATAGTATTCAGCTATGCTCAGTAGTTTTAGGTTCATTCATCAAAAATTCTTAACCACGTCCCACTATTCAAGGCTCTGGGTATTGTTTGTTGGTAGCTCAGAAAATGTTTCAAGAGTGAAGGAGCCTTCCTTTAACACAGTGCTGTACTGAAGGGGATCAAGCCAACTGGAGCAGTCAAAGTTCATAAGATGCTTATCTCCAATTAACCACCAAAAAGCCAAAACAGAGGTAGAATGCCAGTCTTGACCAAAGAAAGCTCAGGACAGTGCCCAAACCCTAAGTTTAAGCCCCAGTATAGACACACATACATACACAGTATGACATAAGTGACAAGTGTGAACTGTTTGGTGGTGGGAATCAAGGGAAAGGAGAAGATTAAGGGAGGGGTAGGCAACATATATTTTTAATTTTTTTTGTAATTCACAGCATGCCACTTTCAATTTGAAATTATTCTCTTTCCTAAAAATGAATTTAGAAGTTCCACATTCTTTACAGAATCTTCTAGAGAAACAGGATTTGGCAGACATTATAAGTGTTCCAGATGAGTGTGACAGTTGTACTGATTTATGGTGCTTTGAGAGCACCCAGGGACCAGAGAAGAACAAAATAAAAGCAAGGGAAAGTCTTCTCTCCCTGGAGAGTATGACCATCTATACTTAGCTTTCTCTGGAGACTGAAGAGAGCCAAAGTTTGGTTTTATTCATTATTTAATCTCTGTTCTCCCCAGCATCACCCCCATTGTTTGAAATCTCATGCTGTCTATTGCCATTTCCTTTCTTTTTTTTCTTTTTTCTTTTCTTTTTTCCTGGTGGTTGTGGGGTTTGAACTCAGGGTCTAGGTACTTTCCCTGAGCTTTTTCACTCAAAGATAGCACACTACCATTGGGAGTCACAGTGCTACTTCTGTTTTTCTGGTGGTTAATTGGACATAACAGCCTCACAGACTTTCCTACCCAGGCTGGCTTATAACTGTGATCTTCAGACCTCAGCCTCCTGAGTAGCTAGGTGTGAGCCATCAACACCCAACTATATTGTATACTAGCAAAGTCATAATAATCGAAGCCTTTAAATAGTTGAAGCATTGCTGTTGTTGATTGCTTTTTTCTGAGCAAGGGGCATTTTTTTAAATGTTTGGCATGACAAGCACCTTGCAAGACACTTACACATTGGCATTGCTTTCAGTGTGGTATAACAAATTTCAAGAGCGTCTCATAGTTTTCTTTGCTTATTATTCTAATCTTATATTTAATCCATGATTATTTGTTCTAGATGCCTAATTCTTATATAAATATAAGCATTTACATTTGTTCCTGAATATTTACTATACCCGGCCCTCTGGTCTGAGGAATTTTTTTAGTGTCTATTTGAGGCTTTTCTATCATGGTTGGTGTTTAGAAAACATGTTCATGACCTGACTTGACTTGTGTCATAGATACACTTGTGGTGCTCTCTTCTAAGCATGCAGAAAAGTATGTGATACACCAAGGTGAAGAACAAGGCTTCCAGTTCCACAGTCCTAGATTTGGCCCTTCACAAGCCCTGTGGCTTGGCTTTATTGCTTATCCTAGCAGTGAGTTGTGATCAATAGCACTTACTTACAGGGGATTAGGAAATGTCCAGGATATTTACAAAATATGTGGCAAATTTCCATATATTTGTTCCTTTAAGAATCATTTCTCCATATGAAATTAAATTACTTAGAAAAAAAGTTTTTATACGATTACAACCATAGGTATAGTTAACTGTGAGTTAAATAGAAGTTACCCATTTATACTGCTTTAAACTTCCTCAAAAAAAAAAAACCCACAATCTCTGCTTATCTTTACTGATTTCACTCTCTACTGGGAAAACTATAAACCTGCTCCCTCAGACCTTTTCAAGAATAGTTGTGGACATTTAAAGGTAGACAGAGGTGTCTGCCCTGCTTGATGTGGAGATATCACTACTCATCAAAGAGAAATTAGGCAAGAAAACAGAATCTGTTACCTAGCAGCTGTACAACCTTTGTATAGCCTTATAAATGGAATAAACACTATTGTCTTTTCAACCAAGATTGAACAGCAGAGAGCCAGACTTTTCAAAACTAGTTTGTTTAAGAATAGCAAGGGGAAGGTAGGTACCAGTGGCTCATACCTATATTCCTAGCTACTAGGGAGGCCCTAGTGTGTGAGACCCTTTTTCAACCTACAGCTGGCTACAGTCATGTACATCTGACCTCCAAGCCATGTAGAAGGCTAATATTGGGAAGATTGTGATGTCAGCCCATCCCAGGTTAAAAAAAAAAAAGTCTGCAAGACTCCATCTTTACAGAAGGGAAGCTAGGTGGAATATCTTGTGCCTATGATCCCAGCAACTGAAGAAAGTTAAAGTAAATAGATAATGTCTCAGGTGTGAACCTAGCCAGAAAATGAGACCTTATATAAATAACCAGTGAGAAACAGGTCTAGTAGCCTGGTTCAAGTGAGAGAAGCCAACTTAGGAAGCACAAGGCCCAGTAACACACCTCCCCCACCCCACAAAAATGTCAAGGAACTGAAGCTTTGGATAGGTAAGCTACAATAAACCATAGGCCTGTAATATGCCACTAGGACAAGAGGAAGTTTTTAAAGGCAAAAAAGAGAAGTCTACATAGCTGTTTTAGAACAAAACCTGTTTACTACAAAGACTTGTTAGAGGTGATAACCTTTCTTCTTTGTTGGTACTGCTGTTGCTCAGAGAGCAAAATGGTTTGACTGGAAGTTTCTGGCTGGGGAATTCTTTTATGCCAGTTCCTGTTATAGGCATATATGCCCAAGTCCCTGCCTTCTTTGCCTCCCTGCTCCATTTTGGTAGAGTTTGACATAAGTGACTCCATTTTAGTACAGACAACTTTCACAGTCTCTGTTTTACAAATGAGAAAGAGAAAGTGTCAGTGAAAGTAAGCAGCTTGCCTACATTCACACATAAGTATGTGACTAGGCCAACATTCTTATCTAAAGCTTGTAATTCCAAATCCATTATGATTTCCTAGGTGCCGCTCACTTTTGCTTTTACCTTCAGTAACCTTTCTCCCCACCCCACCCCCACCCCCACCCCCCGCATGTCACACTATCTGCTATCCTAGAATTAGCACTAGAGAAGAACCTTCCAGGTTATCCAAGAAAAATCCACTATAAAAAAAAACCAAACATAAATGCTTAGATCTGTCAGATACCTATTACCTTATTTAAAACGAACTAGCTTTTATAATCTTCCTATCTACTCTAAATTGGGTATAGATGCTCCAAGAAGGATTTAATACTTAACTTATGTAAATGAAAATTAAAGATCTCTATGAGAAGAGTAAGAGGAAGCACGGAAATGGTGGACAAAGGTTAAACTAATTCAGCAGTGATATTCAGTAGACACTATGTTGAAAATGAACTATCCAATTTGTACAGGGAGGGGGTCGAGAGGGTAAAAACTGGGAGAAAATTAGGGAAGAGGTGACACTGTTGAAAAAGAAATGTACTCATTACCTGACTTATATAACTGTAACTCCTCTGTACGTCACCTTTACAATAATTTTTTTTAAAAAACAAGATTCTCTAAAAATGCTTAACTTGCTATTAAATCACTGTTGATGGTACCTACCAGAGCCCTTAGATGTCTGGCGTTTAGTAGATGCTCAAGACATGTGTATCTCATGCTCTGATTAAGTAGATGAATGGGTTTTATTTAAAGTTAGCTCCTTCATTTGTCTTATAAGAATATTAATACATTATTTTGCTTCTTTTATATATTTATAGTTTTTTTGATAGTTTCAGAAGTTTTGTGAAATTACAATAAAATAGGATTGTTGTTCTGGTGCTTCAAGTAATACCAGGCTGTTTTATGAAGTTGTTATACCCATGTTCCAAGCTAAATCTACTGCATAAGAGTATTAATACAAATAGACTTTACAGATGATATTTACATCCATTATGTCTTTTTTATGTCATTTTGTTTTAAAGACAGTATCTTTTCAAAGCTTTGTGTTACATAGAGAACAGATCCTAAAACTAGACTTCTGAATTTCAAATCCTACCACAACAAAAAATCTCTTGGTGATTTCAGCTAGTGACATATTAAGGTCAAGTATTACTTTTTTAAAACAAACAGTGATAATAATTCTGTCTTTATAAGATTGTCATAGAAAATCAACATGATGAGGTAAAGTTCTTAGCTGGGGCCTTCTCCAGAAATCTAGTAATTCATTCTCATCTAATGGAATAATATAGCTGCTTGAAGCTGTACATCTGATCTTTTGCACTTTCATTGTTTTTCAGATCAAGCACTGTGTTCATTGCTATGTCTACTCTTAGAATAAGGCCTGCCATGAAATAGGTACTCAATAATTACTAAATTGAGAGAAGCAGGCTTTTTTTAAGATTAGAAGGTTGCTTTCAAAAAAACACAAAAAACTAAATTTAAGTTCATAGGAGTTATCCATGCATGTCTGGAACATCTGTAAGTCAGTCATGAATTATATTATTCTAGGCAACTTTATCAAAGGTTCCAAATGGGTCCTGGACTCAAACCTATGTCTTTAAATACTGAGGCCAGAACCCTTTCCACAAAACTCTACTACTTCTCTAAAAAAATATACTGGAATTCTTTCTTGGCTAGTTACTAGTATATACTAATCATCATATCATTTGGCAAAGTACTTTTTGAGGTATAAGATCAATTGATTAAGTTTTATTTACATATTAATTTTCAAGAAAACTGAATATGAAAATTTTTTCAAGGTTTTAGCCTAGTTTTGTTGGATTCTAAACTCAGTATTCTCTACTAGCTGGGGCTACATTATCTCTGGATGAGAAAGAGTAATTTACAAAGGAACTTGGAAATTATCTTGTTCAATATTTCCCAGTTTATGTGCTCCAGAATATCAGTTCCTCAGATCTGAAGAGGAAGAGGCCAAAATATGTGGAGGAGGTTGGTTTAAATGAAAATTACATAGGTGTTTCTATTGCAGGATTTCTCAGAGCATTGAACATTCTAAAGTGCATACAAATCTCCAAGAGAAGCTGTAGTGTTGTCAACACCATCCAAATTACCCAGGGAAGTGGTTCATTTTTATGCAAGCTATCCAAGAAATCACCAAAGTTTTATCAAATAACTTGGCAAAGTACTCTTTGGCATACCTTGGAGTCCTTAGTTTGAACTATTAAAATAATATGAAGACAAGATAATTTCCAAAATATACCCCACCCTTACTCCTACTCTGCTTGCCTGACTCCATTGGAGAAGCTCATTAATCACTGAGAAGGAAGTAAAGATCTACCACTCTCCTTGGGGACCAAGCAGGCCAGAGGCCTTCTGTTCCTGTAGGATGCCATCATGTCTCTTCAGAATCTGGGTACCTTATCTACATATCCTTACATACACCAGAGCCAGGGTGGACTCCATCTCTGGTCCCATCCCTGAAACTCTTCTTTCTCTTGAGAAAGTAAAATCAACAATTGTCGGGGGCAAAGATTCCTTTTGAATTCTGTTGAAGTTGGATGAAAGGTTTCTTCAAAATAGATTTCCAGGATGCCCGAACCCACAATCACCACAGAATGTCAGGGCAAAAGTGATCTTGGTAGCCGGTTCCTGGTGGATCACACTTATAATCCTAGCTACTCAGAAGGCTGAAATCTGAATATTGAGATTCAAAGCCAGCCAGGGCAGTAAAGTCCATGAGACTCTTATCTCGTTGTGACTCAAGTAGAACATTAGCCTTGAGCAACAACAACAACAAAAAATTCAGGGACAATGCCTAGGCGAGAGAGAGAGAGACAGAGACAGAGACAGAGAGAAAGAAAGAAAGAAAGAAAGAAAGAAAGAAAGAAAGAAAGAAAGAAAGAAAGAAAGAAAGAAAGAAAGAAAGAAAGAAAGAAATGGAAGGAAGGAGGGAGGTAAGGAAAGAAAAAAAGGAAGGAAGAAAGGAAAGAAAAAAGAAAGAAAGAAAGAAAGGAAGGAAGAAAGAAAGAAAGAAAGAAAGAAAGGAAGGAAGGAAGGAAAAGGAAGGGAAAAGAAGGGAAGATCTTGATGACCCTCTGGTACATACCATGTTGTTTAGGTAAGTGAAGTAGCTGTGGAAGACGACTTGCTGCCAGTCTCTTGGTCAGAGGTTGAGTACAATGTATCTGCTTTACTCACTAATCACCATTTGCATTCAATGTGACAATTATGCCATTTGAGGTGAAAAGTCAACATGTAGTGTGGGCTTGGACTCCATCTTTGGGAGACAGTGAAGGAGGAGGGGTACTTATATCCCGTGCCCTGCTGCTAAGAGGACTTCAAAGTAGAAACATGAATCTGCCTGTTCAGGTTCCAGAGGTGTGTATAGGTCCTTCTCTCTGGCTGCTACCTCTACATCACAGTGTACTCTTGTATGGGTCACTCCCCCTCTCTGGGCCTGTTTCCTTATCTTCAAAAAGAATGTTGGGTTTGAGGTGTTTCCTTCAGCTTACCAGCATCATAGCTTAAGCACACATTGCACTGTAGAGTATCTGTTGTTTCTCCCTTGTTATTCCAGAGCTGATCAGAAACTTTGGCTCACTGCTTGCCTGTGCAGAGTCTGAGCCTGGGGTTCATGCCTTGTGTAGTCCAGGAGTTTTGTCTCGTATTCTCAAGCCCCCCTGGGATCCCAGATGGGGATTCTGAATATGAAAACATTTTAATCACTGTATCCTAGTTTTATGGATCTCTTAGAAAAAGGACAAAAGGTAGCTGAATATGAATATGGAAACATGAACCAATAAGAGTCTGAACAGATATAGAAAAAGTAGGATAAGAGAGTGTTTTACAAATGAAAGCATATGAATGATTACAAGTTGTCAGATCAGCAACGGAAAATGAAGGTGATACAGTAATCCCTTACGTCGATTATAATTATTCATTTTGCCCAGTCCTGTCTCCTTTCCCCATAGTGCTCATAGAAAGGGACAGGTGGGGAGCTACCAAAATGGCCTTTCCAACAACAGGAAAAAATTATAAAAATTGGTGGTATTTCTTCTTATTGTTGTTGTTGTGAGATTGGGACTTCAAAGCAGTAGCTGATGCTTTCGTTCATTGTCTAGCAGTCTATCAACTGAGCCACATCTCCATCCCCAAATCACTGGTAATTCTTATTACAAATAGTTGTTTTTTTGTGTGTTGTTTCAATTAAATCATGTCTGTTTTACTATGGAACTTTCTCAAGTCATTGATCAATAAAATAGATTCAGTCATACATACAGAAGTTGTAGCTGTAAAGTTCCTATACAATTGGTACTGTGGAAGGAGGCAGTAATCATGGCTTACAAAACAAGTCTTACTAATGGACCCCTTTGTGACAGCAGTGTCAAACAGAGTGCCTGGAAATAAAGACATTTACACTGCCTGGCCTGAAAAGATGTTTAATAAATTTACCTATAATTAGGTTGATTTGAAAAAAATTAAATGACAGTCTATGGAACACAAATTTTTATCTCTGAAGATTTTGACCCTTTTTCTCTAAGAAAAAAAATTATGTTTCTGTCTATTCTTTCTCTAAATTTCTTATTGTAGAAAAATAATTGTAGGAAATTATATTTCATTTAATTTTGAATTATGTACTATTTATATACTTAAAAGAGTAAATGGGAAGTGGTGCTGTAGCTCAAGTGATAGAGCACTAGCCTTGAGCTGAAGAGCTGAAGGACAGTGCTCAGGCCCAGAGTTCAAGCCCCACAACGGACAAAAAAAAAAAAAAAAAAAGTAAATGTAACGTGTAAATTTGAAACTTAATAATCAAGGTAAATATTATTTTATGAGAATTTTTCACTGGCTCTTTCCCATTCATAGGTTTTTATTATTACTTTCTAAGACATAAAACTGAAGACAACCATATAAATGGTGGTAATATGCATGCATCTAAAAATTTATTTATATTGCAAACATACACACATAACTGTATCCGAAGTTCTTCTTCTGACATTCCCTCAGGAAAGTGCTATTAGATTGTAGTTAACAATGCAATATGCTACTTCCAAGGCCATTTGGTAAAGATCCTTCTCCTCACTTACGTTTATCAAATCAGTGAATTATTGGTTTTCTTTGCTGCTGTCATATCTTTTACATTCCCAATGAAAAATACCTTAAACAGTGTTATATCTGAATTATTTTCCCCTTTTATTTTAGTGATTTCTAGTAACTACCAGACCTGCCTGGGCCTTCTAATGCATTACCCACTCATCGGGGATGTTCACTCACTGATTCTTAAAGCTCTATTCCTTAGAGATCCAAAGGTAAGCTTTTTCAGTGGAATATGAATTTTTTTTAAGAAACATCTCTGTATGCATTGTAAGAATTTCTAATGTAGAATTTGCCTAATGACAGATAAGTTGCCTAATGGTAGAATTTTGTCAAACTTTGTAGGCCAAAACCCACCATACTTCATTGGCCAGCAACTTAGCAAGCCAAGTAAGTATTCATTGTTATGAGAAAATAAAACGCACATCTTGTTGTTGCTCAACAAGGTGTTTTGTCTGCCTGCCTTCAACATGACTTAAGGAAATAGTTGAGTAACTACCTCTTCTTTTGGATAAACTTCATTATCATTGATTCCTCTCACAGGAGATGACTTAGTCAAATGGAGTTCCTGGGCCCTGTGAAAATCAAGAAAGTAGGTCTGCACAAAGGACTAGGTCTATTATAATACAATGAAATACTAAATTACTTCATATTATGAATATGTAGTTTTTATTTTGAAGACTAAATAAATAAATAAGTAAAATAAAGATTTAATGAAGATTTAAACAGATTTTAACACTTATTCCTTTATTTGAGTGTAAAAGGATTTATCAAAATTTTCTTTACACTTCACAGAAAAAGTGTTTTTTTACAACTAATGTTATATTTCTTGAAAATAAGAACATTTAATGATTTTTAAAGATCTGTGAATCCTTGCTACTTTTGAGCCAAACAAAAACATTGGATGGAGTATAAGAGAGAAAGCTTTAGATACATGTACCAGAATGCCAGACTTTGGATGGTAATCCCAGCCTTTGGCTCTTTGGCAATCCTCCCAACAGTCATGTTGGCAGTTGTCAAACTGTGTCTGAGTCAGTCAGTCAGTCTGTCTTTGGATTACATTGCCAACGCTCTGTCTGATCAATTGGGCTTCCAAGTATAATATAAATTTTTATTCTAAAAGATTTTTGTCCTATCCTTGGTGGCTGACTTCAACCTTTGAATATATTCTGTATTTATTTTGACTTAAAAGAATTTTTCTTATTCCTACATCTGTTTTCTGTAGAAATGGGAACTTCTGTATCATTCCTACATGAAGTGATCTCATTAAGTATCAGAAATATAATCATTTCTCTGATTATAAGTAGCAACTTTTTCTAGTAAGAAATAGGAATATGACTATAAAAATTTAAAGTTCCACATTTATGTTTTTATATGCATATGCATGTGTTAGTTATGAGATTATAATACACTTTTTTTTCTTTGTCAGTCATGGGACTTGAATTAGGGGTCTAGGCATTGTCCCTAAGCTTTTTTACTCAAGGCTAGTGCTCTACCCCTTTGAACCACAGCACCACTTCCAGTGTTCTGGTGGTTAATTGGAAATAAGAGTCTCACAGACTTTCATGCCTGGGTTGGCTTTGAACCATGGTCCTCAGATCTCTGCTTCCTAAGTAGCTAGGATTACAGGTATGAACCACCAGAACCTGGCTTATAATGTACATTTTAACAACAACAAAAAAGTGATCACATATCTATAAAAGGGGACTGTGTTGCTGGTCATTGAGGTACAAGTTTTGATCCACAAACCTAGGGCACCTTCTGTCTGCTCAGAATTAAGAATTCTTGAGAATGGAAAAAATTACTAAAATAGTGATCTTAATTTCCTGTTTATTGTGACTTATTTGGTTTAACAGAAGAAGAAATGAGTATGAGACCACTATGGATCTTAGTAATTTTTTTCCCTAGCTTAAGATCTTCCCATGAATCATTTATCTAGTTTCTTTAAACCCAGTTCATCTTTGTTTATTAGTAGAATCTAAGTGCCCTTACATTTGATAGATTTTTATCTCAATAAAATAGTATCCATAATATGAGTATAATGAAACCAATTCTACAAGCATTAAAAATAGATTCTTGAAGCTTATGGGAAAAAATAGTCATGTGAGTATCTAAAAAAGGGAATTTCTCACCTTTTAAGCTAAGAATCTTACCAAGTAAAAACATAGTAATCGTTCAAAACTATTTTAAAACTCAAGAAATTGGACAAGATGAAGGAGGCATATTTACAGGGCTCATGAGAACAAGCTCATGGAATGGTGATCGCTATAGGAAAATGTAATTATACTTAATTATTTATAATAACTTCCTGTTCACATCACTTGGTAATTTTTTTCTTTTTTGTGTGTATATATGCACATTCATATACCAGTTGCACTTAGTAAATTTTAAGTGATACCAGTGTGTGGTGTTCTACAAAGGCCTGTGGTAGGAATTGTGATCATAGTTTTGAAGTGTGGCTGCCAACCATCCTCATTATTGGGAAGTCATGTTAATGAGCTTTGATCTTTTTTGTAACATGTGGAGATTAAATCAAATTGCTTCCGATGAAATACACAACCACAGCACATTTAAAGAGCTGACTTTTAATGAACTACAATAGTCTAATTCAGTGATCCAAAGGTACAAATGAGAAAAAGAGATAGAACAAGCCTACCTATATTATAGAAACACACAAGTACAGTTGTCAGTGTATTGACTACCATTAGTCATAAAAGATTGATATTGAGTGGAAATGGTAAGGAAAGTTGATTCTACTACCCCTACCCAAATCCTTAAAAAAAAAAGACATCTAATTTTCTAATAAATAAAAACAGTGAAATACTTGAAGTACTTGAATCATTCCTGGTTCAAAGTATGTGGACACACAAGTTTACTGAAGTAAACTATAAAGATGAGATTTGAGAATTCAAGTCCCATGACTGACACAAAAAAAAAAAAGTTAAAAAAAAGAAATGGATGATAATTGAAGGGCTCCCTCACCTTCCACAAGTTTTATAAGTCCTTGAGATGTACTCATGAAAAACATTGCAGGGGTTGCATAAGGACAAGTGTCACAAGGTGGAAATTTTAGCAAGAATTTGTATTTAGTATAACAGGAAAGTAGAGAAAAAGGGGGGAAAAGAGAAATACTTTTCTTCACCCTGTGTAGGAAAACAGTAGGTTAATATTCAAAATGGTGGAGTTGGTCATATCCACTCCTAATGTTTAGAAGATAATTCTGGGTAGGTAAATGGGTAATATTAACTGATCTTAAACATGAAAATATGATCACCTACTAAAAACACAGAGATGATGGGTGATTTTAGGACTTAACCTCTGCCAAGCATACTTTCTAGTACTCTTAGAGGTCTTTTTACCTGTTACAGTTTCCAGTGGTTTTTAACATCTCAAAGGAGAAGTCATATTTAGATAGCCCCTTTATGTCTCCTATTCTTTTAACTTAATATAACTACTATACCTAAAAATAGATATAGTAGAAAAGGAGTTAATTTTGTTCTTGTAGTTTTAAAATTTTATTTTCTTGTAAAGATCTGTACAGAGGGGTTACAGTTATATCAGTAAGGTAATGAGTACATTTCTTGTTGAGCATTGTTACCCTCTCCTTTGTTTTTCTCCTACTATCCCTTCCCTCCACACCTCTTATACTCCTTCTCTCCCAAAGTTGTGAATTTCATTTCCAACAGTGTCTTGTGAGTATCACTGTTGCAATGGGTCATCCTGTGTCCTTGTTTCAGCATTTTGTTATTCCCCATTCCCCTCCCCAAATTTGATAAGATGTAAGGTACCAAAATCAAATACAGTAACAACAGGGATATAACATAGGAGGAAGGACATACAAAAGAAACAAAAAAAAACACATAGTACATTAAAAACAACAACAAAGAAAAATGTATTGTGTCCATATCTTGGGGTTCATTTCACTTAGCATCATCTTATATGGTCATGTGTACATAGCTTTTGAGTTTTTCTGCTCATCTGATAAGATTACCTTAGACATATACTAATTATTGCAAATAAGGGAAACCATGGGGCCTATATTTCTTTGGGTCTGGCTTACTTCACTTAATGTGATTTTTCCCGTCTTTCCATTTCCTAACAAATGGGGTGATGTCATTCTTTCATCTACTGAGGGACATCTGGGTTGGTTCCATATATTAGCTATGGTGAATAATGCTGCGATAGACATAGTTGTGCTGGTAGCTTTAGTATGGCCTTGTTTATGATCACTGGAGATAAATGCCCAGAAGTGGGATTGCTGGATCATAGGGAATCTCTATGTGTATGTAGTCTTTTGAGGAACCTCCATATTGCTTTCCAGGAACAATAAAAGACCCCAAATAGCTAAAACAATCCTTGGCAGAAAGAATGGTGCTGGAGGAATATTAATACCAGACTTCAAACTCTACTGCACAGCCATACTAATCAGAACAGCTTGGTTCTGGCACAGGAACAGACCTGAGGACCAATGGAATAGAACTGAAGACCCAGAAATGAACCTGCAGACCTATCGCCACCTGGTCTTTGATAAGGGAGCCAAAAAAATAGAATGGAAGAAAAACAGCCTTCTCAGTAAATGGTGCTGGCAAAATTGGTTAAACACCTATAGAAAACTAAAGTTAGATACTTATATAGCACCCTGCACCAGAATCAACTCCAAATAGATCAAAGCCCTCTTGTAGTTTTTTACTTCCTGCTTTTAATGCCTGAAACACCATACTCTTAATTGCTTTATATGAAAGGTAGGCTTTACTGTAGAAAGACATCTCACCTGCACAGACTTTAAAGGGTCTACAAACTGTAATAATAGGATTATATTTAATAGTTTTCTAAACATTTTGAATTGCTAAACATGGCCCTCAGTGAAGTAAGGCAAAACATCTTTTCTCTTTTTCAGAGGAGACTTGTTAAGGTTCAAGGTCAAAAAGTTTCTAAGCTTCCAAGTTTATTTTTATTCATACTTTTCTGTCCTTCCTAGCATCTGTTCTATCTTTTCCCATGAAACCATTTCCAGGATCAGTTAGGCCCATTCCTCCACTTTGAGTTTGTACGCACAGCACCTTCTTTCAGTTATTTCTCCTTAAATTTGGATCCTGCTCATTGTTTTAAAATCACTTCACTATGTATTGCTTCAAATACTGTATCTTTTTCCAGTCTATCACGTGTACTAAGCTAAGTGAACTCCATTTATCTACCATTTTTGGAAGTGATTTCCACCATGGTAAATGGTGTATTTTTTTTTAGCTGTCATTTTAATGAAGATGGTGAACTAGCCCTTACTGAATTTAGAGCATCTAGTTCCTTAATTTGCTTTGTGTCAGAATTATCTAGAAGTCTATTACCATCTTCAGACATTATGGAATAAATAATAAGAGTTAGGAAATAATCTGGTTAATATATTTCATTTATACCACCATAATTTTAGAACTGCAAAGGATTTGAACAGCCTAATCCAGGCTCCTCCTTTCACAGGTGAATTAATTGAATTAAGGTGAAGCTTTAGAGGTTCCTAAAGATTACATAAGAGCTGTAGTAGCTTCATTAGTTTTAAAGATACTGATCTTACTGTCTTTATATAAATTCTATTTATAATAAACATTTATTTGCATCTGTAATAAATGAAACTGCCACTTATATAAGTGACCCAAGGACAATTTTTAAATTTTTAGTGTACATTTTATGACAGGACTGGATGTCAAAAATCTGTTTGTAGGGGCTGGGAAGGTGGCTCAGTGGTAGAGCGCTTGCCTTGCAAGCCTGAGGCCCTGGGTTTGATTCCTCAGCACCATATAAGCAAAAGAAAAAAGCCGGAAGTGGTGCTGTGGCTCAAGTGGTAGAGCGCTAGCCTTGAGCTGAAGAGCTGAGGGACAGCGCCCAGGCCCAGAGTTCAGGCCCCACAACCGGACCCAAAAAAAAAAAAAATCTGTTTGTAATACCATGAACCCTGAATACCATGGGCACAGATTGTATACTTAGCTCTTCAGACCCCAATCCTAGTTCCCATTTTCTTTTCTTCGTCATATTGGAACTACTGAGCAGATTTCCAAAAACCAATCCACTAAATGAAGTTAGAAGGAGGACAGTCTGAAAAATATGAAGTGATTAAAAAACATTGTTCTAGCTAGTTGTTCAAATTCAAAAAAATTTAAAACCCAATTAGAAACAAAAGTCATAGAAAATGTGAACATATTGTGTTCCTTAAATAACCAGATGTTCTCTCTTTCCTGAAGGCAGTAAGGGCTAGGAATAAAGGTTTAAAACTATTGTTTTAAGTTAACTGTGAATTTTGAAAATCTGTTTTTACCCTTTAGCAAATAAAATTCTAATACTGAAACATAAGCAAAGTAATTTTCACTTTTTGGTACTCTGTTATTTGTGTTCTGCATTGAAGATGTTAACCTTATCACAAAGACTTATTACAAATGAAATACAGTACATGGATTACCATTTTATATTATGCAGTAAGAATTTGACAACTACTGTTTATTTTAAAGCTTAGAATATTTGGCAGGGCTTGTGTGGGGGGTTGAGGGTAATGTCTGATTCATTTGCAAGCTACCATTGATGGGAGAAAATAGTTAGAATTGATACAATTTGAAAGTCATTATTTACATAGAAACGCACCGTATAAACATGCCTAATGTCCCTGTGTATGTCCAGTTCTGATCTGCCATTTATTTTAACTGCATTAAATTTTGCTTTCTTTAAATTATGAAAAATCAGAATTTGAAATTTGAGATTTTATGCAGGTAATTAAATATGCTCATTTAATTAAAAAATGAACCTAACTGCACTTGCAGCATTCTTATCATAGTCTAGTAGCTTGGGTAAAGTAAACTGTGTTGAACAGATTCAGATCTGCCACCAGCAGGTGACAGTGTTAGAAAAATGTCCCTTTCTTTCCCTAAGCAGCAGAGGACTTAAAAACTTCCCATCTCCCATACTGACTCTGTGAGGAAGATGCACAGCATGCATTTATTTACTTTTGATGATGCCCCTCTCTCTCACACAGAGGGTCTGTGCAAGTTTTCTAGTATGTTGCTAGACTAGTGTTTTTGCCATAATTTCATGTTACAGATAGGTCGCTGTTACTCTGTATCCCCTCCAGCCACTCACCAAGTATTTCTTTGAAAACCTCTATTCTTAGAAAATCACTTGTCTTTTATTAATTTCTTTGTTTCTAAGCTATAGGGACTAATGTGTCATTTTTTATTACTGTTATTTTTTAACTGCAATGTTATACATGGGGGTTACAGTTTAACATGCATGTCCATCTAAGTATTCAGTCTTTCTTGATCACAGACACTGCTTCCATTATTCTTCCCCACCCCATCTGTTCCCTTCCTCCAGACATATCACTCTTCCCACTTCCTATATCACATATGAACAGTGAGTATTCTGATTGTATTTGTCCCATTCCCTTTTTCATTCATCTACCTCTCCCTCCGTTTCCCTCTTGAATTCTTCTTTCAGCTTCCTGATACTAATTTTGTTAAGCTGTTAATTATTCAAAAGCCATTTTTAAATCACTATGTTACCATCAATTTGATGTTTATTTTCGTTGATATTTAGATATTACTGATAAACAGATGTATTCACCCATCCAATTAGAAATATACTTTCCAAGTTACCTTAAAATTAATAAGTCTTGTTGAATAAATGGTGAATATTAAACAATCTGTAAAGAGTAATATAAAAATCCTTAGTAAACCAATATTTGAAATTAATTATTTTCAGATATTTAATAATGTAGAATCTGATATTTCTCAAAACACATTAAGGGCTTCCAAGGGATAGTAAATAACTGAATTCATTTCAGAGTGTTTTTAATTCATTAATTTACTTTATTGTATATGTGCTATATACCAACACTTTTTAGTTGATACTGACAGAATGGGTGAATCAAAGAGAAAAAAAGGGAGAGAGCTCCTCCTTATAATAATGAGTAAATTACTTGATGTGGTATATAGACTACAAATAGAGTATCATCACTAAAGTAATAATTAGGGATTGGATCTAGGCTGGAGAGAGACCTAACTTAGACAGGTTGGTCAAAAGGCCCTTTCTGAAGAGATGGAGTTCAGGTGGAAACTAATGAAGAAGGAACCAGCCAAGGAAAGAAGGGGAAGAAGAGCCTCCAACCGTGACAACAGCAAATGGCCCCAAGGTTGAAAAGAACTTAAGTTACTAGTGGAACTGAAAGATGATCAACATGACTGAAACTAGGAGAGGCCTACTATAATCTATATATGGTCGAGGGATCCTTCTGGATCTATTTCAGCAAGACTCAATTCAAAATTTATGATTTATTCTCACTATTTTATATATGCAAGCTCAAGACTGGTCAACATGATTAAGAAGTAAGGGAAGGAGTAAAAATTAGTCAAAGAGCTTCTTATAGGAAGAGGCATACTAACTGAGTTTGAAGAATTTTCTTGGTGGTACTATTCCAGCTTGAGAAAACTGGAAGAACGCCTGACACTTGCTACTGTATGTAGGATGAGCTCAGTTCAAGCAGTCAGAGACTTAAACAGTGAGTGCATCTCCCTCAGTAGCTTGTGTATTTGCAAATGCTAATCATTGGAAGTCCATGGACTGAGATGGTCTCACCAGTGGCTCACTCTGTAATCCTATCTACTCAGAATGCTGAGATCTGAGGTTCTCTGTTGAAGTCAACAAAGTCTGTGAGATACTTACCTCCAATTAACCACCAAATTGCCAGAAGTGGATCTGTGGATCAAGGGACAGTGTCTAGACCCTGAGTTCAAGCACACACACCAAAAAAAAAAAGCTCATGAACTATATATAGTTTTTATTTGATAATATTTTATCTGGCATTAATTTATAAGTGTTTTATTTTGTCACTAAAAAAGATCTCCTTCCAATGGTATTAGAATAGTATTTGCTAAAATAAGCATTACTTTGTTTAGACCTTTAGTCACTCTGAGGAAGTTATATAATTTTTATTCTGGGCACTGAAGAGAGTTGTAAAACTTGGCAAAAGTCATTACTCTGTATATTTTAAAGGAAAGGGTTACCATTACGGAGAACAGTTCAATCAGGTGATAATCATTTTTCCTCAAATAACTAAAAAGATTAAAATCCATGGGTTGGTTCTGTTCTCATTAACAGTAAAGTAAGCAAGTTTGCAATCCAGGTTCCTATTTTCTATCACTATTTCCTAAGTAAGGAAAATCTAGATGTGTAGGGAGAAATATTCTAAACCGACTGCTGAAGTGTTTAAAGCTATAGATCCTACCAGTATGTGCTCATGAAGTCATTATAAAGCCCTAAATATGAAATTATTAAAAATAATTAAAAATAATATTATTTTTAATAATTTCAATGAAATGATTGTGATGTTTCTCTGAGGTCAAGAAATGAAGTGGCTACCTTGCTTTACCACTGAATTGTTGTTTTTCCTCAGGAAAATAATTTAGCCTTTTGCTGCATTAAATTCAGTTCATTAGTTGTTGTTTTCAGCATGATAGGTGGCTAGTAAGGCCTTAATTAGCTATCATCTCTAAAAGTCATTTCTAGCACTAAATGCTGTGACAACCTAACCTACCCTTATCAGCTTTCTTTTATTAAATACGGTGAAAATTACAAATCACAAATTTTAACAGATTATTAATTTAGAACATAAAATAGAAAAAATTAATTATTTTAACATAAGTAAAGCCATGTGGATGTTATTTCCCTTTAAGTATATTAGTGCAGAAAATGTATTATTGCTGATTTAAAATATGAAGTATATTGATTTTATAGGAAGAAAAGACTATACACTCAAGTAGTAAGCTAACAATAATTTTCCTTTATTTAGGTTGCTTAGCTACTGCCATGTTTTGTATCTTGATTGTACCCCCAAAATCAGTACATGAGAGGCTTTGTCTCCAATTTGGCACTACTGAGAGGTGGTTGAACTTTCAGAGATGAAGGGAGGTCGTTAGGTCATTGCAGGTGTGCTCCTAAAGAGGATTGGTTACCTAATTTCTTTCTCTTCTTTTTTGCTTCCTGAGTAGTTCTGCTCTACCACATGCTCCTGACATGATAAGACCCCATAGGCCCAAAGTAATAGGACTTAAATCTCTAAAACTGTGAGCCAAATCAAGTTTTCTCATCAGGTATTTTTCTCAGGTATTTGTTATAGTTGCACAAATATATCTGGTCTTAGCACATGAATGCATGCACCCACATACACACTATTTTTCATGGGGAATTTTTAGTATATTTTAGCCAGTTCAAGCACTTTTATGATTGTCATATTAGGAAGTATAAGCTAATCTTACTATCAAGATTGTTTCTAAACTTCAGTAGTGACTAGATCACTCAGATCTTGAGTTAACACAAACATGGAACCAGTTTGTCTCTGTACAAGGGTTTTGCTATAGCCCTCATTTGCTGGTAGTGGTGTTTTCCTAAATATCTTAATGTGATTTAGAAAAGGTACTTATTTATTTGGCTGTTTTTCCTAGTTATGAAGAAGTTTTGCTTGCCACATTATTTCTTTCTCTAAAATGCTTTGTTTATTCATTTAGTTTGATTTTGCTAAGTTTCTACTGTGTAGCAATAGCATGTGAAGTATCTCAGAAGTCTTAATTGAAATGTGTGAAGAAAAATGAATAGGATTTATTTTCTAATATTCACTCAGTTGATGTCCTGTCTCTTTAAATTTTCACACAGATTCAGACTTTTCAGTGAAGGTCTACCTTAATCAACTCAAATATCTCCTGTTCCTATCACCATAGAAATAACTTATTGATGATCCATGCTATGTTTCCATAATAGTTCAGCAATTCCATGAAGACAGTGCTTTTATGTGTCTTATTCTTCACAAGTATCAAACAGTAATAACCCCAACCAAGCACTCTATTTTCTGCTAGAAAATGTTATCCACTGCAGTTCAGTTTAGCAAGTACTTATTGCTTTCTTTGTACGAAGTACTGGTTATATAATAAATTAGCGGATAAAAGTTGTGTTCAAAAAGCTTTCAATCTAGCCAGGCACTGGTGGCTCAGACCTGTAATCCTAGATACTCAGGAAGCTGAGATCTGAGGATCAGAGTCAAAGCTAGCCCAGGCAGGAAAGTCTGAGACTTTTTTTTTTTTTTTTTTGGTCCGGTCATGGGGCCTGAACTCTGGGCCTGGGCACTGTCCCTCACCTCTTCCGCTCAAGGCTAGTGCTCTACCACTTGAGCCACAGCACCACTTCCGGCTTTTTTCTTTCTGCTTATGTGGTGCTGAGGAATCGAACCCAGGGCCTCGAGCATGCAAGGCAAGCGCTCTACCACTGAGCCACCTTCCCAGCCCCAAGTCTGAGACTTTTATCTTCAATTAACCACCAGAAAATCAGAAATGGAGCTGTGGCTCAAAATGGTATAGCACTAGCCTTGTACAGAAGGTCTCAAGGATAGCTCCTAGGCCCTAAGTTCACATACCACAACCAACAAAACAAAAACAGAAACAAACAAACAAAAAACCCTTTCAATCTCACTATCTTGTTCATGCAGGCCTGGAACTTGGAAGTCCTCCTGCTGTAGCCCCCCAAGTCCTGGGACTACAGAGGTTCATCACCATGCCCAGGAATGAAGTAGATCTTACCTGTGGTATACAAAAGAGCCACTGTAGAAAGATATTCTTTGTACAGTGTGAATAGATCTACAATAGGATTCAGAATTATGTACTGTTATGAACTGCTGGCCATGTATATGACTCATGAGGTCCAAAAATAAGGCCTTCTCATCCCTACTTTGGCCAAGGCCTAAATCCAAGTGTTCTGACATTCCAATAAGGATAGGGGTTGCATTCGATTCTACCACCATTCTCTTTATAAGATCTTAAGTAGATTAAGGCAGACCTATGGAATGGAAGAAAGACAGCCTCTTCAACAAATGGTGCTGGCAAAATTGGCCATCCACATGCAGAAAACTGAATCTAGATCCTTATATATCTTCCTTCTAAATGGATCAAAGTCCTCAATGTAAGGCCAGATACCATGAAAATATTACTGGAAGGGGTAGGGGAACTACTGGGTACAGGTCAAAACTTCCTAAGATCCAGAATCACAACAAATCAAAGAAAGACTGGATAAATGGGATTGCATGGCAAAAGACATAACAAGGTAAATAGAAAGTTCACAGAATGGGAAAAGATTTTTTACCAGCTATGCATCAGATAAGGGCCTCATATCTAAAACATATAGCTCAAAAAAAATTAAACCCCCCAAAAATAAACCTTCAGAGAAACAACCCAATTAATAAATAGGCTAAAGACTTAACCACTTCTCAGAAGTACAAATGCCTAGTAGATACATGAAGAAATATTTCACATCTTTGATCATAAAAGAAACTCAAATCAAAACAACACTGAGATTCTACCTCACCCCAGTTAGAATGGCCATTATCAAAAAAAAAAAAAAAAAAAAAAACCATAACAGCAACAGATGCTGGCCAGGATGTGGTCATAAACTTCTTCAACCACTCTGGAAAGCACTATTGAAAGTAGTATTTTTAGTCAAAAGACTAAAAATAGAGCTCCTCTATGATACAGCAATTCCACTACCGGGCACATATCCAATAAGGACATAATAAAGCTACTGGCACAACTTGTTCATTGCAGCATTATTTACAATAGCCAAGATAAGATATGGATCCAGAAAATGTGATACACACACACACACACACACACACACACACACACACACACACACACACACACACACACACACACACACACACACACACACACACACACACACACACACACACACACACACCGGGCACATATCCAACAAGGACATACTAAAGCTACTGGCACAACTTGTTCATTGCAGCATTATTTACAATAGCCAAGATAAGATATGGATCCAGAAAATGTGATACACACACACACACACACACACACACACACACACACACACACACACACACACACACACACACACACACACACACACACTAGAATTCTACTCCTACATCAGAAAGAATGATACTGTACTATTTATCAGGAAATAGAAAGACTTGGGAAAAATTATATTAAGTGAAGTAATCCAGACTCAAAGAAACAGAGGTTGCATGGTTTTCCTCATTTGTCTTAACTAGGATGTACCCAGAAATCTACAAGTAAACACACTAGATGGTAAAAGAAAAAAAAATACACTGGGACATGATAAATTATACAGTCATTCACACAGTGAGACCAGAGAAGACTATTCTTAGAACAGGATCACAAAGGCTCAACAGCTATGTGCATATAAACATATAAAATATTTATTGAAATAAACTCCAGGAAATGGAAATAAGGTGTTTTTTCTTCTTTGTAGATGTTTTTGTTTTCATTTCCTTTTGTCTTATTTGTTCTTTTCTGTCTTTGGGAAGGTAAGGAGGGCACAGAAATGGTAGGTCAGTGGGTAAACAAATGCAACAGTGAATGGTACTGACTAGAGACTATGTTGAAAATCAACTACAACTCGTGGGTAGGGATAGGAAGGAAAAACTGGGAGAGAGCAAGGGAAGAAGTGACATTGTTAAAAAGAAATGTGCTCTTTATCTTTTGTAACTGTTACCCCACTGTACATCACCGTTACAATAACAGTAAAATTTTTTAAATCCCACCATAAAGGAAAAAAATAAATAACTACATAAATTGAAAGCCTAGCACTTAAAAAGAAGACTGAATTCCAAACAAGTGCTTTCCATGATAGAGTACATATGTGTATACACATACATATATATATATATATATACACTCTGTCTATATATAGAGATCTCTCTCTCTTCTCTCTGTCTCTCTCTGTCTCTCTCTGTCTCTCTCTCTCTCTCTCTCTATATATATATATATATGTGTGTGTGTGTGTGTGTGTGTGTGTGTGTGTGTATATGACTGTACAAAGATAATCCAAAGGGGTGCAGGAAGAAAATAGGAAAAAGGTGCTTCAAAAAAATCTGAAAGCTGGGCACCTGTAATCCTAGATACTCAGGAGCCTGAGATCTGAGGATCATGGTTCAAAGCCAGGCGAGAAAGTCTATGAGACTCTTACCTCCAATAAACAACCAGAAAACCGTCGGAAGTGATGCTGTGGCTCACGTGATAAAATGCTAGCCTTGAGCTGAAGAGCTCAGGGACAGTGCCCAGGCCCAGAGTTCAAACCTCATGACCAAAAAAAAAAAAAAAAAATTGTAAACTTATTACTCAGGTTTGCTATTTACTCATGTAATTGCATTTCATATCTTCCTGGGACCTGATGAGGATGAAGCAAAATACTGTCCTCCAGAATTCAGTGATAGACAAACTCTCTCTCTCCTGCTCCCAATCTGAGCCACTTGTGTTCTTCCTTCTCCTTGGATATGTCCTTTTTGCAGATCTCCTATTGAAAAATGTTCTGACAACTCCCAACACTACTCCTTCCAGTGCCAAATGGCCTCATGACAGGATGAGCTCTTTGGTCTGGTATAAGGAACATAAAACAATGCATTTCAACTTGATTATCCCTCCAACAAGAGTCACTTCTGACTTCTTATTTATTTGTGTTTGGAATGCGCAGTTTGAAAATTGATGTATTATTACATTAATTAGTTTGCCAAAATGGGCCTTTAGAATAATCCCCAATGAAATTGATGAGGAAAATATAACAGTACTAATTACTACTTTATAATTAAATTGATCTGTGATTTTTTTTCTTTAACCATGAGTTTAACTAGGAGTTACCACTCATGTGGAAGACAGTATGACTAAGAAATAAAATAGAAAATGAGAGGAAGCCAGTCAAAAGATCCAGTTCAAAAGATTAAGAACAACGTGAACTGGAAGGAAAAGGGGGAAGTGAAAGGAGGAGTGTGAGGTAAAACAAGAAAACCACCTACGTTTTTCTCTTTAAAATTAAAATGGCTATTACAGTGGTCATTCTGTTTTCTTGTTGTAGTGCTAGTAAAGCAGACCAGTTGCTGTGACAAAATTAAATATTTCCATTGCTTAAGATGTGTAAGATGTTTTTGTTTGTTTGTTAATTTTTTTGCTGGTCCTGGGACTTAAATTACAGGTCTAGGTGCTGTCCCTGAGCTCCTTTTTGCTCAAGGCTAGAACTCTACCACTTCAAGCCACAGCACCACTTCTAGCTTTTTTTGTTATTAACTGGAGATGTGAGTCTTTTAGACTTTCCTGCCAAGCTGGATTTGAACCACAATACTGAGATCTCAGCCTTCTGAGTAGCTAGGATTACAAGCATGAGCTCACAGCACCTGAGAGATGTTTAGATTTCAAGCTAGTGGAAGGTCATTGTAATTTGGCTGAGAGTTCTTTCTGAAGTTCTTCCAGCTTCTGTCAGCTCTGTTTTTGTCATATCCCATAGTCCAGGGCTGCCCTGGAATTGATATCCCCTACATAATGGACAAGGAGATCCATGCCCAGGACCATGCATACATAGGAAGACTTTGTGGCCAGATTGCAGGACCTGTATCACTTTCACTCACACCGGATCATCAGAACTCAGTCTCACAGCTACTCCTAACCACAGGAGCCTTTCAGAAAGCTGGTTGATCTGTATCCTCAGGAAGCAGTGGAAAGGTGAGAAACTACTAGTTCTCCTAAAAGTGGAAATATTTGGGTTCCTTTATCTGTTGGACTCACTGAGAAGGCTATCTCTAAAGGAAAATCTAAAATCACAGAGGAAGCTTGCAGCCTCCCATCTCATAACCTGAGAAGTACAGTCAGAAAGAGCAAACTTTCATTCTGAGACCAAAACTAACTTTACAAGGCTTTTGTATAAATCCAGACTTCCACAAGACGAATAGCGCAAGCCCCCATGACCACTTCTTTCAGGCATATACTTCCGTAACACAGACTGCTGTGGTCTGAATGGATTTCCTCAAAATTTGTGTAATAAAATCCAAACCCCAAAGTGATATTAGAAGTGAAGCCTCTGAGAGGTGATCAGGCAAAGAAAGTTATGCCCTCATAATTGGGATTTAGTACCTTATAAAAGTCAATGCAGACAGTTTGTCTTTCTTCCACGTGAGTACACAGCAAGAAAACAGCATCTGTGAACCAGGAAATGAGCACACACCATACCCCAAATCTTCCAATGCCTTACTCTTGGACTTGAAGCTCAGAATTTTGAAAAGTGAAATTCTCCTGTTAGAGGCCACCCACTTTCTGGTATTTTGTTATAACATCCTGACATTCGATGCCACTGCATTATTTGCAATGAAGAAGAAACTAACCCATGTGACCAGCATATGGTAGACCTGTATGAAAAGCCCAGTGAAAATCACAGACCTCTAGGAGTACATGCTCTCAGATGGAGCAGATAGGCACCTTCAGTGAAGCCAGGCTAGGAGATCCTAACTTGCTTAAAGCAATTAAGAATAAAGCCAGGTGCTGGTGGCTCACACCTGTAATCCTAGCTACTCAGGAGGCTGAGATCTGAGGATCGCAGTTCAAAGCCAGCCCAGGCAGGAAAGTCCATGGCATTCTTATCGCCAATTAACCACCAGAAAACCAGAAGTGGCGCTGTGGTTCAAGTGTAGAGCATTCATCTTGATCTGAAGAGCTCAAGGACAACACCCAGGCCCAGAGTTCAAACCCCACAACCAACCGAAAATAAAAATAAGTAAATAGAATAAGAATAAAGCTAGTCTGTAATATAATGTTACTACTCAGGATCAATCCCACTGTCTCTGCTTATTTGCCTTCTGTGGAGATTAGACTGGATTTGGACTCCATCTTGGGCTGCCAGGCAGGCACTCTACCTCTTGAACCACACCCGCAACTCTTCTTTGCTTTAGTTATTTTTTTCAGATAGGATATACTGGTTTTTTTTCCCAGGGCCAGCCTCAGACAGGGATTCTATCACCTGTGACCTCCTGGACAGTTGACTGAGATGAGATCTCCCTCACAAAAATACAAAAACATGATCCTCCCAATCTCTGCTTTCCTATTAACAGGAATTACAGTAGTGTTCCACTGTACCAAGCCTGTAGGTGCCTCTTTGATTCTGCATTGCTGTTTCCTTAATACAGTCTTTTTGATACCTTCTCTCATTAAGTATGTATAATACATACAAAGCATATAATGACATCTTGCTAACCCGTGAATCTGTTCTAGAGCCACTTTGCATTAATTTTACAGTCAACTCTTATAATTCTTGTGTAGACCTCAGATTTACTTCCATTATTAATAAAATGATTTATGAAGAGGTAAATTGGGAATAAAAATTGTTCTTCATAATGTATTTTTACTATATGATTGTTTCAGTAAGTCAAGTTCAATTTTAGGTTTTCCTATGCATACTGACATTTATAGATCTTTGGATAGTCCTTCAAATTTGTCTTTTATAATGTTTAGCAGAATTGAGATGAAGAAAAATGAATTGATGAGGTTTAAGGATGTGTTTTACAAAATTATCAGCTCTAGGCTTAGCCATTATGATGTTAGTTTATGGTTTGGTTCTTGCTGGCCTTTTATTCTCATTTCCATTGAGGTACAAGTAATGATTTCATCACCCCTCTACTTTTTCTATAACAGCAATAGTAGAAATATTTCACTTAGCACTGAATTATCTTTGAAGCAGCACCAAGTAGTAAAGTTTGAAGAGGTCTAGTTGGATTATTTTTATAAATTCAAGAAAAGGTAAATCCTTTCCCTTTGTCTTACAATGGAGAGCCCAACTCCCTTGTTTCATGAAGATTCAAATTGAAAATTTTGACTAGATCCCTCTTAGGAAAGGACTTCTTGACAAGAATGTCAGCTATTAAATTTACTTCATAGAAAACATCATATTTGATCCCTCTTATTTGATGTGATTGCATTTGAATTCTAGCAACTAGCCAACTATGCAAGCAACAGTAGCTAGAATAACAATGAATAAAAACTAAAATTTTAGCATATATTTAACACATTCCTGCAGAAGCAATTAGTCTCTGACTAAACAGGATCAAGACAGTTTCATTATCAAACAGGTAACAGGGTTTAGTGTCCTGAAGGAGTTCATTAAAAGTTTTAACCTGTTTGTGTATATACATATATTTATTAAATTTAACATAATATTCTACTAGCCAGTCTTGTGGTGGGAGAACCAATGGAATGTAGGTGATAAGAATATTATTTCCTTTACCTCTTTTCTCTTGTTTCCTTCCTCCTTCCTTCCTTTTTTTAAAGTTCAGTTTTAGTATGAGCTTCTAAGTAGAGAAAGTAGGAGATAGCTTCATGAAATGTTTAAGAAATACTACCTCAAACTGCAATACTACCCCCAAAAATGTTGTTATTAACAAGGTTTAGTGAATAATTAGCCATGAGGTATATTTCTCAAGTTTCTGCCCAAAGATGGAGTTTGTGGGGAAAAGCAGATGAACAAGTTTGCAGAGGGTGAGTAGGGTATGAGAAAAAGAGTTGATTATGTGTTAATCTGAGAAAGTATAGGATAACCAGGTCAATATGTCTACAAAGCAACTGGGTATGCTTGTCTAAAGCTCAGAGAAGATGTCTGAATCAGCAGTACAGGATAAGCAGTATGAATATCAATTTAGTTGAGGGAATATAAAGTGATCTCTAGAAATGATGTGTTAGGAAAATGATAAGAAAACGAAAACAGAATAATAGGAAATAACAGATTTCTGCTCATAGTGGTTCATAGCCTGTATGTAGTCTCAGCTACTTAGGAGGCAGAGATTGGGAAGGTTGGGATTTAAAGGCAAAAAGTTAGAAAAACCTCATTTCTAAGCATGGCAGTGCATACCTATAATCCCACCTACTCCTGAGACATCAGGAAGATCACTGAGACCAACCCTAGGGAAAGGCAAAACTCTACCCCCCCTCCCAAAAAAAAATAAATAAAGCTGGGGGCATAGGTCAAGTGGTTGGGCACTTACCTAGCAGGTGTAAAGTCCCTAAATTCAGCACTTCCCCTCCCCCAACAAACTGTTGAAGAGATCTATTGTTCAAGAGGAAGAAGCACATGGAGAGGACTCAGAAGGTGAGGAAGGTAGAAGACAGAATTACAGTTGACTGAGTACAGATAATTCTAAGAACATGGAAATGATTAGCGAAAAATGTCCAGAAGATCAACTGAGATTAACAATAAATAATTCTTAAAACTTTAAGGTACTTTGGAGGGGAAATAAGTGTTCTTTCAGATTTGCTGTTCTGTTCTCTTTGCTCTGCTTGATTTGCCCTTTCTGCCCCTCTCTGCTGAAAATATAGCAAGCTTCCTCTCCTCCAGCTTTAATGGCATGTCTTCATTTTAAATTGCATCTACCTTCTTGCAGTTTCCTAGTAGTACTCCTGTGAAGCCCTAAACAAAACATGCCACAAAAAAAAATAAAAAACAAATCGTGGCAGGCTACTACTTCAAATAATTCAACTCAATATTGTCTATTTTGTACTTTGCACAATGTTATCAGCCTACATCTCTGTTACTCATCTCTGTTATTCAGATAGGCTGCTTTTGTGACTGCTTGGGGACTTTGCCCCATTCTTCATTTACTTGGATTGTGATCATCATGGTGTACAACCCAATATGTTGAAATAGGAATCTATTCATCCAGAAAAGTTTTGAGAACATCACAAGATCACACAGTGCCAGTTAGCCTTTCAAAGCTTTTTTGTAAGAAGAGAATGACAGTATCTTCTAAATCTCCGATTTCAGTATGCATCATATCCAAGAAGGACATGTGGGCATTTAAAAGCTGCCTTCTCACTGGGCACTGGTGGCTCATCCCTGTAATCCTAGCTACTCAGGAGGCTGAATCTGAGGATAACAGTTTGAAGCCAGCTCAGACAATAAGGTCTATGAGACTCTTATCTCCAGTTAACCACCAAAAAGCTGGAAGTACAGTCATGGCTCAAGTGAGTGCCTTAGATAGAGTACTATCCTTGATCAAAAAAGCTCAGGAACAGCACTCAGGCCATGAATTGAAGCCTCAGGACCGACAAACACACAAAAAAACCTTCCCAGGCTTTTACTAATCCTAGCTACCTAGAATGAAAGAGCAGGAGGATCACAAGTTCAAGGCCAGCCTGGACCAAGTTACAGAGATCCTATCTCAAAAACAAAATACAAAAAAAAAAAAAAAAAAAAAAAAGGCACCAAGTGTGGTGCTTATCTAGCATGTATGAAACTTGAGTCCAATTCACAATTCTGGAAAAACAAACAAAAAACCTTTTCTCTGGGGACTGGGAAGGTGGCTCAGTGGTAGAGCACTTGCCTTGCGTGCATGAGGCCCTGGATTCGATTCCTCAGCACTACATAAGCAAAAAGAAAAAGGCCGGAAGTGGCACTGTGGCTCAAGTGGTAGAGCAATAGCCTTGAGCTGAAGAGCTTAGGGACAGCGCCCATGCCCAGAGTTCAGGCATCACGACCGGACCCAAAAACAAAAAACAAAAACCTTTTCTCTGAAACTGCTGTTAATTCTGTATACCTGCAGTTTAGGACTTACCCTGCAGGTATATTTTTAATAACCAAGCTCTAGTGGGTTCTAGTTTATCTGATAATATTGAACACAGCATGTGATATAAGATAGACGTATACACAACTAACAATAATGAAAGACAGAATAAAATACATAAATAATTAAGATTAGCATGTTGTAAGAAAGGGAATAACATGGAAGTTCACAGAATCTATTATATAGAACGTAATACCTCACCTAAGAATGTATGGTACTCCATTAAGCAGAAAATTGTAAGTAGATCACTCATTAGTCAAGCCTGAAGATATGCAATGTTCATAAATAGTTGTAGGTGAAATGCAGTACCCATTGGTGGTGGTATGGGAATTCTTTTAGGTCCTAGTAGATTATCACGGAATACTTTGAGTGCCATGCTCAGAAAACAAGTTTATCTGATTGGCGATTGAAACCTGAATAAGGAAATCAACAAATCAGACCTAAATCTCTGAATATGAATCTGAAGGCATTCAGATCAGAGAAAAAAGCAATTGGGGAGTTGTGATAAGACAAAAATTGAGGGAGGCCATGTATTTACCTATGGTGTGGACTTGATGTCATTGAGGAGGCAAAATTATAGAACTTGCTCAGCCTCCATCTTTTTTTGTTCATGACCCAGTTCATTCTAGGAGGAAGTCTGGAGTGTTGATGACAAAATGGAGGCTTGGGTTTTGAAGGGAATTAAAAAGAATAAGAATAGTCGATGGTTACAGGCATATTATTAAGAATATCACAAATAGTTACTATCAGATCTGGAAAAGAAAAAATGTATCTGTAGATGACCTTGAAGAGGTCTTTGTGTTATCTGAACTTCAAAGAGCTGTGTGGAAAGGGATAGTCTTGGTATTAGCATTCTAGTAACAAATTTAGCCAGAATTGTAAAGTGTTCTGCATACCTGTTGAATCTGTGATGTGTGTAATACGATATAACTAGTATAAAAACTAAGCTGAAAATAGAATCAAAACTAAGCTGGAAAGACAACAACTGCCTCTTAAAAAAAAAAAAAGTGGACAGTGGAGCCACATTCTAAAAATCCCTCAGCTATCTTCAGGTACCTTTGCAGAGGAGTTGGTACAGAACTGAGCTCTCCAGAGGTCAGCAACTTTCACTGAATGAAGCATCACCTCCTTCTAGTCCCAATTCTCATTTATTAAGGAGACAATGGATGATATTGAGAGTAAAATGTATGTTAAAATATGCCCACTCCCAAATACTACTCTTACACAGGCTGGCTGGTGCTGATCTATCTGTGTTAGTATAGAAGTATTAAAATGTTGAAGTTTTCCCTATTTGTAAGAAAAACATCTCTAAGAAGAGTTGAAGTCCAGTGCAGTAGGAACTCCACATTTCCTCTTACATCCCAGTCAGTCCCTATTGGTAGCAGATGCTATACAAGTTGTTTGATAATTTGACTGCCACCTGTGCACATATTCATAGAATAAAAGGATTAAAATACTGATGCAGTGATACGTGTAAGTAAACCATCAAGAGAAAAGTCACCTTTCAGATTTCTGAGAAGAGTTGAAGGTTTCCATATAGTTTGTGGAATTCAGAGGTCCTAAGAACCTGAGTTGGGGAAATGCATGTTATTTTTACTCAGCTCTTACTGTAGTCAATACTATCTTCAAATATTGGTGAAGGCAACAAGCTACAGTACTAATACCAGTACTTGAAACATTATTATCAGCAGCAGTCACAGATATTTTGTATCATATTACTTTGAGGTTGTAGTGATGATTAGGAAAGTATATCTTATTATTTGTGCATTAATATGAAAATATATATCATATCACAAATTTCACCAGTGTAATTGAATTTCCCAATTCAGTGGTTTTTATAATGTTATATTCTTTGTTTTATTAATTTAAAAATATTCTGAATAAGTCGGACACTGGTGGCTCACATCTGTAATCCTAGCTACTCACGAGGCTGAGATCTGAGGATTGCAGTTCAAAGCCAGCCCAGGCAGGAAAATCTGTGAGACTCTTATCTCCAATTAACCACCAGGAAACTGGAAGTGGCACTGTGGCTCAAGTGGTAGAGCCCTAGCCTTGAGCCGAAGAACTCAGGGACAGTGCCCAGGCCCAGAAGTTCAAGCTCCACAACTGACCAAAAAAAAAAAAAAATTCTGAAAAAGATACCAGAGTCTCCCCAAGGAAACAACTTTCTTTGGCAATATATGTATTGTAAATGGTTTGCAATTGGTGCACTGGTCATTACTAACATTTGAGGGGGCTTTGGTTCTAAAAATCTGAGCTATATCAAAAAGATGATTGATTTAAAAAATACAACACTATTAGTTATCAGAGAAATTCATGTATGAGACCAGTATTCTTTGTTTTATGACACAAGTCTACAGTAAAACAGCCAAGAAATGCAGAAGTCCATCTACAGGAACTCAGTGATGTTCTCTGTGATGTAACGACACACTTCCTTCCATAGAAAATAAGCTCACTCAAGAAAATATAACTTAAATGCTTGCTTATCTATATTTGCATTCTTCCTTTACCTAGATATTTCAAGATTTAATCTTACTAATTCAATGTTACACTAAAAAGCAACACAAAATATAGTGTAAGCAAATACCCTTAGTAGCAGTAGATTTTATAATAAATGAACTTACAAGCCCAAAATGTTTCATCATTGAAATTATTCCAAGTATTACACTAAAAGTGTAGCTGTGCAAGTTTCTTTTTCCTAGGCCTCACTGTGCAGAGCCTTAGCTTTTATTACCTTGATAATTAAAAAAACATATAAAGAAAGGGAAGAGAACGGGGAAGAGAAGATGGGACCAAAATTCCTCAAACTGGGATTCTCAGTTCCTAGAGTCACAGAGTAATTCTTGAGGCTCTGGAAATCCTAAATCCATTTTGAAATCGTTTCTATTTTGATAACAATTTCAGTGTGATGATGCTTAGAGAGAATGGAGAGAGGGAAGAAAATATTGTCAGGAATGCACAAATGGTTTTCAGTTCCTTTAAACTATTGAAGTAAGTCCTAGCCCCTCCTTGGACAAAAAAGGAAAGAAAATTGTGAAGAGTTGGTGCTAACCAACTACCTAAAAAGAATATGTTGTGGCCCAATGCGGGGGCCAAAAAAAAAAAAAAGTAGATCTAACTCCCTACTATAGCAAATTAGGGTGGGGTGGGGGAATATGTTATTCTGGCAACTTCCTGAATGCTAAATTCAAGAATGTCAATACATTAGAAGAAAGAAAAAAATATTTCTCTTTTGGTGTCTATGTATTTTGCGTAGCTAGAGTTGAACATAATGCACAGGTGATGAAAATGCTTCTCTGCCTCCTGAGATCTCGTCCTGCCAGGTATAGATGGGCATGTCACATTAGCGAGTTGGTCTTATTCTGGGTGTAAGATGAGACTGGCATGGGTTCAGAGGTTTTGTCTATGTCTTTACCCAACTAACAATATTTTGCTTCCTTTTATCTTTTTTGGGGGGAGGGGGTCCGGTCGTGGGGCCTGAACTCTGGGCCTAGGCACTGTCCCTCAACTCTTCAGCTCAAGGCTAGCACTCTACCACTTGAGCCACAGTGCCACTTCCGGCTTTTTTCTTTTTGCTTATGTGGTGCTGAGGAATCGAACCCAGGGCCTCAGGCATGCAAGGCAAGCGTTCTACCACTGAGCCACCTTCCCAGCCCCCTTCCTTTTTTCTAACTTCTAAATTTTCTTTTCTAAAGTTTTACTCTATATGCACAAATGATAATTATCTTAATTTTTCTGTCAGTTTCTCTGAGGTTTTTAATACTTGATATTTATAATATGTATTTCTTTTTTGTAATTTTCTTGTAAAGATTCTATACAGAGGGTTTACAGATACATGAGTAAGGCAATGAGTACATTCCTTTGTTATGTTTTTTATTGTGAAAATACTGTACAGGGGGGTTACAGTTACATGAACAAGGTAATGAGTACATTTCTTATCAAGCATTTTTGCCTCCTCCTTTGTTTTTCCCCTACCATCCCTTCCCTCCCACTTCCACAACTACATTCCCCACCACCACCTAAATTGCAAAGATCATTGTTCAACTGTGTCTTGTACATCTCATTGTTACAATGGGTCAACCTGTAATGAGTACATTTCTACATTTCTTGTCGAGCATTGTTACCCTTCCTTTGTTTTTCTAGGAAATATTAGTGTATACGAATTAGGATATACTAATATCCTGAGATCATTTTGATACTGGCACTGAAATAATATTCTAATTTACAACCAGGTTAAAAGATATTCTGCATACATTTCAGATTTCAAAATACTGTTTTAACATTTGGTTTTATTTTTCTAAATATTATGGTTTGTAAGTTTATTAAAGATACTTGAAATTATCTCTTGATATAGGTTGTTTTTTGTTTTCAAGAATAATAACATTGGCTTTGACTCAATATACTGTTATGCTTAAATATTTTACTGACATTTTGCTACTATAGTAAGATGAGTATTGTCCTCAATCACAAGTAGTAGAAGAAAATCAACTCTTGGATAAATGGCAAAGAAGGAAGTAAGATACAAAGTCTGGATTTGATAGTAGTATTCATAGTATACTGCTTATTATTTGTGTGTATGTGTTTTAAACAGAATTTTGTTATCATATACTACTATAGGATTGTAATATTCGTCTTTCTGATCCACTGTCTCACTGTGTCTGCATTTAGTGAAAAGGGAAGCATGTGGCAATAAGACACAGAAATAGGGAGACCTTTGTAAACCCTCTAGCAATCAGTGAATATCAGACCACAAATTTCTCCAGCTTTAATTACAGGCAAAAGAAAAGACAAAATTAGCATTTTAATATAGAAATATCTTAGGCTTTAGGAGAATTATGATAAATCTAATGTTGTCTAGTGAACCAAAGAGGGGATATTACAACAAACTGTCTCCTTAGGAATATTTGTTTAAATAAAGGCAACCATACTTCATCCTTATCATTTTTGGATAATTATCACTATTTCAGGCTGTTCTTTGTTCCAGGTTTAAAATACCTTTAGTTTAAAAAAAAAGTAATTGGCAGTGTTTGTTTTTTTGTAAAACTACAAAAAGAGAAAAACTCCGTTTGCTTGGCACTGACAAGATAATTATTTTAGGGAGAGCTTTGCTCTGCAGCTTCAGTTCACTCGTGCCATGGCATTTCTGCACTTGGATGCATTTAGGTTATCTCATTTCAGTTAGAGCGTATTAAACTAACTCCTCTTCCATGGCTGAGGCTTGCCCACCTGTCTCCCCTAAAACACCTGCAACATATGTTTATATAACCCTGTAATGCTTTGCCTTTGGGGTCCTCAGAAATTCCCCCAGAGCTTTTTGCTTATAAACAGCTGAGCAATTCGTTTTTCTAATGATGGTTGCTTTTCCCCCAGCATTGAGGCAATAACATATTCACTAAAATAAGGGTCTCATTTTTCATCAAAGAGAAAAACATTCAACATTATTTTTACAGTGCTGTTTCTCCTTCTGAGCCTTAGTTTTTCCTCACTTCTAACCTGGCATGCTATTTTAAAAAAAAAGAATTAAGGGTTGGTAGAAAGATATTAGGAAAAAGAAAACCAATTCATTTGACAATTATTTTCTTCATGCCAGGTACTTATTATGCTGCAATGCAAAGAATTTTTCTATTGAAAGCTACAGTAACTTTGTCAGTATAATTTAATGTAAAAAATCATGCCAATAAGCTATAAAAATAATAATTTGGACATATTATAGGAAACCACTTGAATTATTATAATCTTATAAGTTAGCAATCAAATATTGCAGTAATACCATAGCATAATTTTACATCTTTTTTAAACTTATGATGTATGTGCTTTTAGTCAGAAAAGTAAGACAAGATACAGAGCTTCCTAAATATGTTTTTTTGCAATTAAAAAATATATCATGTTTGGCAAAATCTATTCTAAATTTATATATGACTGACTGTCAGAAATATAAAGTGTCACTTTCCCTGCTTCTTTAATATAATGCATGGACTTTAGGTTATCAAACTGTCATATCTGGTCCCCAAGCCAAGCCAGGGCTGTTGTTCTTCAGTGCTCAGTAGTGTGGGGGTTCATAGCTTTTTCTCACTGAGTTTTTAATCACGTGCCTGGCACTGTGCTGTGCACCTGACTTTCATTGTGTCATTTAATCCTTGCTTTCAAAAGTTTTTCAGGTGATCAAAGTTGAGCTAGAAGTTTAACTACCCATAGTTGCTCAGCTGACGTGGAGTAGAGCAGTAGTCCAAGGCCAAACCCTTTACCAACTTAATCCCCTGCATAAACCCCCATGCATCCTGTGCCTCTAAAACAGATTAGTGATATTCTGTCTCTAATGGTTTTATTTTCAACACATAACTTTTAACTCTACATTAACTCAAATTGATACATTAATATAATAGAGCTGGTACCATTGGAATTGCTTTTCCTTTGCTCTTTTCACTCCTCTTTGTATGTACCAATTATATGAAAAATCCTCCTTTGAACCATCCTTCTGTGTAAAGGAAGATGAGTAATTTAGACTTTTCTTTCTTGAGTCTGTGCATGATGACTTAAAAGGAGATATCATCTTTCTGTGAGGAAAAAGAGTTAGGGTATCAATCCAGAAAACACTGTTTGTAATGACCTGTTTTATGAGTTTGATTTCACCAGACTCAGAACAAGGACAGTGGTAAATGTACCATCTTGTAGTTAATTGTACTTGCAGCATCTTGTAGGTAGTTATCCTTAGTGAGAATCTGAATTTCAATTTTTTATACTACCATAACAAAGTGAACTTAAAATTTTGATATGTGGCTATGGGGGGGGGGTGAGAAAGAGGAGTGATATAGCTGATTTCGAGATTGCCATCACAAAGTATGGTACAGAAGCTGCTCACCATTCAAAGTCTGACTCATTGTGGGATAAAATGTTTGGCCTCAGAAGATGCTGATTTACTAAAAGTAAGAGATTAGAGAATTTCAATTTTACCTCTTAAATCAATTGTTACCATTGAGGCTACTAATAAACTGTTTTGTGATCAACAAAAACATTGAAGGTCCTGTGCACACACTGCACTGGGTTTTGTTTTAGTTTGTTTTCTTTGTAGTTTAAAGACTCATTCCTACCACTACTAATTTGGTTTCCCTAAGTCACTTTGTCCAGAAGACTTTAAGATCATTCCAAAAAACCCAGCTTATCCATGCTATGGGTAGTATTTTCAGCATTCTTTTTTTTTTTTTTTTTTTTTTTGGCGTCCGGTCGTGGGGCCTGAACTCTGGGCCTGGGCGCTGTCCCTCAGCTCTTCAGCTCAAGGCTAGCACTCTACCACTTGAGCCACAGCGCCACTTCTGGCTTTTTTCTTTTTGCTTATGTGGTGCTGAGGAATCAAACCCAGGGCCTCAGGCATGCAAGGCAAGCGCTCTACCACTGAGCCACCTTCCCATTCCTTCAGCTTTCTTTACTAGTGGTATAAAATAAATTACTGAGAAATCTTTAAAAAGAGCCTCAATAACTTCAACAAAGAACTGAATGATTATTTGGAACTTAAATAGCTGGAATTTTTATAGATTTCAGGTCCAGGATAAACTGAATTTGTGATTTCTGCATCCTTCCTAGGGTCATAGAATATAACTAATATGCTTCCATGTACAGGCCAATATGAATTCCATAAGATAGGATTCTAATTTTGCTATCTTCCCAAATAATTCATGAAAACAAAAGCCTTTAGTTCTTTTTAATGAACATAGGTTTGGTCATGTTTTAACAGTTAGAAATCCTGACTATGTGAAAATGGGTTTAAAAGTATCACTTTAACAAGTTTTATGCAATGAGAAATTACAGCTATTGTGGATTCCAGTCCTCTTCACATTCAGAGTTTTACACATGTATAATTCTAGTGACTAATATTTTAATATAAAATTCCAGCTCTTTAAAGATATTTTTAAAGATTTATTATATTTCTGTAGTTTTTCTTGCAAAAACTCCTTTTTTTTAATTGTGAAAATACTGTACAGAGGGGTTACAATTACATGGGCAATGTAATGAGTGCATTTCTTATCAAGCATTGTTGTCTCCTCCTTTGTTTCCCCTTACCAACCCTTCCCATCACCCCACCCCCCACCCCCACCACCCCACACCAAAAGCTCCTTTAAAATAAGAAGAAACAAGAATCTCTTTACTTTTAAGATATTTCAATTTCTTCAAGTTAGAATTCAGTTCATTTCTAATACTATCCTTTTATGAAAGGGGTTGTTTTCACTTTGGTACATAGTCTTAGTTGTATAACCAATTACTTAATCTGTTTTTTGTTGTGGTTTGAATAAGACATTATTCTAAAATTTCTTGACTTTTAAAAGCTATTCCAAAGAGGTTTAAGTAGCAATTAACTGAAAGGAACAACTACTCATAAATTTGAAGCCATCAGTAATGATACCTAATTTTGAAGTAGCCATACCATTTTAAAAGGTTCATTTACATATGTTGATTTTTATGGCTATGCATGTCATATATGTGGTTCTGTGTTGCCCAGTACAGTAACCACAAACCACATGTGGCATTTGAAGTATGCCTCATCTAAATAGAGATGTTCCATAAATACACACTGGATTTCAAAGACTTGCAAAAGAACATAAAGAATATAAATGTCTCACTCATAATCCTAGTTATTCAGGAGGCTGAGGTAAGTTTGAAGCCTGCTAGACAGATTAATCCAAGAGACTCTTACCTCTACTTAACTAAGAAAAAACTGAAACTGAAGGGATGGCTCAAGAGGTAGGAGGTCAGCTGCGCAAGGAAAAAACCCAGGGAGAAAGCCTTGAGTTCAAGCCCCAGTACGGCGTGCGCACACACACACACACACACACACACACACACACACACACACACACACACACACACACACACACACACACACACACGATCATTACTTGTATAGGGTATTCATTTTTACAGATAGCATGTTAAACTTATCATTTTAAATACCTAAGTGAAATACTACTTTTAAGTTCATATTACCTTTTTATTCCTTTTTATTAAAATAGCAACTAGAAAAAATTTTAATTATAGGTAAAATTTGCATTTGTAACCCACATATTTTTTGGATAGGACTGGTCTAGGTTACCTTTTCACTGTTCGTTTTAGAAATAATATTTTAATAGAAAACTCCACTGAAAAACTTGGAATAACTCTGATTATATTTTCTTAGTATTTCATATGCTGCATTTAACACCAACATCATCTTTGATTCTTTTCTTTGCTGTTATTGCCAGTGGTGTGATACTTTAAAATCCCTTTCCTTTTGATATCAGTAAGTAAGGAATTTAAATAGGCTTCAGTGAAAACAATACAGGAGCCTTATTTGTATGTTCAAGTCAGATCATTATTCCAAACAATAGCTTTAAGTGCTTACCTAGGTCTGTACTTCATGTCTTGAATTGCTTGTCATTTATTTATAAAGGTGTTTCAAGAAACTGCTCCATTGGATCCCTTCTTTCATTATTTTTTTTGAAAAAGTAACAATCTTTTAGTAGTTTGTTGGAAGTCTCAAGAAAAGCCCTTTATATCAGCAAAAATAAAATATATTTCCAGAATTAGTACAGAATTAGTTATAATTAGTCTTGTGGAAGTTAATTTTTACAAATGCCTTTAGTCTATTTTATTTTCTCATTATACTTGAGTCCAGGTTATCAGCATTACCATGAGGAAACCTATGTAATTCCTAGAGAGAAAAAAGTTGTACTGTTAGACTTAATAGTATGGTAGTCATGGAAGCATCAGTTATCTTCATCAAGGCAATTCAGATTTGATTATTATAGAACTGTGTTGAATACCAAACCAGTGGAGTAGAATCTGGAGCTAAATCAAGGGACTGTCATTTTTGTCAGATGATTGGAGCTGGCTTGGAAGAGATATGAAAGGGTTGCTCTGTGTAAATATTCTCTTTTCAGCAGAAAAAGAAAAGGTCCATCATGGCTATTAAGATGCAGCTTGTTAGCTTGATGAATTTCAAACTATTTAACCTTAGCAATTATACCCCAACCTCATGCCTGCCTGTAACTACAGCAGTGCTTTGGGATTTTCCAAGAATCGATACTTTAGCATATTAGTAATTTTCTATTAAGATAAAATATACCCTGTTTCTACATAGATCTCTCAAAGGACAGTGCATGAAATACATGCTTGGGTACTAGAAGTCTGTTGTTAGAAATTTCTCAAACTTTCTTATGGCAAATGTGTGTAGCTTAATATTTTAGAGATTATGGTATTTAATTATGCTGTAAATATGTTAAGGTTTTGCAGACGTATGTTTAATTTTTATTTGCCTCTGAAGGGCTTGATACATTTATATAATTAATAGTTAATAAATAATGAATAAATACAAATAAATAATAGCTAAACAGTAGCTACATACTTAAGAAGACAAACCCCAACTAATGATTCAAGGACATTTCTATAATATTATAAATAATACTAAATGCCAGAAAGCAGTGTTATTGCTACTTTTATGAAAATGTTCATAGACCCATTTGCATTGGTAAATTTGATGATCATACTCCTAATACTTCTACTCATTGGTATATTCTAAGCACTGGTTCAACTCAAATGAAACTAGAGGCATAGAAATAACTAACTTGGAAAGAATTGTTGAAGTAACTCATTCACTTTGGGAGAAGGACTCAGAGTGCCATCTAGTGGATATTGTAGCATTCTGTTCATCAAAAACTAAGGATGGTTTTTACTCTTCCTCCAAAATGTTGCTTCCTGAACACTTTGTCTCTCAGCCAGCCTTTTATGATATTTGTGCTTATGGTATATCTCATGTAATTCTTAATTTTTCTTATAATTTATCTCATTTTGTAAAATAATATTTGAAAGTGACCAAGGTCATCAAAAATAAAGCTAATGACACAAATAAGTCTGAACTACAACACAGGTTAGAATAAAATACCTGAAAACAATTTCCATTTTAATCAGAACTGAGATCAATTAAGGAAGAACCTAAACAAAAAAAGCAAAATCCAAGTATGCCGCTTGTTAAACTTCATTATTATATATATTATTTTATGAAGGAATATAAATGGTAACCTTTTCATTTTGTGTTGATAGATAATTTAAATAGATTATGCCTTTTAACATATTGCTTTCTTTCTTCAGAGAAACCCGAGGCCAGTGACTTACCAATTCCGTCCCAATTTGGATTATTACAAAGCACGAGGAGCAGACCTTATGAATAAAAGCCGGTAAATCTTTTTTGATGGTAGTTGTCAATCACAGGCATAGTCTCAGAGGTTATCAAAATAATCGTACACACTTTCTGAAAATTATTTTCCAGACTTTAGAATGTTGGTGGCTAATGTGCATAATGAATCATCATTTAACAAGTTATCTAAGGTTTTTGAAGGCATAAGAAAATGATATACTTTGATGTCAGTGGTGAGATAACAAATGAAATAGATGTAAGAGTACTTTTTCTATTTTGAAATTAGGCAACTTCATTTTTCTAAGCCTAATAAATCTAAATAGATTGTGCCTGCTTGGTATAATCTTTTTCTAGATCCTTGCTGTGATTGAAAAGAGGCAGTTTTGTAATATATTTTTAAGTTATTTCTGTAACAAAATTAAAATTGGGTTTCCCAACTGTCTTTAGAACTACACAATAAATTTATAAATGCATCTGTGTGTGCATTTGTGATTGCATACACAGAAATTTTAAGGGTCACCGTAGGAATAAAAAACCATTAAAAATCATACTTTTTAAAGAAATTAACATTGGCATAAAGGGTTGATGAACAGTTTTGTTCTTTCATAATACTCTACCCAGATGTCTCAAGAGTTAACACGTCTAACCAGAACCATTTCAAATTAGAATGTAATTTCAAAGCTTATACTGGAAGACTAAAATGTTGTATTGATAAATGCTGCCAAGTTGTCCGAATTTTCTTCCTTAAACATTTTGTCTTTATGCTAGCTTTCCTTCTGTAGAATTCCTTCAACCTCAATATACATTTGTCTCTGTGTGTTTATATATGTAAGTATGTAAACACATGTGCACTTAAAATTGCTGCCATATAGTTAAAATCCAGGAGTATCAGAAGTTCACAACAAACTGGCTAATTTTTAAACTTAAAATTTGAATCCTATTACAATAATAAAACCAATGTCATGTTATTACAAAATTACCCAATCTTGATTGAAATGTTTCTCCCATATTTTGATGTGCTCTGTAATTATGAGACCAGTTCAATAGCCCATGAGACTTCTTTGAAGTTTTATTCTGTCTGTTCATTTCATCTGAGTCTTGTTTCACAGATAAAAAAGCTATTCCCTATAGTCACTCATTAATTTACTTCAACAAAATTTTATTGAGTGTCAAACTGATTATATTAGGCACTGGAGATGCCCAGTGAACCAATCATATACAAATTCCTACCCTCAAGAATCTTACATTCTGTTCCCTTGAGTTCTCCCTCTTTTGTCACATATTTAGTTTGGGTTGTTTAAAAGTACAAAGCATTTTAGTTTTGTTTAGTTTGTTTTGGTTTGGTTTTGACTAAGATCTTTCTTTTTCAAAATTTGTTTTATATATTTTATTGTAAAGATACTGTACAGAGGGGTTACAGTTACATGAGTAAAGTAATGAATCCATTTCCTATCCAGCATTGTTATCCCCTCCTCTGATTTGCCCCTACCATCCCCTTCCTCCCCAACTCCTCCCTGTCCCCCAAAGTTGTAAAGTTCGTTTTCAACATAGTGTCTTGTACATCTCATTGTTGCAATGGGTCTTCCTGTATCTTTATTTCAGCATTTTGTTATTTCCCTTCCCCTCTCCAAATTAGAAAAATGTATATACTAGATGCAGGGCACCAGAATCAAATACAGTGATGACAGGGGTTATACCAGGGGGGTAAAAATCACATAGTACATTATAAGTTTTTAATGTACTTATATAAGTTCTTTCAAGCTGTAATCTCCCTCCTCCCTATCTCTATCAGATTATTTTTCATGAAAACAGCCAGATCATGTTATAGCACCTCCACTTAAGCCTCTCCAAAGGCTTCTGTTGCCATTTACCATCCAGTCCTCTTAAGGCCCTCCTCTGTGTTTTTGATATTTTCTCCTACTCTCCCCTTCTCTCTAATCCTATGCCACAACTGGCCCTGTTTCTTGCACATTTGGGGGCCTCTGCACGTAACTGTTCCCTCTGTGAAGCACTCCTCCTATGCCCTTCCTGATACAGAGCTCTGTCCCCTGATCAGAAGGGCCAGACTTTACTGACCTCCCTGTCTTCTCCTTTGTCATTATCCTACTGTCTTCATGGCATTCATTGCCAACTGATGTTACAACAGCACTCTGTGTACCCATCATGTTTCTCCCAACTTTCCCGCTAAAACTTAAGACCTGGGATCAGATACTTGTCCTTTCACCACTTCATGGCACCTAACAATGCCCATTATAGGAAAGATACTTTAAAAAATATTCATTTTATGTATCGTTAAAATTTTTCAACATCTTCTCTAAAGGAAATGCATTATACCCTTTTGTGTTCTTATTTATTCTAAGTAAGGCTTGATTTTCCCATATTTTTTTCTGCAAAAGTGTTGGTTCCGTTTAGTATATTTCCTTATATGTAAAATGGAATTTACACAAAATGTCCTTTGATGATTGAAAGGTAGTGTTTTACCATCTCCTTTGCAATTTCAAAGCTTAAAACCAAAATTGATCCAAACTAAATGTACTTTATGAAATAGAAGACATCACAAGTCAATGTACAAACAGCTAGTGAATAACATTGGAGGAACTGGCAAATCTTTGAAAAAATATCAATTTATAACTTTACCACGCATCAAAATAAATTTCAAAGTACTCAAACAGCAAACACAAGTGCCTGTCTAATAGTTTCTTGAAAAGTTTTTAACCTTAAAAGTAATGGAAGAAATTGCAAAGTAAACAACGAAAACTGGTAGATTTTACTGTACAACAAACTTTTCAAGTAGATAGATCCAAACTAACTTGAATCAAAACAAACAGAAAAATTTAGGAAGTTCCTACATGGCTGCAAATGACAAAGCATAATGATCAAAGTATAAAAAGCACAAGCACTGGGCCGGGAAGGTGGCTCAGCGGTAGAGTGTTTGCTTTGCGAGCATGAGGCCCTGGGTTCAATTCCTCAGCACCGCATAAGCAAAAAAAAAATTAAAAAGCTGGAAGCGGCGCTGTGGCTCAAGTGATATAGCACTAGCCTTGAGTGAAGAGCTGAGGAACAGTGCCCAGGCCTAGAGTTCAGGCACCATGACCTGTGACAAGACAAAAAAACAAAAAAAGGAAGCACTTCAATAAGAAGCACAGGATCCTATCTCACTAGCCAATCTATCTCCTGCCAGATCCTCTTTTCCTTCTAAAGATTGAAATACTCATTCCCTTCAGCATCTTTTCTCTATCTTTACTGATACCTCGAGTAGTAAGCATACTTCATCACTTTACATTCCATCAGTGGCTGAAGAGTCCTTAATTGATGTCTTCAATTTTACACCTTACTTTGAACTCTAAACTTTTTTTTTTTTTTTTTGGTCGGTCATGGGGCTTGAACTCTGGGCCTGGGCGCTGTCCCTCAGCTCTTCAGCTCAAGGTGAGCGCTCTACCACTTGAGCTACAGCGCCACTTCCGGTTTTCTGGTGGTTTATTGGAGATAGGAGTCTCACGGTCTTTCCTGCCCGGGCTGGCTTTGAACCGCGATCCTCAGATCTCAGCCTCCTGAGTAGCTAGGATTACAGGCGTGAGCCACCAGTGCCCGGCTTTGAACTCTAAACTTTTTTAAATATGTTTTTATTGTGAAAATACCGTACAGAGGGGTTCCAATTATATGAGCAAGTTAATGAGTACATTTCTTTTTTTGTGGTTCAAATACTTTTTTAATTTTTTTAATTTTTTTATTTTTTATTGTGAAAATACTGTACAGAGGAGTTACAATTACATGGGCAAGATAGTGAGTACATTTCTTATCAAGCATTGTAGCCTCCTCCTTTGTTTCCACTACCATCCCTGCCCTCCCACCTCCACGACTATTCTTCCCCCCCTCCAACCCCCACCTTCCCCCCCCAAAGTTGTAAAGTTGATTTTTCTACATAACATCTTGTACATCTCATTGTTGCAATGGGTCCCACCTGTATCCTATTTAAACAATTTTTTCACTTCCCCGCCCCAAATTATACCAACATCAAATACAGTGAAAACGTGGTGGAGGGACATACAAAGCAACAAGAAAATCACCTTATAGATATATTAGAAACAATAGCAGGAAAGATAAAACCATTTGTGTCCTTATCTTGGGGTTCATTTCACCTAACATCATCTTATCTGACCTTTTCTGCTTGTCTCAAACAGATACTAGTTATTGCAAATAAGGGAAACCAGGGACCTATGTTTCTTTGGGTCTGGCTTACTTCACTTCATATAATTTTTTCCAAGTCTTTCCATTTCCTAACAAATGGGGCAATGTCATTCTTTCTGATGGAGACATAAAATTGCATTCTGTATATATACCACATTTTCTTGATCCATTCATCTACTGAGGGATATCTGGTAATGGTAAATAATGCTGCAATAAACATAGTTGTGCTGGTAGCTTTAGTATGGTCTTGTTTGTTATCATTTGGATAAATACCCAAAAGTAGGATTGCTGGGTCATAGGGGAGCTCTATGTGGAGTCTTTTGAGGAACCACCATACTGCTTTCCAAAGTGGGTGAACAAGTTTACACTCCCACCTGTCTGCATCCCTCCACCATCTGTTGTTATTAAGAGTTCTTGATTATAACCATTCTAACTGGGGTGAGGTGTATCTCAATGTTGTTTTGATTTGCATTTCTTTTATGGCAAGAGAGGTCGAGCATTTCTTCATGTGTCTATTGGCCATCCTTCTTTCCTCTTCAGAGACGTTTCTCTTTAAGTGTTTAGCCCACTTATTTATTGGGCTGTTGTTTGTTTGACAATTTGTTGTTGAGGGATTTAATTTGTTGAGTTCCAAGTATATTTTAGATATGAGACCCTTGTCTGTTTAATGGATAGTGAAGACCTTCTCTCAATCCATGGGCTTTCTATTGACCTTGCTAGCTATGTCCTTTGCCATGCAGAAGCTCTGCAACTTCATGCAACCCCATTTGTCCAAGCTTTCTTTGATTTGTTGTGTTTCTGGGTCTCTATTAAAAAATTTTGGCCTGTGCCAAGGAGACCTAGGGTTTATCCTATTCCATCCTGTAATGGAATATCAATACCAAATTTCAAACTCTACTAACAAAGCCATAGTAATCAAAACAGCTTGGTACTGGAGCAAGAAGAGACCTCAGGACCAATGGAATAGAATTGAAAATCCAGAAATAAACCCACAGACCTATAGCCATCTAAGGGAGCTAAAAAAAAAACAAAATGGAAGAAAGAAAGCCTCTTCAGTAAATGGTGCTGGCAAAATTGGTTAATCACTTGTAGAAAACTAAAACTAGATCCTTATCAACTCTAAATGGATCAAAGACATTGGAGTCAAAGCAGACACCCTGAACTCTAAAATTAAATATCCTTTGGCCGGGCGCTGGTGGCTCACGCCTGTAATCCTAGCTACTCAGGAGGCTGAGATCTGAGGATCACGGTTCAATGCCAGCCCGGGCAGGAGAGACCGTGAGACTCCTATCTCCAATAAACCACCAGAAAACTGGAAGTGGCGCTGTAGCTCAAGTGGTAGAGCGCTTGCCTTGAGCTGAGGAGCTGAGGAGCTGAGGGACAGCGCCCAGGCCCAGAGTTCAAGCCCCACGGCCAACAAAATAAATAAATAAATTAATTAATTAATTAATTTAATTTAATTAAATATCCTACTACTTACTCTTTCTTGTTGGCTATCCAATATACAATCTTAACTTTAATATTTTTCACACTGAATTCTTTGATTTTTTATTATTAATTTCAAAATGTTATACAAATGGTTTCGGTTCAACATTTTAATTTATAAGTTAAATGCATCTTGATCAATGTCACTCTGCCATTGTTTTTACCCCCATCTCTCTTAACCCCACCCATCCCCTCAAGTCAGACAAGACTCTTGATTTTACCAACACACTAATAAGTCTATTTTCCCACCAGTGTTTGTCCATTATAGCAAGCAGCACTATCCAATTAACAACCTAAAGTTGTCATTTACACCTTTTTCTCGTACCGCATGTATCAAGTCCATCAAGAAATTCTGTTCAAAATATGGAAACAAATTTTTTCCTCCCTCTCTGTACTACTAATACCAAATCATTCATAATTTTTTTGTAATTTGCCCCTATTTTATTGCATATATCAGTAGTTCATTCCTTTTCAGTATTCAATTGTGTTCTGTTATATAAATATGATACTTTGTTTATCTGATTTCTTGTTGATGAATGTTGGGTTATTCCAGACTTGAGGTACTCTGCATAGATCTGAAGATACTTTGTAAAGATATCTTTATGCTATTTGTTGTTGTCTGTTAATAGCTTTCCTTCCTGTTAAATATGTTGAAATGAAATTACTCTATTATTGGACAGATGTATGGTTAATCTTATAAGAAATATAAAACTATTTTATGGGGAAATTGAATCTTTTCCATTCACATTAGGAACATAGAAGAATTCCAATAGCTGCACATCCTTACCAACTTTTGGTATTGTCAGTCTTTTTTATTGTATTCATGCTAGTTGGTATGAAATGGTATCTCATTATGGTTTATGCATTTTCCTAGTTGTTAATGATGTTGAGCATCTTCTCACAACAAATTGATTATTTGTATCTTCTCTGTAAAGTGTTCAACCTAATTTTAAATGGGCTATCTATCTTTTTCTTGTAGTGAAAGTGATAGGAAACTTTATTAAGAAAAGGAGTACACTTTCTATAGATTGAAAGTGGCCCATATTCAGGGCTAGAAAACAATTTTCATGACTTGTAGGAATTCTTCATATAATCTGGATGGGAATTTTTGTCAGTGATATATACTGTGCATATTACTCCCCAGTGTGTGGTCTGCCTAATCATTTTCTTAGTTATGTTTTTCAATAAGCCTAATAATAATAATAATTTTGAAGTTCATTTTATGTTTGTTTGTGTGCTGTTTTATGTGTAAGAAATCTATCTATTCCTAGCCTTAGTCTCTATTGTGGGTCCTCAAGAATACCAGTCAGGTTCAGTGATTTACCAGAACTCAGAGAAGTGGTTATACTTATGATTACAGTCTATTATAGCAAAAAGATTCATATTAAAATCAGGATACATACACATAACAACAATAAAAAGATTTGAATGTAAAAGAAATAAGTATTAACTTCCAGTTATCCTTTCCTAGTGGAGTGTCTAATTTTCCTCCAACAGTGTGTGACTAGTACTTGCTCCCCAACCTTTGGTCTCTTCCAAGATGTTTTTGGGGATTCAGTCATTTAGGCATAGTGCCTGTGTGACTAAACTTAGTTACTCAGTCCCCATTCCTCCAGAGGTAGGTGAGACCAGGTGGACAAGCACGGTATTCACCATAAATCTTGTCATTACTATAAACTATTTGGTGCAGACCAAAGGCTAGACTCCCTTATCAAGCAAGAGGCTTAAAAGTTATCTTCTTTGATTCAGTTAGATGCCAGTCTTAAACACCCTTGAAATACTCATGCTTATGGAGCCCAGAACTGCTGAGATCTTTACCTCAAAGATAATCTTTATTCTTCTAGAAACTATATGGTACTAGCATTTGTATTTAAATCTGTGCTCTACCTTAGATTAATTTTTGTTTGTAATGTAAAGGTTCATACTTTTCTATGTAGATATCCAGCTGTTGAGTACCATTTGTTAAAAGGACCTTCTTTTTTTTCTATTGTAACAAATTGAATTCTTGATTGAAAATCAATTGACCTCATATTTACCAGTCTATTTATGGATTACCTATCTTTTTTTTTTTTTACTAACAGCTCAATTATGTAGCTTTTCAGCAAGTCTCAGGTATAGCCACATAATCCAATTTCATTCTTTCTCATTATTGTGTATATTTTAAGTCCTTTTCATTTCCAGATAAAGTTTTTAATCAACTTGTCAATTTTGACCAAAAACAGTATGGGAAACAGACTAGCTTAACATTAGTCAATTATCTAATGGATAATCATGGGTTGTCTCATCAATTATCTGTATTTTCAACTTCCAAGCAGAATCTTACAGTTTTTAGTATTGTTTAGGTCATATACTTTTTTAAATAAGAGAAATAATTTTCCCATTCTTTTTGTTGTTGATGTTGTTGTTATTTTGGTCAGTCCTGGGCTTGAACTCTGGGCCTGGGTGCTGTCCCTGAGCTCTTCAGCTCAAGGTGAATACTCTACCACTTGACACACAGTGCCACTTCGGTTTTCTGGTGGTTAATTGGAGATAAGAGTCTCACAGACTTTCCTGCTCAGGCTGGCTTTGAACCATGATCCTCAGATCTCAGCCTCCTGAGTAGCTTGGATTATAGGTGTGAACCACCGGTGCCTGGCAATTTTCCCATTCTTTGCATTTATCCTCTTCCTGTACCTACATTTTGAAAATGTGACTATTACCTTTTATGTACTCACATATTTCTTGTATTTCATAGGCTTCAATAACACTACCAAAAAGGTCCTAACAGTTACTTCTTGATACCTGCATTATTGCATCTGCTTCTAATTGGGGGAGAGGTGGAGGTGAAAAGGGAAAAACTCTCCACATGTGAGCATCTCTTCCAATTTGATGTGTTTTCCTCATAACTCATAACTCTGTTAGTGTACACTGTGATGACTTACTGGAATGGTTCATATTTCTCAGATACATAAGAACAGAAAAAAATACCACTTAAGAAATTGAAGCTTTACTATTTATTCCTATAGATACATCTTAAGAAGGGTCTAACAATTTTGTATGCTATGATTAGTATGATTGTTTAATAATGTAAGTTAGTCGTGTTCAAACCCAATTACGTAAGTTCCACAGCATAGCTGATCCCTACTCATTAATTAGTGCCAACCTTTTCATTGATAATGAGCACAAATTTCATTTTGTATATCATTGAAAAAAGTTAACTTGACACAACATATAAGAATTGTAGTCTTGCCAGGCGCTGGTGGCTGACGCCTGTAATCCTCACTACTCAGGAGGCTGAGATCAAAGCCAGCCCAGGCAAGAAAGTCTGTGAGACTCTTATCTCCAATAAACCACTAGAAAACTGGAAGTAGTGCTGTGGCTCACACGGTGGAGCACTCGCCTTGAGTTGAAGAGCTAAGGGACAGCGCCCAGGTCCAGAGTTCAAGCCCCATGACCAAGACACACACAAAAAATCTGCAGTTCCTTGAGACATGGAAATGAGATCATTTTCCAAGATAACAAACCTTGATTATGGCAAACAAATTTGAAGCTTGATGTGGTGGCATAATCTTGTAATCTCAAAACTCAGCAAGCAGGTTAAGATAGAAGAATCACAAGATTGAGGCCAGCCTATGCTATATAGTGAGAATGGCCTCGTGAAAAATGATATAAATGTCTTTCATTGAAGTATGTTTAACTCATCCAATTTCAAAATTACAGAATTAAGAAAAATGAAAAAATACATTTTATAGAATTTAAAGCTTTCAATTTCTGAAGTTTTAAGTATATTAACTATGAGCTTGGATGTTAGACTGATCTTAAACAATATCACAAATTTAACATAGAAGCTACAATCAGCTTAAGTAGTATTATATTACAACCCTGACAACTGTTTTAAATTTCTACATAGGAAATATATGACTATGAACCTAATTCACAGACTGGATAATTAATGACATATTGGTACAAAGAGGATATTGTTTTGTTTCAAAACCAAAGTTGTATGACTTTTTTTGTTGTTGGGGGAGGCAGTGCACTTTCCAAGTACTCTATTCTTTGCTTGTTTGGGGAGGGAGTGTACTTTCCAAGTACTCTATTCTTTGCACTTAAGAAACTCAGAGCCTCATGCTTGCTAGGCAGGTGCTCTGCTGCTTGAGCCATAGCCACACTCAGTTTTAATGAAGGACACCAGCTACACATACTAAGCTACATCCACTTCCAAATAAGTAGTGTCAATAGTTATATAAGCCAGGTTATAGTCTAATTTGTAGTTTTTGCAATCCTTTGGGGGAACAACAGAATAAATTTTCGCCGCTATTCTCATATTTCTGTTTTGACTCAGTAAAACAGGTAATATATTTAAACAAACCTAACCATCTGAAATTTAAAATATATCTAAATATATTTCTGTCAATAGGTGACACAAGAAGGACTGAGGAAAAAAGTTAATCTGTAATCATTTGCAAATGTAGCTTTAAATGCTTTTATTGGGAAGGAAAGAGAATGAAGAATGAGTGACTAAGTGCATGGATGAAGCACTCAGAAAACACAGGGAAAGAAATAATAAGAAAAATATAAATCAGAACAAAAAGATAATTAAAACTTAATTGGAAATTTATTATTTGACAAAACTATAGACAAACAACTAATAGGGATCTGTTACAAAAATTAAAAATAAACCAATCTAATATTTAATACCGTATTTAATATAAATGTATAGATAGAATGGAGACAAATAAGATAATGTCAGTATTTGAATACCAAGAGAAGAAAAGTTGTGGGGAGTTTTTATGAGGGTGAAAATAGGGTTTTTAAGCTTCAGAAAGGTTATAGAAGCTGAATGAAAACAGGCCAAGTCTGGCACTTCTGAGGTCCAGGAGACCCGAGAGTTCTTTCATAGAATGAGGACCTGAAGGCCAGGCTACAGAAGATCCTAAGAAGAGGTTAGTCAAGAAGCCCACATTTTCAGAATTTCAGAAGGAGCTCAACTATGAAGTCAGATCAGAGTTTCGTTGTTTGGGACAGATTCTTTGGCTCTTCAGAAAAACCCCTATTTCTACTGACTTTACCTGCTAAATTAAGTGGTTCTAAAAGTAAGTTCTTGGCACAATTTTAAAATACCATTTCTTATATGGTACTATTTTTAATAACAGTACTTAGAGAATAAGTGATGAAAGACTTTGATTATACAGAAATACATATGAGATTTGGTCTTCAATGACTTTACTCTGAGTTCTTCTTGCTATTGATTGTCACACTAACATTTCACTTTAATCACTGCTGCCCATCAGATCTGACAACTGCATTAATTTCCACATGATTTAGTAGCACATGTCGGAGCCACTGTTACCAATTGAAAGCAGCTTACTATATCTTGTGAAGAATTCTGCTAATCATATTTCACATCTAAATTAGGTAACTTTGATATAGAAACTATCACACCTGAAAAAAACAAGCAAAACTATGGACACCATGTTTTCCCTAGAAATGCACAATTTACAATTATTTTTATACTGAACATACTGTCACCTTTAATAATTGTTTTGAAAGGAAATTAACTTTCTAGAAGCTCTGAGTAATGGATGAGAAGGAAAATGGTTTTTTAACATTCAAAAAGGAAAACAGTGCTCATCTCTTTTTAAGAGCTATTCAGATGAAAAATTGCTTGGCATGAGCTTGATCTATATGTTTTTCATGGTTATTAGTAATGAAGATGCATTAACCATATTCTCTTGATAATACTTGAGCTGTGTCTTAGTACTTTTATCAACATAGAAATTGCACAACTGGCAATATGGGAATCTGAATAGTACATTTTTGTTTATAAAAAGGGGTAACAACATTATAACTTCTTCATATCTATGAGTTATGAATCTTGACTTGCAAACAAGCAAAACCAAAATGCAACCAATTGTCAGTATCATGTAGCTTTTCTTTCTGCAGACACACTCACAAGAAGTGGGAACACATGCAGGCTGCTGAACAAAATGTAATGCCAGAGGTGAATGTCTGGTTAATCTAGAATTTATGAGTTCTCTTCATTCCATTCATTGTTGTTTTTTTCTATCAGTAAACATGTATTGAGAACAAACTTTCTCTGTTGCTAACCTGTAGCGTCTGCAAATCAAGAACACGCTAACTCATTAGCCAGTAACTGAAAGCTGGGAAGGAGGTGGAGCATAACATTCTCTATCCTTATCTTCACATTTTCATAATTTTGGAAATGAATCCTTTTAAGATGGAACTTTAATATGAAAAGAACCATTTGAATTCTTTTCACACTTTATTAAGTTAGGAATGAATACATCTTTCTTTTATAAAGCTATATTCCAGCTTTTAGATTAGAATTTTTCTTTCTCAAAGTAATGTCAGTCCCCCTGTACCTAGCTTATAACATTAGGTAGTACCATTAGAGAAAACTAAAATGAAGATATGTAATGTTCTTTCCTTTCTTCATATAGTCATGGAGCACTTCTGTTTTAGACTGCTATCTAGTAGTGCCAAGGACATAACTGTCATAATAACTAGAATTTCCATGTAAGTGCTGCCAGATAGATCTGAGAGAGGGAAATGATAGTAAAATTCAACTTAACTAAAAATCACATAGAATCTTTTTCATTTTTATAAAAATGAATTTTGCTTAGTGATTTGGACAGTGAAAATACAAAATTTAGTATTGGCATGGGTTAAAAGTGGCTCCTACAAGTATTTGGTAAGCATCATTGTCTTCAAGATAGTAATCTCATAAGACATCACCAAGGAAGTGATGATTCATTTAAAAAAGTATTTGGTGCCCAATATTTGTCAGACCGAGTTGCCAGCAAACCATAGAAAGGGTGTGGGAAGCTGATAGTGACAGCATGGTAGAGTAAAACAAGAAAGAACCTTTCGGTCTATAATTCACAAGTCTTTGGTGGCCTAGAATGATTTTAAGGTAGTAGCAAAGAAGCTACAACCAGAGCTTAGTAGACCAAAAACTGGGGAAACAGAGTTATTCCAGGTTTTGAAAAAAAATCTGAATAGAGGGGTTGAAGATGTGGCTCAATTGGTAGAGCCCTAGCCAATGAATGAAAGTAGCAGATACCAATCCTGGTTGAAGGAAAGGAGGGAGGAAGAGAGGAAGGTAGGGAAGGAGAAAAGAAGGGAGGAAGAAGAGGAAGGGAGGGAGGAGGGAAATTTTGGAAAAGGAATGGTAATTGGATAAGAATGAAGGCTTAGAGAAACAACTAGAATGGACCCATACCCACTCACCACAGTTATATGGGAATGAAAATGGTAAAGTAGGAGAAAATGTCAGTCCAAGCAGGGGTTATACCATGGGGGAGGAACATACAAAGCAACAAAGAAATAATCTTATAACCTGCTTTCACTGTATTTGAGGTTGGTATAATTTGTGGAGGGGAAGGGAAAAAACAAATTGTTTAAATAGGGATACAGTTGGATCCATTGCAACAATGAGATGTACAAGTCGTTATGTGGAAAAACGAACTTTACAACTCTGGTGTGGGGGAAGGAAGATTGGGAGGGCGGGGGGGAGGATGGGAAGGGGAAACAGAGGAGGAGGCTACAATGCTTGATAAGAAATGTACTCATTATCTTGCCCATGTAATTGTAACCCTTCTGTACATTATTTTCATAATAAAAAAAGAGAAAAAAATATCAGTGCAGTAATGGAGCTCAGTAGCAACAATCTCAAAGGATGAGCTGAGATGTAATTCCAACCCCAAATGAAGAGACTGATCATGGCTAGGAGTAGGGACCCTTCTTCCATTATGACAGGGCAAAAGACTTAGACTGGAGGTAATGCAACTACCAGTTATAACAAATATTTTAAAGCACCTATAATGTGCTTAAATGACAGTATAGCAGAATTAACTAGAGAGACAAAAATCCTGCTGTCATGAAATTGTAAAATACATGTCAGATGATGAAAAGTGCTCTAAAAAATGAACTTGGGAAGCCGGGCAGGAGAATATGGAGTGCAGGAATAGAGGATGAAGGTAGATTGCAAGTTTATTGAATTGGGCACTCATAATGTAACTTTTAGGAACTTACTTGATAACTAAAAAATACTTATTTTTAAAATCTGAATATTTGCACCTATTACTCATAGGAAATCTATTCTTAGCCTCATTTCACAAGTGCCCTCTCTTGTGTCTCTAGGATTTACTAAGCCTTGTACCTCTCCTGTTAAAAAGTATGTATTTTTTAAACATACACTTATTCATCTGACTTCTTAACTAATGTATTTTATGGCCTGAATATGAAGTGACCGACAAAAAGAAAAAGAAAAAGAAAAACCACCTACTTGTTAAAAACTTAGTCCCCACCTCTTTGAGAGGTGGTTGTACTAGAATGGCTCTGACCTAATCAATGGATGAGTCCCTATGGATTCATAACATGATGGCATTATTGAGAAGTGGTAGAAAACAGGAAGTGAGACTTAGTTACAAGAAATAAGGAACTAGGGGCATGTCTTAGATATGGTGTATTTTGCCATGGCCCCTTCCCATCTTGGTCATTCTACTTCCTGGCCACCATAGAGTGAGCAGCTCTGCTCTGTCATATCCTTCCCACCATGATGTTTCAGCCTTACTTAGGCCTATTTAGGCCTCAAGCAGAAGAACAAGAAACTACAGACTGAAACTTCTAAAACCATGAGCCAAAGTAAAGCCTTGATTGATTATGTCAGGTATTTTGTCAAAGCACAGAAAGGCTGGCTAATGCAGTATATTTTCTTCAATACTATTCTATGATGTCTCTTTGGGGTATTTGCATCCTCAGAACCTAGCACAGTTATAAATGAGTGAGTGAAAGAAGGAAGTAATGCATAAATGACAGATTGTTTTCCTTGAACCATATCTTTAAGAGTCTCATTATTATTCTGTGGTTACATTACTTTTTTTTCTTACTTCATATAACTGACCTTGTACATGATCTTTTTCAAGGCATGGCAAGGTACGTTTTCTTACCAATTGAGTATGTCAAATATTACCATCCTCTGATTTCAACAATATCTCTCCATTGCATTTCTTTTTTTGTTCTTTATTTTACAGGAGCAATGCCAAAGGTGCTCCTCTGAATATAAATAAGGTCTCCAATAGCCTGATTAACTTTGGAAGAAAGTTGATTTCTCCAGCAGTGGCCCCTGGCAGTTCCGGTGGTCCTGGCCCTGGCCCTGGGGGCAGTAGTGGCAGCTCTTCCTCTGCTGTGAACCCTACCAGGACCCCCACAGAAGCAACAAAACATCATTTGCAGCAGCAACAGCAGCAGCGGCTAATGAAATCTGAAAGCATGCCAGTGCAGTTGAACAAAGGTAGGAAAGAGCACTGAGAAATTGAAAGAGCACAGAGCATAGTCTAGGATTCCCTCCGTGGGCGCTATAGAGTCAACCTCCCAGAAATAGAGGGGATTAATGAAAACTTCATTTTTAAGTTGGAATTTCAGATACTGTATTCTTTTTATTTAAGAACATTTTCTGAATTAATTGTTATGATATTTTTTAGCATTTGTATTCTAAAATACTTGCATTTTTGTCCTGTGGATGTTCATACTGTATAATGGTGTGTCTGGTCACAGCAGAACCTGAGATCAGTTGTCTGTGTTGTCTGTGACTTCAATCCTGATATGTCTGTGAGATGACTGCTGCTTTTCTGAGATAGAAAGCTCTAACACCATGGCCTTTACTAGTCATGGTGTTCAACAGTGCATCAGTGGCTCAAAGGAAGCGCGCACTGAGCTGGTGGTCTCTCATCCAGCTGCTCTACCTCTAAGGAATGCTACAAAGATCTCAAGCAGCCAAAAGTAAATTTTTGAGCCCATGAACTAAGAGTTGTTACCCTAGGATGTAAGAACAAAGGAAAGCGAGGAGGGGGCCTGACACACATCTCTGGTGAGGGCAGGCGCTGCTTCTGGTGGCACTCTTGCCCTTCTCAGTGCCAAGAAGCCCTTCTCTGTTTCAGGCCTTCTCCGCATCCCTCGACCTCATGCACCGATTCCATAAAGAGAGCCTTTAGATTCTTACTTAGAGCCTTACATTGTTATTTTTCACTTCAACATTCTGTGAATAGAATTGATTTCCACACTTCTTTTTAGTGGTGAGACTGCTAACTGTACTTTAGAAGCAAGAAGTAATAACATGAGAGCCGGAAATATACAAAAAACAATGCTAAGACCTCACAGAGCACAGCAGTTTGGGGCACATATCCTGCCCCAACTCTCATATCTTAAAGAGATCACCATGTCTCCTCAGCATAGTTTCTTAATGTTGACAATAACAATAGTAATACTGTCAGTAAGAAGACTTTAAACTATGATCTATTTATGCTACTTATGAACATTCTACCCACAATTATTACAAGTTTTACATATTGATATTTAAATTAAAAACATTAAATGGATATTATTGCAGTGATACAATTTAGTGAGTACAGTGTGTGTGTGCATGCATGTATGTCTGTATTTCTACACTGCTTACGTCATGTTACTGCTCCTTCCTATATTTGCATATATTTGCTATATTTCTTTGTCTATATGAAATATTAGACATCATATAATTAGTATTTAAATTTTTATTAGAATATTCAATATACCTTATGTGAGCATATCTCATTTAAAATTACTTTCCTCTTAACGTAGAACTGTCACACATGATTTAAAGAAAAGAAGACTTCAAATTATTAACATGTTGAAAATGTATTTTAATACCAGGAGGCATGCCCACTTCTAGAAAGAAATGAATGTTATTTTGTATATTTCCTAATTGTACTGTTTTATTGTTCTAAACAAATATGATTTCAATATTGCTTTGATAACAAGCTTTAGTCAGTTGTAATTCTAACTGATGGCAGGCAAATGAGTCAGAGAATCTCTTAATGCTGTAGCTTAAATTTTCTGAGGAACCAAGCCAAATGACTACAGAAATATAAAGTTGTGTCTCTAAGGAAATGTCAAGTATTAATATCACAGTAAGTGAGAAAGGAAGTGCATAGAGACTGAACAATTGATGAAAACGAAGTCCCCAGTTGTATGGAGACAACAGAGCACTTAGGCATTTGGAACATGAGCATCACTGGGGCATTTTTAACTGATCCTGCCCTAAAAGAAATTGGCCTTGTTTTGCAAATCTTCTGTATTTCTATTCTGGTTCATTTTCTCATGTCAGTCCACCAAACAGCAAAACAAACAAACAAACAAAAACCTTGTCTACCTTCATATTAAAGATAAATATTAGAGCTACATAAAGGTTTAAGTGAAATAAAGGGCAAAAGAGTAGTTTACAGAGTTACAAAAGAGTGTGCTTTAATCCTCTTCCTCTTTCCACCTGCTGATGGGCTCTCAATGACAGCTGCAGAAGCTCACTATTTCCTTACCCTCAAAAAAAGAGGTTTGAACTGATCCCTACAGTCTTCTGGCCTTAAATCCATGGTTCTTGGTGAAAAATCCATTCATAAATTTTCCAATGTAGACATCAGTCTCTCTCCCCCGCCCCAGTACTGGTGCTTGAACTCAGGACCTCAAGCTCTTGCTTGGCTTTTTCACTCAGGATAGCCATGGCTCTACCACTTGAGCCATACCTGCAGTTCCTGCTTTTAGCTCGAATAAACTGGATGCAATAGTCATACAGATTTTCTCAGCTGATTTTGAACCAAGATTTCAAAATCTCAGTCTCCTGAAGCAGCAAGGATTATAGGCATGAGCCAATAGTACTTGTTCCTTTTTTTTTTTTTTTGGCAGTGGTGGTGGTGGTACTATAGTTTGAACTAAGAACTTAGCGCTTGCTTGCTGGGCTACTTGAGTCACTACACCTCCAGCCCTACTTTCCCCTTATTGTTATGGAGATAGAGTCTCTCAGATTTTTCTGCCTGAGGTGGCCTCAACCACAGGTGAGACCTCAGCCTCCTTAATAGCTAGGATTGAAGGCATTAGCCACCAGTGCCCAGCTCCACATTGATTCTTGATACTACCATTTCCTGCGGTTTTTCACCAGATCAACTCACTGGCGAATCTGCAGACCTGGCAGCTAAGATCAGTGAACATAGTAGCCTATCAGGGGGCCCTTACTAGAGATGATTTAGAAGTATTTCTGTGGTCATGTACTTAGGGCCTTTGAGGAAAGATAATGCAGTAGTCTCTTTAGTGTGCTGACCTGGAAATTTTGTATGCTATTTGATAAAGTGGCTGTAAAAATGAAAGTGCTATGGCTTTCATAGATTACTGATATTTGTATTTATAAGGTAGAAGTTGTGTTTCTAACCCAAATTTCTGCATTTGTTATTCAGAGTACATGGTGTAGTTTGTGTACTTGTTGGAGTGGGATGGAGAGGAAAGAAGAGGCAGTACAGTTATTCCTCACCATTTTCTTGGTGGCCCTTAAAGTGAGTTTTTAGTCAAGTACAGTAGTTCACAACTATAATCCCAGCTACTCAGGAGATTGAGACCCACTGGATTGTGCTTTGAGGCCAAGCTAGGCAAAATGTTAACAAGACTTCATATGAGCAAGCAAGCTGGGCATGACAGAACACATCTGTAATTCCAGCTATGTGCAGCATATAGGTAGGAGGATCATGGTCCTAGGCCAGCATGTGACCCTACCTGAAATAGAAATGGCTGGCCATCTAACACATGGTTCAAGTGACCTAATGAGCAAATGCAAGGCCCTGAGTTCAAATCCCAGTACAAAGAGAAGGAAGGGAGGGAGGAGAAAGGGAAGAAAAGAATGAGGTTTTTTTTTTACTCTCTACCAATACAGTAAGAGATGATCTAGAATTAGCAGAGTAAAAGGAACAATAGGTATAGAACTGAAATTTTCTTTGCAAAACATGCCTACAGAGGTAGGTAGGCCCACCATTTATCAGTGAATTCAGAGTTCAAAAATTTATTTAAAAATTAATTACAAAAATTCTGGTCCTGACCATTTGTGCTAGAAATTGCCTCCACTTCCTATATATACATTTTGCTTTAGTTACAGGGGAATATAAATGTACTGTTAATTGATGGGGATGATACAATTACAGCTGAGCTAGCCATGCTATAATTGTAATAAGTAGCCAGAACACTGAAAGCATATTGTTTAATTCAAAGCTGTGTGGGTTGTTGTTTTTTTAAACTATTGTATGTATCATATAAAAGCTAAAAAGGATGCAAGTATATTAATCATAAATTATCAAACATGAAAAATATGGTACCTTAAAAATAAAAAGCTTGTTCTCTTGTTAATCTCAAGACAGCACTGTCCTTTATATGACATATATCCCAGAGGGTTGTTCTGTTGACAGTGACTATGCCCGATGTTCAATTCTGTCATCCAGGAGGGAAACTAAAGAAACAAAAGGTCTTCCTTCTAAGCATGGGTGGGTGCCCCTCAGACTCTTCCTGGGGCTTTTTACTGTGCTCTCCATCTTTTCTGGGAGTTTAATGTACTCTTTTTCTGTTTCCTTTATATTTCCTTTCTTATTCCTTTTTAATTTAAGCATTATTCTGTTTCAGCATTTACTACAGGACCAATTTGTAAATGAAGTCTTGCCTTCTAATAGGTATATCAAGTTAAGAATGTGCAGTGCACAGATTTACATGTTAATATTTATAAGTACATGTGGTGAAATCTTTTTATTATCTAATTGAAATCAGAACTTATTTAGGTCTTAGAAAGTTTCTTTAAAGTTTAGTTAAAAATTAATTTTGTGTAACATAGGAAGAAATGAACTTCAGAAAGAATACTTACTAATAAATGCTGTATTACTTTGGGATAAGAAGTCTTCATTAAAAAGATATACAGTACTATCATGAAATCTGCTTAGAAAAATCTTTTTATTGCTGAAGGTTCTTGAAATCGAGTATATTAGGAATTTATTTGTTCATATTTAAGAAAAACAAATACAGAAACTTCATAGGAAACATTCTTTTAAATTATTTTATTTAAAATATATTCATTAATTTTTCTCAACTTTTGTTATATTTCTTGTATTATTTTATTAATTCTACATAAATATTGCAACATGGAGTATGAAAGAAGTTTAAAGTTGGCTATTTCATTTTATTAAATCTAATTATTTTTTCTTGCGAAATCTAGGCGATGTAGTTACAGGAAGTGATGCTCAGGTTTCTGTTCCTGCCCAGACTCTAACTGACCTCCAAGGTACAGTTACCATAGTAGCATTCCCTCCCTTCCTTTCCCCTTCCTTTACTTCTTTCTCCTCTCTCTCCCTCCACACCTTTCCTAAGTATTGTTCTTCCAAAGGTCCGGTTTCCCTGTTGCCCATCTCCATTCATTCATACCATGTATCACTCCACTGCTATTGCTTAGCCACTGAGGGGCACTGTTGTGTAGATAAAAAACCCTCGAGTCATACCTTGATGATGCTAATTTGTATTAAACATACACAACCCTCTTTCCTTGAAAAATACAATTCACCCTGTATTTATGGTTATTTTAACATTAAATTTTGTAGGGTATCTGACAAAGTGTTCTTTTTGTTGCAAAGGTACTCTGAGACGTTCGGCTTGTTCTGAGATGGGGCAATTTATGTGCTATGATTAGCCATCTTTGACCTTAAAAATTACAAAATGATTTGAAATGCTTTTTAAGTATAGCTGCCTTTGTATTATGAATTATCTTAACACAAAGTATGTTATAGTTAATTCCCATTTATAGTCACTGGCAGTGATTTACAATAATAAGAGAATCTTTTGATATAGTCATTTGTTCAAAAGGTAGAAGAAAGTGTTTATTATGAAATATAAAAAATGGCAATGTATTTTCATTACTTCCATGGAATCTTAATATATATTTAAGGTTGCTGCATTAATCTTTTATTATAGTTTTGTAGCTGAAATGGCCAGAGATGTCTCTGTTAAACAGAAGCCTTGACTAACTGAATCTTCCATTCAAATCCAGACTAAAGTGATAGCAATATAGTATTAAGATTCATTTCACAATTTCCTTATAGTACTCATATAGTACAGTTATCTAGTAGGGTTAAATACTTTACAGAATCCCTTCCACCTTAACAGACACCAAGTAGAAGCATTCATTTAGTCAGCAAGTATTAGCGAGTGCCAGCTCTGTGTTCATTGGTCCCTTGCTTCTCCACCTCACCAGCTCACTTGGGCTTCTTTGGCTTTAGATGAGCCATTTAGGCCTGTGCAATAGGGAACCCGCTCTTTTTTTGTATCCCTTGGCCTCTCACACTGTCAGAGAATGCACGAACAGCTCCAAATGAACAGCTCTCAGTCTGTGACAATGATGAGACAGTGAGATGACACCTACCCTGATTTAGAAGAAGTCACTCTGTGTTTTCCAGAAGAGTGCCAAAAAGCAAGCAGAAGTAGATGTAAACCAAACTGTCAATAGTGGCAGCAAAACATTTCTTACCCGTGCTGAATAATAATATTAGAAGTTGGTACATTTAATCAGAGATTTCAAAGCTATTATAGTCTTCTCTACAGTATTTCAGAAGTAAAGATATTTTTTAATTTCAGGGAAATTAATCTATTGTCTTAAGTTTTCCCAAGTTTCTTTTTTCAAAGTAATAAAGCAAATTTGAAGAAATAAAACCAACGCTTCCAATAATTCTTTGATTATATAGTCTTTTTTCATAAAATTCGATGTTATCTTCTCACTGTGTAATACATAGTAGTTTTAATTTTTTAAGTAAAAACTGACTATAAAGTGAGATTCCATTATTTAGATCAGTAAGTAATTTTTACAAAGGTATGAGAAAGGTGTCTTTTATCAGGCAATGTCGGTTGCAGTCACAAAAACATGTCATATAAAATTTATTTTTTGACAATTTATTCCTATGGATTTAAAATGAGTGTAGATTTCTTAATTAACATAAACATCCTTAAAAAAGCATAACAGAAATGTCCCAGTGAAGATGACAAATAGAAAATTGCTAGTACAAAGAGAAGGAGGTCAAGTCAATAAGAGTAGGAGGCTGAAAAGATATCATTCACACCCTAGACATGGGCCACTTTTCAGTCTACTGAAATTGTATTCCTTTCCTAATAAACTTTTCTATCAGTAAAAGAAAAAAGAAAGAAAAGAAAAAGCAAAGGAGAGAACTCCTACTCTTCCTACTCCTAGGAGTGAAGAAGGCACCAAGCAACCAAAACACTTTCCTTGTAGATGTGCCATGTGCCAAGCTTGTTGTGAATTGGTTCTCTTGAAGCACAGCAGAGGCCCGCTGTGTAATCACATGAAGGCAGAGAAGTGGCTTACAGGTGAAATAAATTTGCTAGGGAATACCCATTCCAAAATACATTGAATGCATGAGTTGATTTTAGACTATGAACAAGGTCAGAGTTTGTCTTTAATTTTAAGAGCTTTATTTCACTTTTAGGTCACAGTATAGCGCAGTTGACAATTTGACATAGCTGAACATGAGCATACCTTTGAATATAGCTCTATCACTGCCTTGTGTAACCCAAGGAACTTATTTGTGAAAAGAGAATTGAGGCTAGGCATGCCTATAATCCCAAATACTTGGGAGGTAGTGATCTAAAGGACTGAGGTTTAAAGAATCCCTGTAAGAAATTAGTGAGACTTCATGTTAATCAGTAAGCCAGGCATAGGGACACATACCTTCCCTCACAAGTAAAGGAAAGCTGAATGTGGAAGGACTGTGGCATGAGACAAGCCCTAGGCAAAAACAGAAGACTCTACCTAAAACATAACTAAGCAGACTAAAGGAAATAACTAAAGGACTGGGCCATGGCTAAAGGGTAGAACACCACTCAGCAAGCACAAGGCCCTGATGGGGTACGTGAATATGAATGAATGAATATGAGCAGCTACTCCAGGATTTGTTATAGAACATACTCCTCTATTCCCTAAAATGAGGGCTCTATGCTGCTGCTTACGCAGGTAGTGGTAGTAATGTGAGCCATTCTGAAGTTTCCTCAGATGTTCAGGCATTTAGACTTCAGTCGTCAGACTAGCGAAAGTATATTTCACAGACTTTAAGTATAACCTGCTTCTGTTTACTCTCCTGGCACCAAGACATCTGTCTGTGCTGAGTAGACACTGGCCTTCTTACTGTCACTCATGTCTTCTAGGTAACAAACTGTTACTGAATAGTGGCCAGCTGCCTCATGCTTAAAGCCAAGTCAAGGGTAGTTCTGTAATCACAGCACTGAGGTTCCCTGCTTTCCCCTTTCACTCTCCTGTGCTCTGCCTCCACACTAAGGCCCCTGTAGTCCTTTGGTCCCCTGTATTCCATTCCTTCAAGTGGCTTCATGTATATTGACTATTTAGGAATATAGTCTAGCATCTGTCCGTTTTCCATTGAGTTGTATGAGAAAAAAAGCCATGAAAATATGGAACATACTAGAAGCTCAATAAATATTCCCCTTCCTGTTTCCTTGGTAATCAAGACTCCTCATTGATGTTTAAAAGGCTCTTGAAAAATAACCTTTATTGAAGTATGAACCTTTATGAAATACATAATAAAACCATTAGATGTTTCAAAAAGGGAAATTTTAAGAATGAAATTTGTAATATACCTAGACACCCAAGCAGGGTTTTTTTGTCAAGTTAGAATAAAGCCACTCGTCCTATGCAGACACAGCCCACATCAGGGCATACAATTTAACAAGAAGAATATAGCCTGGATGTCAGCACCTCTACTAGGCAGCCATATGTGGGGTATATGTGGTAGTCTGTGCCTGCAGCCAGTTTGGTGAAGTCTGGATTAATGAGAAATTATCCCACCCAGTTAATAATCCCACTGAGAAAGAAAGAGCCTTGGTATAGCTATGAAGCTGCCTGCTATATTAATCTACTCTCATTGTCCGCTTAGAACATGCAGCAACTTAGAGATAAGAACTATAAAACAAGGATGGTCAGAGACTTGTTCAAGACCACACATCAGATGCCAACTGGGCTCAGACTATGCTACGTGTAGTGACCCACTGGGCATTAGCTTGAGAATTCTACCTTATAAACATCTCTGAAATCTACCTCCATAGCTGAGGTTTAATCCTTTTAATCTCCTCTGGCCAATTCAACATGTGCCTCACCCAACCATCCTTGTAATCCTTATGCTGCTTTTGTGCTTAAAATCTGTAGTAACTCTCATCATCTGCCATTGTGACAAAGGCCAGACCCCTGTACAGGAAACCGAGTGAGCACCTCTTGATATGGCTGTTCCTATTTGTGCAGCCTCATTTCCTTCTTTCTTCCTTCCCCAAAACCAGGTATCCAAGAAGGAGACTGAATTCACACTTAAATTATGAGTAGCTTTTAGAAAGAATTTGATTCTTTATTTCTTCCCACCTGCCCCAAATATTAAAATTCTCACAAATGAACAAAAAAAAACCCACTCTGTTGGATTTAATCATGTTTTACAATTTCATATTTGGTTTTATTTTGATTTACATGTTGATGGCAAAGGAGCACCAAAGGTTTTAATCAGATGTTAACAGTCATGTGAATGCCTGTGTAAATACTATGTCATCTACTAGAGGTGCTCTCCCTGAGCAGCCTCCACCACCACCACATGCCCCTTGGGGCTTTAAGAGTTTGCTCACTTCTCTTATGGCCTTACACTCACAAAGTGCTGTTGTTTTTTCACCTAGAATTCTAGGAAAGTGTTTGTATATGTCTTCATTTCTCTTGTACTCCATTTTGGGAGTTTCTGTTGTGATCCTCAGTCCATCTCCAGTGCCTGGCAGAGTTTCCATCAGTCTCCATAGGGCTTATTTCCTGCTCCTTCCCTGCTGGTTAGTTATGAATAGCAGATTTCTTGCATACACTCCTGAGGTGGCTTAAGAATGGCCTTTGTTCCATATTTTAGACCACATTACAATATAAAATAGATGTCCTCAGTTAGAAAGCCCAAGAACCAAAGCATGAGATTTGTAGGTAGGAAATTTATTCTGGAGTGTCCTGTAGAGTAATACCTAGGGAATGAAAGAGGCCCCATTAGGTAGGTGGGAAACAGGGTAGAGCTGGCATGCACAGCTATTCTTTGTCAATTCAAAGCAGCCACTAGATTGGCATCATACCCCAGGCAAATGTCATGACCTTGGCCAGGGCAACTCCTTCCATCTGAGGGCAGTTTTCAGAAATGCGCTCAAAAGAGCTACCAGCAACCAATATTGCCAGCAAATGGCAAGTAACTATGTTAGTCCTAAAAAGATAGAATACTACAACAATATATTTAAGAATACATTGAATTATGTCTCTAAGAATGATAAATGTAATATAAAAATATTTCATGTCTCTATCAATCAAAAACTCAACAAGGTACATGCAGAGTCCCTTTGTGGCTTCTGATTTCCAAGCAGCTGGGGACTGTCCAGGAAAACTCTGAATGAAGCCACATCCACTTACCCAGTGTGCCTCCCAGATGCCATATTCTGTTTGGGCTAAATACAAACAGGCAGGAAAGTCAGAACATTCAGAATATTCTAGGTGTGTGTGTGTGTGTGTGTGTGTGTGTGTGTGTGTGTGTGTGTGTGTGTGTGTGTGTGTGTGTGTGTGTGTGTGTGTGTGTGTGTGTGTGTGTGTGTGTGTGTGTGTGTGTGTGTGTGTGTGTGTGTGTGTGTGTGTGTGTGTGTGTGTGTGTGTCCCCATCCTAGGGCTTGAACTCAGACCCTGCTGTCCCAGGCAGGAAAGTCAGAACATTCAAAATATTCACTGTGTGTGTGTGTGTGTGTGTGTGTGTATGTGTGTGTGTGAGTGAGTGTGTGTGTGTGTGTGTGTGTGTGTGTGTGTGTGTGTGTGTGTGTGTGTCCCCATCCTAGGGCTTGAACTCAGACCCTGCTGTCCCAGAGCTTTTCTCTCAAGACTAGCACTCTACTGCATGAGACACAGCTCTTCTTCTGGCTTTTTAGGGTAATTTGCTAGAGATGAAGAGTGTCACAGACTTTCCTGCCAGGACTGGCAATCATCAGATCTCATCCTTCTGAGTAGCTAGTATTACATGCATGAGCCACCAGTGCCCAACAGTCTTAGGGCTTTTTTTAAAAATGTCTCCAGGTGCATTGTCCTCTTTGGGAACATGGTTCACTTACTCTGTTTTCTTACAATGTAAATGTACCTGTTCCCAAAGAATTCAAAAGTGTTAGTACCCTAATTTCTATAGTTGAAAAAATATATTTTTCAGAGTTTTAAGTGAAGTATAGGCTGTTCTTTATTGATACTACCATTTATTTGAAATTTGATAATTCAGAGAGAAATCCTCATAAAAGCTGCCCTTAGTATTCACTGAAAAGTTAGTGTGTTGAGCAGAATAATAGCTGCAACAGGAACCTGGAGGCTACTGCTCCTCAAGAGAGCACATTGCTCTCAATTCCTTCTCACAGGTAAAAACATAAGCTAATTTATTAAATGATGTCACAGCAATCATAAAATATAACCTGGGTTGTGTGAAAATATTTAAACATTTAAACTGTTTATAGGTTTACACTTGTCCTGTCCCCTATGATATTTCCTAGGCACAGGCAAACACTAAACATTTAAAGTCTATTATACATGAATATTAAAAGTGTTTGCAATTTTGAAAGCTAAGAATAAAACTAAAATGCATCATTTTAAAACAGTATCAACTACGTGTTGTGATATTTAGATATGTTGGGTTAAATATTAAAATTAATTTCACCTTTCCACCTTCTTCTTAAGTATCAATATTAGAAAATCTAAAATAATATATATGGCTCCTATTATGTTTTATAAAGCAGCAGTCCTGCTCAGATATTCCAAATTGGTAACAGAGCAGACCTATAGCTAGGCTTTCCTAACAGGTAAGCTAGTACTCACCATAATCCCTGTCCTTAGGTAGGTATGGATTTTAATGGCATTTTACTTACATAGTACAGATTTCATATGACTGGATTAGATATACACAGATCTCTAATGCATACCCCCTATCTGGGTTTAGAAAATATTCAAAGCAACTAAAATTATATAACATTTGATAAGAAACAGACCAAGGGATAGATGAGTGAAGAGGGGAAGGTAGAAGGAAGAATGTCATAACATTGAATGCATATCTCATGAAACTAGGAAAATTGAGGGGAAGAGTTGAGCTGGAAGGGATGGGAAAGAATGATAAAGGGGGTGATACTTATCAAGATTCATTGCACTTATTAAATGATTTGTTGAATCAGTTTGCACAACTAAAGATTATAAAAGTATTCTTTAAAAGATTTGATAGATATTTATAAAAGTTCATAAATTTTCATTTTAGAACAAAATAAGGAAAAAAGTTTTAATAATCCACATAATTCTTTCTCCAAGGGCATAACAAAATTTAAGTGATTCTACCTGGAACTTTCGATTTAAACTATAATGCCAAATGTTGAGCATTTAGAGATCACTAGTAGAAGTGATCATTGAAGGGTTAATAAAGAAATTTTTCCATAGCTAATAATAAAAATAAAGATTGGCCTAGATAAAATAATCAGGCAGGTATCATGAAGGAGGGGGGAAAAAAGAACATTCCTAGGAAGCCCACAGAGGAGGGAACTGTGAAAGTTCCCCGATGTGATCAAAAAACAAAAAACACATCAGGTTGTTTATATGATAACCACAAGATAGACATCAAACATATGAAACTGAGAGCCTGAATATGGGAATTAGTTTTCAGTCTATGGAACAGTTGTTTTGAACTAAATTCTTACTCAAACAACCTAGCATTCGATGAGAATATGAAAAACACATTAAAGATCTGCCATCAGATCCACTTCCCTCCTCATTCCTAAGCATCTGTTTTATACATGTCCTCCACCTTTTGTAACTGTAAGACCAATTTTCTTAAATTAACTTCTTAAATTAAAAATCAGGCAATTTTGAACATTACAAATATTTTAGAAGTCTGTGTCAATGTCTAAAAAAGATTAATAATATTCCAAGCACCAAAACCTTAAGAGACTGAGATAAAATGATGCTTGGTAGAAATACGATTATTAGAAAATAAAGATGGTAGAATGAATTTTCTATATAATTCAGGAAGATAGAAAAGGAACAGGAAAGGATGTCCAAGAAAGTAAATACACAAATAAGGATAGAAGAGATTGTCAATGTATAAAACAGATTATGTCAGAGAAACCAAAAACAGTGGTCTAATCCCACATTTAGCATAGCTAACCAAGAATGGAACCTTACCATAAGAGACAACTATTTACAACTTAAGAAGTTGAAAATTGGAACCATGTATTCAGCCCTAAGGTTCATATTTGCTTTCTTGCTTCTAGAAAGCCCTTTTTTTCTGGGTCTGTTTCTCTACAAAGGTAGCAATGCCAGGTCAAGTCCTCATGCTTTAACTGTCTCCTTTGCTTCTCAATCACACCTCTTTGTACATAGTTCTGTATTCCTTTTCTACCTTAAGGATTCTTGTTGGGACTGGCCAATCCTAATAACCCCAGCAAGATACTCTTTCATCTCATGGTCAATAATCTTAACTCAGACCTGCAAGGTCTCTTTTGTCATCTCCACAGGTTCTGGGAACTAAGGATTGTTTTGTCTTATATGTGTTTTGTTTTGTTTTTTGCCAGTCCTGGGGCTTGAACTCAGGGCCTTGGATATTGTTCCTGAGCTTTTGGCTCAAGGCTAATGCTCTCTTATTTGAGCCACAGCTCCACTTCTGGCTTTTTGCTGATTAATTGGAGATAAGTGTCTCACAGACTTTGCTGCCCAGGTTGGATTTGAACCATGATCCTCACATCTCAGCCTTCTGAGTAGCTAGGATTATAGACATGAGCCACCAGCACCTGGCTTATCTGTGGTCTTTTATGGGATGACCTGACCCAAGGAGAAGTAGAAATCCCTAGAAATTAACAGCAAAAAAATCCATCCCCCAAAAATCATAACAATGATGACTTTAAAAAGTTGCTAGCCTTAGCAACAATCTTAAACATATATGACCCAAGGACAAATTAATTCATATATATACATATATATGTATATGTTTAGAAAGAAATGTCATGTTTTCATTTTATTTTGTGAGAAAGCCCTATTTTTATCAAGCAAAATACTTTGGCATCTTAAGTGTATCCTCTGTTCTATGAACTTGTGGAGGAACTTGATATCTAAAGTTGAGCAAATATTCCTATTGTTTTACCTTCAAAGACTTTGAAAACAACAGACTTCATAGAAGAATAGGCGAAATTCATGAAAGGAAAAACCTAGATTTATAATAATTGTCTTTATTATGACCCACTATTCACCTGAAGAAATATCTTTCTAAACAGGATTATCAGAATTCAAAAGCTTGAAAACCAATAGCCTTGCCAACCCTCTCTTACTTATGCGTGCGCACGCACGCGCACTCACACACACACACTCACACACACACACACACACACACACACACACACTCACACACACACACACACACACGGATGTTTTCCAGAATTTAGGAGGAACTTCATCCACTTGAAAACTAGAGCTTCAGGGAGGCCTGGTTCAGATGGTAGAGCACCACAAGAGGCCCTAAGAGCCAGAACCTTATTTATTCATTTCTAGATTTTGCAGTAGGTTGAGGGTTATTATATATCTATTTAACAGTTAAAGAATTTTCTTCTGAAAAACTGAGAAAGATTTATATTTTTTAAAATCTTAAGATCTTTCTAATATATAGTATAGTAAGTTCTGTTTCTATAATTCAAGGATGATTGCACTAGGCGAAATTCATGCATTTAATTACTGATTTGGGAAAAATAGATTTTTAGGGTTTTTAATTGTATATAGACTTTAGCAAAAATTGCATGTAGAGAGCTATAATGATACTTTATTTTTTAAAAAAAAATTAATGTTCATTTATTATATAAAATGCATACATTTGAATACTGTAAAGAATCTTTATGTTAAAAGTATAAACAAACTGGTATAATATTTGGTTGTTATTTATTAAACCCAGTCGATTCAATGCCTTGTTAAAAAAAATCTGGTGTTTCATTATTGCTTCTGAACTTTCTTTACAGGGCAAAATTCTAAAAACATCAGTTCATCTCCAAGCATTGAGAGTTTACCCGGAGGAAGAGAATTCACGGGCTCGCCACCTTCCTCTGCTACCAAAAAAGATTCCTTTTTCAGCAACATCTCCCGCTCCCGCTCACACAGCAAAACTATGGGCAGAAAAGAATCTGTAAGTATTTAAGATAGGTTGTTTTTATCCTTTATTTCCCACTAGTGTGCTGATTTATGAGAGCTTTTCTAAGTGCCTGGCTTTAAAACACTCTCTACCCTCCTGTGAACTAAAACATAACTTTATTGAAAGTATTTTATCATAATGTTACGTAAATACTCTGTAAAACTGGAAAAGTGGTAGCATCAGTTTCAATAAGTGGAATTTCTCAAGTCCCTTTTTTTTGTATTCTATATATGCCTTTCTAAGTCTGTCATACTTGCAGTCCCTACTTAGGAAGTAGATACTAAGATGGAGTTAGAAGTCCAAAAAGTGTGTTGGGGAATAGCACCTAGGAAAGAAAAGAGGAGGGACCAGGACTGAAAAGATAGTATCAGACCATAATGGATACCTAACAAATTTGTTAGGTTTTTTTTCTACAAGGTTTTTTCCCTAAAATTTAAGAAATATTGTACCAATGAGGGATTTGAAATAAGCCAAACTGATTTCTTCAAAATTAAATGTACATTTTTTTAAATAGCTATAAAATGACATTTAAATATGATGTTTTGACTGTTACTATATAAAATCCTTTGTATACATTTCTCTAAAGGACACATGTAAAGCATATCAACTGCTTTAAAATCTCACTGTATCTGAAATTTTTATAAGCCAATTTAATAAGAATTCCACATTTAATCACATTGTATAGCTGTTTAACATTTAACATTCTAATATGAAGTGTATCCATTTTACTCCATTATCTTCTGTTTCCTCAATTTTGTCTTCAGCTCTTTCACTGTTTTACAATATTATATTTTGTTTCTAACAGAGATTCTCATTCTCTGAAAGTTCAAAATCTTAATAATAAGAGTTCTAAAAAGATAAAGGAAAAGAAATAATAAATATTAATCAAAATATTTTTCTACTGTAACACTTTTATTTAACTTACAAACAATAAAATTATAAACAATGAACCAATAAATTGTTTTTAAACCAAAAATGCAAGGAATCTATGACAGCAGAATCTTGCCTGGGATCATTCTTTGTAGTCCAGTGCCCTGTGGGGTGAGCGAGAGGCTCATCCCCTCACACTGTGCTGCCTTCTTCCATCATTTGGCTTCATCTCCATCATCTCCATAAGACACAAAGATGCCAGATTGTACACATGCTGAACACTGCCCGGGAGGCACAGGCAATGGTGTGAGGAAAATTCGAGTAAAGCAATTAGATATATTTACAATGCCTGACTAGATATTCCCATGGGGTTGAATCATGCTAAATTAAATGTGTCATTTATAACACTTACTTCCTTCTGATGACCCTTCTAGAAACTTGATGTTCATGTATTTTTTCAGTTGCATATTACCTTGAGGACAGTCATTTGTGCCCTAAAGTGCACATGTACATAGAAGAGAAGAAAATGAGGACTTTGGACGTCTTGTACAGATGGAAGCCAGCCAAAGCCAGAGGCCAGATTGTAGAGCCTGTAATGTCTCCTTATTCCCCGCACAATGGCATTAGCATGCTCTCCTATACTGCATCTTCCTGATTTCAAGCCTCATGTACTCTTTAAAATACCTGCATTAACTTTCCTGGGATATTATGTTTTTAATATGCAATGTTTTCATTCGGCAGATGAATTCTAGGCCTCCTGATCAAAAAAGAGGATGCTGGGCCGATGGTTTTCACTTTGTCCCTGAAACCTTAAAGCAAACAAATAACTTTTTAGATTATTCTCATACCTGAACCAAAGTCCTATGTTTAAAGTTCATTCAGAGCTTGGGCATCTTTACCAGAAATGCTTCTAGCTTTCTGCTTCCTAGCTTTCTTCTCCAAGAAGCCTGCGTGAAGCCCATGTGAGAGCATGATAGACATACGTAAGCACCAGCAACCTCACATATGAAGCCTGGGAGAAAAGGGCAAGGGAACACCAAAACCCAGCCCCAGCTCTGTTCACGAAGCAGCATATATAGCTTTTGCTCTGAGACTAAATGCGTGGAGGAAGGGCACTTCTTTCTCTGCATAATGAAATACCCACTCCATAAGTCTTGCACTGAAGGGGATTCACTTTTCCTAACTTGAAAGCATAGTTTAAGTTACCAATTGATCTAACTTAGTGAGCAGCAAACTGAAGGAAAATTTAGGATCTATCTTATGGTGCTAATAATAAAGTTAAAACCTTGGGGAGAACTAGGAAAATGTTAGCATTGGCTTGAGGAACAAATAAGATGAGAAAAAAAGCAAAAACACAATTCATTCGACCACAGGAATAATACTGAGAATAATGACTTTGACTTACACAGGAATTCCTCAGTCATGCTTTATTAATCCTCTGTATAAACATGTTTGTCATGACAAATGCATTTGATTAATTTTATCACAGTTATATCTGATTAGAGTAATGGATTGACTCATATAAGCTTGACCTTGGTGGTATGGGGTGATTGCTTATGAAATATAGTTGTTCATGAACAGTATTTTAGGCAACTGAAAAAAAAATATCTAGACTCTTCTGGGCCCTGACATTACAATATGACTAAAAGATTTTAAATGCTTTCAATATGGATCACATTAAAATAATCTGATTCCTGCAACATCTCAACCTTCCTCAGAATATTTGCCAGTTCTTGCAGTGTTTTTGTTTAGTTCTATCAATAGCCTTATCATCTCCATTCTACATACCATTTTCCAGACATTTTTGGAACTATGGTCAGTAGATAGAAATAACTATCAATAACTCAAAGTATGATATTTGAATTAAGTCAAGAACAAATTGCCCTTATAGGAGAAAGTTACGGGCTACATTTGAAAAACAAGAGAGAAAGGAATAAAGTTGTAAAAACTTATTTTCTTGAAAAGCAGTTGTGAAAGCGGAAGCTTCTTCTTCTCCTCTCCCAATGCACACCATTCATTTATAGACTCCAGACTAGACTCCAGTTCCTAGACCTGTGCTCCTACTTCCCTTTCTGTGTGTGTTTGTTTGTTCATTCACCCTGGGTATTTCTATTTTTGTTCTCTAGGTTCCTTGTCTTTCTTACTTGGCTTCTTTGGTAAACTCTTAAATGTGGCTTGATTTCACTAAATAAACCACATGTAGTCATGCCTCCTCATTGTAGCACAAAGGGCCTTACATACCATTATCTAGCATCACCACCAGATTATCGCTCCCACCTGCTGACCAAGATCATGAAGGCCATCCCAAAGAGAAGATAGTTTGTGACATTAACCTGAATCCTTCCATATATTCCTTTAGATATCTAAAGGGTTCCCTTAACAAGCAGAGACCTTATAAGTTACATTATGTCTCCAACCACATGTACACCCACTATCACAATGCCCCAAACATGAGGGATAATTCATATGCAAATAATACTCCAATCAATTTATAGTAAACAGTGAGAAATGCTGTCAAATTACATCAAGATGTTCTCAGTTTGGATTCCAGGCAGTTTTTTGGATTTAAAGCATATTTGTATACTCTACATGCAACTCTTAATCACTTTAGTATAAATATACATATCACATAAAATACCAAAAAAGTACTTTTGAAGAATCAAATTGAAGAAATAAAAATGAAAAATCAGCATCATTGATGTGAAGTTAACATTTATATAAATCTTAAAATCAACTCTAGGTATCAATATCATCCATTGTTGAAGCTACTAATATCTTATTTTCTGTAGCTCATGTTGTCCCAAACTTGAGATCCTCTTCCCCACCTCCCTATATTACCATCTACCACACCCAGCCTTGAACATTATTCATGAAAGGTTTCAGAATTAGGTTTAATGCTACTATTGTACCTCACTGGTGGAGGGCTTAGCAAGTATGTGATTGATTCCCAGCACTGCAAAAGAAGTAGGGGATCAGGATTCAAGGCAAGACAGATGGTCAAGAAAATAGACAATACCTAATACGTGAGCCAGGAATTAAGATTCAAATTTGCAAGCTGTTCTAGTTTTTAAAATATTCAAATGCTGAACCTTGCATATTACTTGAGACTCTTCCTATTCAGGATGCGTTTAAGGTACATGTAATCGAAATTTTGATTCAAGCTCATTCTAGTAACAAAGTTATTAGTTTAAACAAGTGCGTGTCTGAATATTTGAATCATCTAGGGAGTTTTACAACAATCCAGGCAACAGAAGAGCTGAAGGAGAATCTCTGTGGTGAGGCCTGGACACTGGTAATTATTTAGTTTCCCAAGCCACCCAAATGTATAGTCAAGGTTTAGAATCACTGATTTAGAAACTCTGAGTGACTTCCAAGGACTCAAATTCTTGCTCTCAGCCTGCTGAGAATAGTTCTTCTACAGTTTGGAAGCAAAACAGATACATTTGCAGATACATTGTTCACCAACCTCCAGAGAAAAGAAAAGCCATATATCCCTGGGTCATCCTTTTATTTTTTTTTAAATGTTTTACTCAGTTTTGGGGCTTGAATTCAGGACCCGGGTGCAGTCCCTGAGCCTCCTTGTGCTCAAAGCTAGTGTTCTACCACTTGAGCCACAGTGCCACATCTGGCTTTTTCTGAGTACCTTACTGGAGATAAATCCCATGGACATTCCTGCTTTTGTGCTGCCTTCAAACCAAAATTCTCAAGTCTCAGCCTTCTGACTAGCTAGGATTACAGGTGTGAGTACCAGTGTACAGCTTACTTTGTGGATTCTTAAACATGGAGAAATCTCTCTTGAAACAAAACATATCTATCATAAGCTTCTTTTTGACTAGTTATCACTAGGCTAATCTTATAAGATTTATGGAAAGAAGCCATATTGCCTGTGCTACAAAAACAAAAATTAAGTGGCAGAGAGAACAAAGGAGATGTGGGCAGCATGTAGAATGTCTTGAACAGGCCAAACATGTAAGAGAGAAATGCCCAACAACAAACAGAACCTTTACTTTTAAACAAATGGTTACTAAGCAGAACGTTTTTAAAACAACTTTGGCAGCAAAATGGGTTCCACCTTAGCTTATTAAATTAACCTTTGAATACTCCATAGGTCTGCCTTAATCTGCTTAAGATCTTGTAAGGAGAATGGGTGGTACAATCAAATGGAATTCCTTTCCTTATTGGAGCCTAAGAATACTTGGATTTAGGCCCTGGCCAGCAAAGTATGTATAGGCAAAGAAGGATTTTACATACCAAACCACTGACCATATAGTTGATACTCCCCTCTGGGGGCCATTTCTTCCATCACCAAGCTATGCTCGAGTGCAGCTTTTTTTTTTTTTTTTTTTTTTTTTAGGGACTGGCAATCAAATGTACATCATTGAGGTTGTAAGATAAGGTTTCTTTGGGTTTCTCCAGACCTCTCCACTATGCCTCCTATCTTTTGTGCCTTCCACTTCTCCTGGGGCCTGAGGAAGGGTATGGCCCACCCAAATTCTAACTACCTGTACCAGCATTACGATAAAAATGATGTCCAGTGTGTCCCATCGTGCATGGTTTCAACTGATGCCAAATGCTCAGCCCCATCAAGTTGACTTCTGCATATCCCGTTGTGCTTTCCAAAACACTGTGATGTAACTTCCCCTAGAGGGTCCCACTCCTTCTTCTATATAATTAAGAATATTTGCCTGTGTTCTTTTTGTTCCTCTAATTCTGCCCCCAACCTGAGGGTCCGACTCTCCTGCACCAGAGAGTATAAGAAGTATGAATCATACTGCTTGGGTTTGGGGGATTTTCCCCCCATTAAGGCCAGTAACTGAGTTCCCTATACCTGAAGATAATATGCAAAGTGTTGAGTCTCCTTAGAAGGAGACTGGGGTACAGGGGGTCCATCATAAAACTACTTGGAGTAAGTTTTGTCCAAGGTGAGGTTCTAATCTAAAAACAATAACAAGCCTTCAACCATCATGATATAGAAAGTATATCATTATAGACAGATTCAAAGAGCTTTACTATCTGGTGAGTGGTAGTACCAGTATGTTCTGATTCTAGTGTTGTGATTCTTTTTTTTTAATACGTTTTTATTGTAAAAATACTGTACAGAGGGGTTACAGTTATATGAGCAAGGTAATGAGAGTTTATTTCCTATCAAGCATTGTTGCCTTCACCTTTGTTTTTCCCCTACCATCCCTTCCCTCCCACCTCCACAACTACATCCCCCCCCTGCCTAAATTGTAAAGTTTGTTTTTTAACATAGTGTTTTGTACATTTCATTGTTACATTGGGTCAACCTGTATCCCTATTTAGGCATTTTGTTTTTTCCCTTCCCCTCCCCAAATTAGAGAAGTGTATATACAAGATGCAGGGCACCGACATCAAATACAGTGAGAACAGGGGTTATAGCATGGGGGAGGAGCATACAAAGAAACAAAAAGATCACATGGTACATTATAAAAGAAACAATAGCAAGAAAGAAAAAAAACCACTTGTGTCCCTATCTTGGGGTTCATTTCACTTAACATCATCTTATCTGGTCATATGTACATAGCTTTTGACCTTTTCTGCTTGTCCCAAACATATACTAGTTATTGCAAGTAAGGGAAACAATGGGACCTATGTTTCTTCGGGCCTGGCTTCCTTCACTTACAAATGGGGTGATGTCATTCTTTCTGATGGAACATAGAATTCCATTGTGTATGTATGCGTGTATGTATATATATATATATACATATATACATATGTATACATGTATACATATGTATATACATATATACATGTATATATATATACATATACATATATATACATATATATATACATGTATATACATATATACATATATATACATATATACATATATACACATGTATACATGTATACATATGTATATACATATATACATATATACACATTTTCTTGATCCATTCATCTACTGAGGGGCATCTGGGTTGGTTCCATATCTTAGCCATGGTAAATAATGCTGCAGTAAACATAGTTGTGCTGGTAGCTTTAGTATGGTCTTCTTTGTGATCATTTGGGTAAATGCCCAAAAGTAGGATTGCTGGGTCATAAGGGAGCTCTATGTGGAGTCTTTTGAGGAACCTCCATACTGCTTTCCAAAGTGGGTGAACAAGTTTACACTCCCACCAACAATGCAGTAGGGTTCCCTTCTGTCCACATCCCCTCCAGCATCTGTTGTTATTAGAGGTCTTGATTATAGCCATTCTAACTGGGGTGAGGTGGAATCTCAATGTTTTGATTTGCATTTCTTTTATGGCTAGAGAGGTTGAGCATTTCTTCATATGTCTGTTGGCCATTCTTAGGGTTGTGATTCTTATTCCAGTTTCTTTTGCATCATGCTATACTACTTTATACACCCGTACCACTTAATTCATGCTCCCTGAAAAGTCCTTTGTGCTCCCCTTCCATTTTCAATGATAGTGTCTTCCTGTGCTCTTACCATATGTTTCTCTGGCTTGGATTTCTTTCACACCGGGTGTGTTTTGCCCTTGTGTACACCACAGTTTCCTCAGAACATGCGTGGTCTTCCTACTTCTCAAGACTTTCCATTTCCTTCACTTCCCACTTCTTGTTCACCCATCTGCTCAAGCAAGACTGGGTGTCTTTCCTGTCTTCTGGTTGCTATACTTAGCCTGCAGTCAGTGTCATTCTCCTTGTCTGCGTCTCCTGTGATCTGAGGATACTCACTTAGACTCTGAGTGAAGCTCTATCCCACTGCCTTTCCTGCCTCACTTTACCCCTCGATTGCCATTATAATCTATAAGTAGTCTAAGGGTCAACCCCTGACCCCCAAACATACTTACCTGAAGTAAGAATGAAAGGAAAGATTTTCTGCAAAACCCCAGTTCCAGCTGTTTCCTGGGTACTCACTCAATTCCATGGGCTGGGTCTTTGCCCAGGTGCCACACTTGGCTGCCTCTGCTCTGTTTAATGGCCCCTAAAATGTCCCTTCTTACCATTTCTTCCAATACAACTGTTGTTTCAAGACTCCTCAGAACTTCAACCTCTTTCTGAAAACATGCCTTCATTTACATATTCACAGTTGAAAATCATCCATCTTCCCAACTTCATGAGTGCCCACTCCCCCTCTATCCCAGAAAACTCTAAGTCCTATCTTGGCTTTAAGGATGGACCATGCTATCCTGCAAACTCTCAAAGGTTAGAGACCCATGTGTCATTCATTATTGTATTTCCCACAGACCTACCACAGTGAAAATTAACATACTTGTTGTAGACATTGACAATTAAGTGAACAATTCACTGTAAAAGCTTATCCTACTTTTTAGACAATAGAGGAAAATTTTTATCAGAATTAAAGATGCTGGCAGAGTCACCAATAACTGTTACTGGTGACATTCCAGGAAGGAGTTATCCAAAGGGACAACTGTCTGGCCCATGGGTACTGAGTTTGTGATGTCCCCCAAAAAATATTAGGACAAAACAAGATAGAGACCACTAAAGTTTATTAGTAAGGCAAAGCAAAGATATGTAGTAGGTGACCAGTCATGGGTGTGGACACATCTGATAACAGGTATGGTGAATTGCTACCATATTACTGGTATTTATGATGAAAAAGTAGGCTGGGGTTTGGCTCAAATTCACCTTCGTGTAAGTGTCTCCCTTTGATCTGACACTTGGTACATTCTGTCATTCTTGCTGTTACATTGTTTTATCAGTTGGGCCCAGAGACTTCAATGTTGGTCTGCTTATGACACTTGAGTGATTGATACTTGGGTATCTCATCATCAAAGGATGGGCTTTGCCACAGGCTCCTTTCAGGCCAGGTTTCCATCCTTGAGATAATTTTTTTTCTTTGTAAACACTTTTAGAGTCATTTTTTCCAGAATACATGTATTTCTTTCAGGTTTTCTTTCTCAGCCTTAAAATAGACAAGGTCAGGAGAAAGCTACTTTTCTTTCTAAATGTTATAGCTTATGAGACTGTATAAGGCTTAAAGAGAAAAAAAAGTGTAGGAGTCCTGTGCTTTTAATCAAGCTATTCATTAATATAGCATTTGTGATATTTCTGGATGTTCTTTCCAGTGCCTTATTTTCCTTGATCAGCTTGCCTCAGAAAGACATTGAAGCATTTAATAAAATTAATATATAAAATGTCTGTATTCGAATTGGAAAAATTTGAGAAGTGTAATGGCTCAACTGTTTGGGGAGGAAGGATGGCATCCTCACTTTTTAAACTTTGCTTTTTGAAAGGGAAATTAAAAAAAAACACTTCTTATTATTCAGTGAGAAACAAACATCATTCAGCAAACAAAACAGTTACGAGAGATTGAAGTTGGGACCTTGCACTTGCTAGGCAAATGCTCTACCACTTGAGTCATGCCTCTGGCTTTTTCGGCATGAGTTATTTGCAAAGTAGGGTCTCATTTTATACCTAGACAAACCTAGGCTGTACTCTTCCTATTTGTGTGCCTCCTCTGTGGCAGGGGTAACAGTCTGTGCCCTTAAGCCATTGGTCTTGCAGATTTGTTATTTTTCTTATTCCTCAGCTGGATTTGAAACCATGACCCCTACTTTTGCCTCTTAAGTGGCTAGGATTATGGGCTTGCACTGCCTTACAAAGCCATTTGCTTGTTTTGTCTTTATTAAGTAATTATACAAAGAGTTTTCCATTTCACAAGTCAGGTTATGAGTACAATGTGTCTCGATCAATGTCACCCCATCCATCATTGCCCTCCAGTTTTACTTGTTTTGAAAACTAGAGTCTCACAAAGTAGCCCAGACTGACCTATAATGTGTTCAAGGAAAGTGGAATATGGGATGGGTTATTAACTGGAGGACCATGGTAATGGAATACAGAAAAGAATTGTGCATTGGGAAGAAAGGGGAGTAGTGGGACAAAGTACTTGAGTTCAACAGATGTCTAAACCTACATGTGATTCTATAGAGCAGGTCATGTTTCATGTAGGAAACGATGAGAGAATCTAACTCATAGGTTTATCTACCTAATAAATTTGCTGTGAAGATGAATGTATTCATATATTGAAGTTCAGTGTCTGCCAGAAACTTTTGAAGGGATTGAGGTTAGTTTTCTTTGCTGATAGAGTAGCCCTCACTCATCCTCAGATCCTTCCCTTCAGAGCTCCTAGTGCAGTTGATGCTATTGTGCACTCTAGTCTGTATGTGCCCCTATTTCATGACCCTCTTACCTATTTTTTGGCTTTGATAATCAGAACTAAAGGCAGTTCTGGACTCTTAAGCCCTTATTATTCTCTGGACTAGGCCAGATAAAGATCTTAAAACCCAAATTGGTCTTTTCCAACAATAAGTCATAAAATTTTATTTAACTTTCATTTCATTGTTTTAGCCTGAAACTGTGTTTTCCATTTGTATTCATTTCCACCTTCCACCAGTCCTGCCAGATGGGAGTAAGGAGACTAAGAAATTAAGAAACTTAGCCAGGCGCCGGTGGCTCATGCCTGTAATCCTAACTCCTCAGGAGGCTGATATCTGAGAATCACGGTTCAAAGCCATCCCGGGCAAGGAAAAGTCTGTGTGACTCTTATCTCCAATAAACCACTAGAAAACCGGAAGTGGCGCTGTGGCTCAATCAGTAGAGTGCTTGCCTTGAGCTGAAGAGCACCGGGACAGCACCCAAACCCAGAGTTCAAGCCCCACAACCAACCAAAAAAAAAAAAAAAAAGAAGAAGAAGAAGAAGAAAAAGAAATTAAGGAACTTGTCCAAGATTATGTATCTTTTAACTGGAAAAAAACCTGGTATTTGATCCCAGGTATCACTACCCAAAATTCTATCACACCCTACCACACTCCTTTCCTTAGTAACAAGTAGAATTATGTAGGCAAAGGTGTCTATTTACCTATAAGTAAGTATAACTAGAGTAACTATACTAACCAATTTTCATGCAAGTTTGGGGCAGCTAGCTAATCATTTTTCTTTTGGTCAGAGGACCCATTTAATAAAAACATATGACTAAAGCAGTCAGTGTGTGAAGCATTCAACTAGAAGGAGAGTACAGTACCAAGAAACTGAAGCATAAGTGTAAAATGGTTTTCTGCCATCATCAAATCTTGATTATTGGCTTTCTTTTACCTGTAATCACATAATAGAGTGAAGAATATATGACAAACTACTCTTTTGCCTCCAAATGACTGCTTTTCTATTTATAAAGTCTAAGTGATAGTTGAAGGGTTTCGGAATGTTTTTAAATTAAGCAGCCTCTCGGGATGATGCACTGGTTGTCATATTTCCAAATGGAAAAGGTTCTTGGCCCTTCCACCTGCTTCAACCAGAGAAGCCTCTTTCTCATGCATGCATCTAGTGTTTGTACAAGGTTATCTTCTGAAAATGAATACAATAAATGACAAAAGTTCCTTTTTTCTATAGTGAACTTTCAGTGTTTATATGAAGATTTGGTTTGTATTGAGATTCACTTGAGTTTTAGACTTACAAGATGTTCTTTAACTGTTACCTCCAGAGTCCTAAGCAAAAGTGCAAGCTTGGAAATTTATGTTCTCATATCCATGCACATTTACCCAGAAAGCATCCCAAGCTGCTGTATCCTCTAATCACTTAACACTCACACACACCACCTACTCTAAAGGCCCCAGTTACCTCACCACAATCTAGCAGAATAATGTTTCAGATAGAGCAGCAGTGTTTGATGAAGACAACCCTGTGAGATAAAGACCCACTCCAGTTTGACAGTGTCTCAAGCTTAGCATGCCACACTTACCTTCCTAAAATGTGTCCTTTTAACTTCCCTCCCAACTCCAGAAAAGAATAAATCCCTTTAGGTAGGAATGACTGATAGGGATTAAAACTCCAGAAGTCTTTTGTATTTCAAAGAAGTGGTTGCTTATCCAAAGTAAACTAATGCTTCAAGCAAACAGGGTTTTTTAAATATATATTTTTATTTTAAAGATACTGAACAGAGGGGTTACAGTTACATGAGCAAGGTAATCAGTCCATTTCCTATCGAGCATTGTTACCCTCTCCTTTGTTTTCCCCTACAACCCCTTTCCACCCCATCTCCCCAACTCCTCCCTCCTCCCCACCCCTACATCTCATTGTTACAATGGGTCATCCTGTATCCTCATTTCAGCATTTTGTTATTTCTCTTCTCCTCCCCAAATTAGAAAAATGTATATTCAAATTGCAGGACACTGGAATCAAATACAGTGACAATGGGTTGTACCATGGGGGAAGAACATACAAAGAAACAAAAAAATCACATAGTATATTATTATAAGTACATTAAAAAGAACAAGAAAGATAAAATCTCTTGTGTCCCTATCTTGGGGTTCATTTTGCTTAGTATCAGGATATATAGTCATATGTACATGGCTTTTGACTTCATCTGTTTGTCCTAGACATATACTAGTTATTGCAGATAAGGGAAACCATGGGACCTATGTTTCTTTGAGTCTGGCTAGCTTCACTTAGTATAATTTTTTCTAAGTCTTTCCATTTCATAACAAATGGGGCAGTGTCATTCTTTCTGATGGAGGCATAGAATTCCATTATGTGTGTATGTGTGTGTGTGTGTGTGTATCACATTTTCTTGATGCATTCATCTACTGAGGGGCATCTGGTTTGGTTCCACATCTTAGTTATGGTGAATAATGCTGCAATAAACATAGTTGTACTGGTAACTTTAGCATGACCTTGTTTGTGATTGTTGCGTAAATGGCTAAAAGTGGGATTGCTTGCTCACAGGGGAGCTCTATGTGGAGTCTTTTGAGGAACCTCCATACTGCTTTCCAAAGTGGTTGAACAAGTTTACATTCCCACCAACAATGCAGTAGGGTTTCCTTTTGGCCACTTCCCCTCCAGCATCTGTTGTTATTAGAGTTCTTGATTATAGCCATTCTAACTGAGGTAAGGTGGAATCTCAATGTTGTTTTGATTTACATTTCTTTTATGACTAGAGAAGTTGAACATTTCTTCATGTGTCTATTGGCCATTCTTATTTCCTCTTCAGAGAAGTTTCTCTTTAAGTCTTTAGCCCACTTACTCATCGGGCAGTTGTTTCGTTGAGGATTTGTTGTTGGGGGATTTAATTTTTAGAGTTCTAAGTATATTTTAGATATGAGACCTTTGTCCATTGTATGGCTAGTGAAGATCTTCTCCCAATCCGTATGCTTTCTATTGATCTTGCTTGCTATGTCCTTTGCCATACAGAAGCTCTGAAGTTTCATGCAATCCCATTTGTCCAAGCTTTCTTTGATTTGTTGTTTCTGAGTCTTTATTAAGAAAGTTTTAGCCTGTGCCACGTAGCCCTAGAGTTTCTCCTATCCCTTCCCAAACAGATGTTTTTAAAACTAAGAAGCACTGCTTAATAAAAAATAAATAATAAAAAAAAAAAGAAGCGCTGCTTTCCTACTGCCCTTTGCCCAGTCTGGGCTGTCAGCAGCCTAGTTGGTAGCCACATACAAAGAGAATACACAAGTCCTAAATTTGGGCTAGGTTTATATCTCTAACAAATGAAAAAAAAACAAAAGGGGGCAAGATTAGGGCCAGGATTGCCATAAGGATGCCTCTTATTTCATTGTGAGAATTTTTTACACTTTACCTCATACATTCTTAATTTAACTTTGTTATTCTATCACTTTGTAAGTTCCTGCGAACAGAGCCACTGACTACATTCTCCAGAATATTGAATTTCGGTCAGATGGGGAGAGAATATGTGGAGTTTACGTGACTTTTGAATGGAGGACCAGGAAGAGCAAGAACTTCAGTTTCCCATGCCATTTACCAATTTAGTTGTCATTCCACTCTGCTACTATTTCAGCTATTTACTACTACTTAACATACCACTCCATAATTACCTTGTTCCTGTGGGTCTGTGGTTAGGAGTCCAGGAGTTTGAACAGGACTCCTGCCGTTTCTCCCCTTCTCTGGGCCCCTGACTTGCATGGATGCAATTGGGCTGAACCAAGTAGGCCAGTGAAAGCTTTATTCACATTCCTACTATTCACCTGCCTATATCTTCAGTGCTTCTGCTATGGCCTTTTTCTCTCCTCTACAATATGCTAGCCTGAACTACTTTATAGTACAATAGCTATCTTCCTGTAGGAAAAGAAGTTGAAAATGTTTTCTTAAATGATCCCCAAATTGGCCCAGTTTGATCTTGCTGCATTTGATGCTACATCCCTCTTCCTGTTGAGCAATAGGCACCTCCAAGGAGGCAAGGAATCAATAACAGTAGCCATAGTTAACCACAGATGTAGCCTTCTTTCTCTCACTCACTTAGCCCACTTACTCATCGGGCAGTTGTTTCATTGAGGATTTGTTGTTGGGGGATTTAATTTTTAGAGTTCTAAGTAGAGCAGGGGAATTCAAGCCTGTGCAAAAAAAGAAAGGAGAAAAAGATTAGGAAAATTCTGAAATGCCCGTTCCTTCTGGCTTTAAGATGCACTGATGTTAGGAAGGGGATAGTTTCTTTGTATTTATTTAAGGACAGGAGGAGAAGCTGCTGCATGTTGTAGGATTAGGGCTTGTACAATTCTACAGTGGAAGTTTTACAACAGTTGTTTTCAAGCTTCCATTACTTCTTTTTTGTGTCAAGCCTTTCAATGCATTTTCCTAAGAGCTAGTTTTTCAGGCAGCATTTGATAACAAGTACTTTTCAGTGCTATGATGTGTATTGTTAAAATGGAGTACACTGACAAGGAACCTCTTCAACCATTAATTTCCATGTACAAGACAAATTATACATTCAATTTAAAAAATACCTCAGTAGTTTTCTTCCCTTCTTGTTTATGACATGATTTTTATGTGAAAGGACAAGTATCTAAGACTAGAAAATCAATTTTCTAGCATACGCCAACCTTGGCAGCATCTTTTCTTTTTATTCCAGATGACTGGGCTTAAAATATCCCAAAAGATGAGGATGTTTCTCCTTCTCTGAGGAAAATTTCCCATAATTGCTAAATTTCCTTGGGAAAATTTTTCCCCACAGTTTTTTTCTTAAAGTTGCAGTTTCGTTAGACTTTTTTTGTCTTTTGCCACCAAGGTAATTCTTAACCAGAGTTCTTCTTTCTAGAAAGAAACAAAATGCCCTAGTGTTATATCAAGAGAGGAAATATAACAACAGCTACTTTCAGACTGTGGAGGAAAATCTTTTCTAAGTGTTTTGGGAAATCTCACATTTTAAAAGATTAGCATTGTCTATAAAATGAAGAGAGTTGTTTTATATAAACGGAGATTTTTGATTTCCCAAGTTTGTGAGGACAAACAGAATATTTGTATCTCAGCTGCCTGGGAAATATTGATCTTAAGACCTACTGCATTGTTTGCATTGTTCAATACTTATTGAGGATACTTATGTACTTTCTATACAAGATTGTACATGTAAACATTTACACATGACACACAGCTCAAATTCAATTAAGAATACTTCAGATCTTTTAAGCTCCATTTTTGTTGATGATGGCAGGGATGAGCTTATTTTTGTTTATTTACTGTTTTCTTATTTTGACTGTGTTTGAAAAGACAAACAGCTAGGCACTATAGTTGCCACCTATAATCCTAGGTATTCAGGAAATTGAGAAGTAGAGGATCATAGTTTGAAGACTGGCCAGAAAAATTATCAAGACTCTTCCCCTTCCCCACTCCCCACCCCCAGTCCTGGGGCTTGCAGAATCGGGGCCTGGGCACTGCCCCTGAGCTAGTGCTCTACCATGTGAGCCACAGCACTACTTCCAGCTTTTTCTGTGTACATGGTACTGAGGAATCAAATCCAGGACTTCATGCATGCTAGGCAAGCACTCTACCACTGAGCCACATTCCCAGCCCCATCAAGACTCATCTCCAGATAACCAGCAAAACACCAGGCTGGAGTAATGGCTTACGTGATAGAACAAAGGCCATAAGCATGAAAGTTGAACAAAAGCAATGAGGCCCTGAGTTCTACCCTGGTTCAAAAAAAAAAATTGACCATGTTGAGAACTTGGGGATATTTTTTAATTTCATGATTTTTATCCTTATCATCTTAGGAAGAAGAATTAGAAGCCCAAATTTCCTTTCTTCAAGGGCAGCTGAATGATTTGGATGCCATGTGCAAATACTGCGCAAAGGTGATGGACACACATCTCGGTGAGTAAACTGCACAGGTTCTGGGAATAATGATGGTTGTATGAGTGACAGCCAGTAGCATAACAGTGTCCTAGTTCTTGCAATAAGCTAACATGAATCATCTCACTTAATCCCTACAGCAGCCCTACAGTAGAAGTACTATTGTTATCCACATCACATAGATAAGGATACCAAAGCTCAGAGAGTTAAGAACAGATCCCCAAATTGTATGTCTAGGAAGTAGAATGGGAATTCAAAATGAAGTATCTGCTTGATTTTGTATCTAGCTGCTATATTACCCTTTGTACATTTTCTCTACCTCAAACCAAAGTGAAATGTTGAGCTTTCAAAATCAGCTACAGTGCCATGTTAACCTCTGTGGTCACGAATAGAATTATTCTTTTGGTAATACTGTCTTATGATGTTAACTAGGTTTCTAAACCACTTGCTCTAGTCATAGGCCCTTTTCTTGTACTCTTAACATACCAGTTTTCATGAGTCATACATGTCACACTGTAGATTCTTCAGGTACTAGTCTACATCTGTGAAACATCCATGCTTCATATTAGAAATGATCTGTACTACCTCACTTTTCTATTACAGAAGTCTGTTCTGCTTGCAATAGCAAGTATATGAATACACTATTACTTACTTTTAGCACACTTGTAGACATCCATTTTTTCCCACTCTTGTGGGAACAAATTAGGAAAATAACACAAGTGTTGCTCTGTTAGGATGAATAAATAGCAGCACTAGGTATTATAGGAAATCAGAATCCATCTCACCTTTGAGGAGAAATTAAAGAAAATTCATCAAGGTTCTTTCCCACTTGGCAGGGTCTGTAAGCCTGTTAGGTTATAGAGTCCATTGTAAGTGGCCAACATGACTATCTTTTGAGTATCATCGAAACTGTACTGACCGCAAGCATTCTTTTAATCATGTGGGCAGGTGCTTATCTAAATGGCTGGCTGGCCTACAGTGTCTTACTAATAAACACCTAGCTAGGTCCCTCCTTTCTGCTTCCACTCTCTCAGCCCCTCCTTCAAGGAAAAGGGTCAAGAGAAGAAAACAACAGGAGAGACCCTGGTAGAAGATCAGCAGGGTAGATGGCCTTCTGTTTTTATCAAACTCCTTCTGCCCCTTTCAGGTTGTCTACATGCTGCTTTGTGATCATTTGGGCACTGGGGGCTCAAGCCTGTAATCCTAGCTACTCAGGAGGCTGAGATTTGAGGATCACAGTTCAAAGCCAGCCCGGGCAGGAAAGTACATGAAACTCTTACCTCCAGTAAACCACCAGAAAACTGGAAATGGTGCTGTACCTCAAGTGGTAGGGTGCTCCCCTTGTGACTGACCTTCCCCTCCCCCCCCACCCCCCCGCAAAAAAAATCATGCAGCACTAAGCTTATATAAATTTTATATTCTCTAATATGACTATATTTAAAATACATAAAAGGCAAGAGATAGTTTATATACAAATACACGTGTGTGTGTGTGTGTGTGTGTGTGTGTGTGTGTGCGCGCGCGCGCTTTCCCATAGCTTTTGTGCTCAAGGCTAGCACTCTGCCACTGGATCCACTGCTCCATCTTCAGCTTTCTGGCGATTAACTGGAGAAAGGAGTCTCACTGACCTTGCTGTCAAGGCTGACTTTAAGCTATGATCTTCACATCTCAGCCTCCTGAGTAGCTAGGATTACAGGCATAAGCCAACTTGTACCCATATTCTATATGGACTAATTAAGTGCAATTTAATTTTAAAATTTCTATATGTGTATTTCTTGCTTTCTGACTTCTACTAAAGTGTCAGTCACCTTTGCATTACTTGATTTTGGTTTTGACCAGAGTAGGAAAGCTAAAAAAAAAAGATTAAGAGAAAGATTTACTGGAACTTTAGAAAATCCTTTTAGGAAATTTCCAAGCCGTTTGATATCCACAGCAGCTTTTGAAGCAGATTTACTTAAGCCTCAGAATTTTCAAGCAGCTTTTGGTCTTTCAATCATCACTCAAAGAACATTTTCTCATTGCATGGGGAGGGGAAAACACTTTAATTAAAATGGTTAAAGAACAAAAAGTCCATACAAGCTGTGAGTTTTCAACTAAATGCAAAACTAGATTTGTTTTTGTGCCAGTCTCTTCATATAGCTACCAATTGCTTTTCCCTATATAAAAGCATGCCTAGATTTAAAGTGGGGCAATGGATGTTTGGAGCAATCCAATCCCTAACCTCAAGGTCCACAGACGCCTTTCAGTTCATCAGTGTAACAGTTGTTATTCAAGAATGCTCCTGGTGTGGTAGGCAATAAATTAATTCAGATGAAGTTCTTGATTCCCTTTAGTTTTTTACCCATTTTTTTTATTTCAGATTAAAATAGAACAAAAGTAGAATGTCTGAAAACCCCATTAGTATAAGATTGAGTACAATATAGTATTTCAGTCTTTATAAAAAATTTAAAACTTTTTGTTGATGAAAGGAGTTCTGAGTTAAAAAAAAAAAAAAAAGCCATGAGGTGTTGGTGGCTCAACGCCTGTAATCCTAGCCACTCAGGAGGCTGAGATCTGAGGATTGCAGTTCAAAGCAAGCCAGGCAGGAAAAGTCCATGACACTCATATCTCCAATTAACCATCAGAAAACTGGAAGTGGCACTGTGGCTCAGTGGTAGAGTACTCTCCTTGAGCTGAAGAGCTGAGGATTATGCCCACGCCCAGAGTTCAAGCCCCATGACCAACCAAAAAAAAAAGGAGGGGGGCAAAAAAAAGCAGAGGGAAGAGTAGTAGGTATTTGATGTAAAAATAACCATTAACAGTAGTTGCTCGGTAAAAAGAAGATTATAGAAGGACTTTCCAAGGATCCTAATCTTCTGTACTTGGAAAATATAAAACATTCAATGAAAATCTGTGGCCAGCTTAAGTGTATGTAACTAGCTGCACAGAGCAGACAAGTTAACAATAGTGAAGTGATATCTGAGCAGAGACGACAACTCGGGAGATCAAAGAGCCATAGCGTTGAATCCAGATTCTGTGACCCAACTGAGTTAATGCTTATCCTCAGGTCAATAGAGATAAGAATATTCTTCCTGCCAGTTTGTTGCCAAAATATATACCTAAAACCTTATATACTTAAATCTCTTTCCTGAAACCTTTTAACTGTGTCTTCTCCAGGAAGACCTAGAACTCATCCAGCCTTTGTTCGTGGCTCTGAGCAGTTGAGGAGCTAGGACCAGTGCTGCATTTTTGTATATTTCACTTATCAAATCATGCAAGAAAGATGATGGCATTTTGATATGTTGGCTCTAAGAATGACTGAGTGCTAGTTGGTGTATCAGAACTTTATGACAGGAGGATTTGTGAGCCTCTGCTGTGCCCCCGCCACGGGCTGCCAGGGTGGCTATAGAACAATCTCGAACCTTACTCAAGGAGTTCTTTCTCTGGACTCTGCTATTTCAATCATTTTCTCTGTTCACCTCAAGAGAAAGCCTTTCCACCCTATGTTTTCATCACATGCAATAAATGTATCTTAAAATGTCAAGTACTGTTAAAACTTTTTATAACTGATAGGAGACTTTCTCCTAAGAGGAAAATTATATAACATTGTTCAAATGCACTTTAATAATAGGGGTAATAAAATTGAGAGGTTAGCAGAATTTCCTCACGGGTCTGGAACCAAGTACTGAGAGGGTATTTATCTTGTTAAAACTATGAAAAAATCTAATTTTATTATTGTCACTTAATTAAAATATTTGAAATGAAAAATTCAAAGACAAGAATTTATAGTACTTGTTTTATTAAATTTAAACATTTTCCCACAACTTTAGAAAACTTTTCTGTTCGTTTTTCTGTTGCTATAGCTACTCTCCTTCTTGTCATCCTGACAATATTAACCTCTGAGACGGAGCTACAGCTATTTTTAGATTTGCCACATAATTACCCGTGGGTGAGCAGCCATCACTTACCTGATCCCTGTGCAGCCAAGCCAAGCTGCCACCTGTGTGTAGTGGGTGCTGGGCTCTGAAGTGAGGTGGTGCAGTTGTTTGGTTTCCAGCAGCTCGCCTTTCCACAGGCGAGTCACACACACCTATAGCGCATCAATAGAAATTAGGTTCCTGTGATCTAGTTGAGAGTACCCTAGGTCATAGGACCTTGAAATATTAGAGATGTGAATGCGCTGTTAGCCATTTCAGCTGCTCGGACTTTCACAGATGAGGAAACCAAGGCACAGGAAAGCTGAATGCACAGCAAGCCAGCTAACACAAGAGATCAACCCAGGCTAGCCCTGGGCTTCCATCTTTCACCGATGTATCTTTTAAGGACACACTTGACACAGTAGTGAGATTTCAACTCTTCTCTTGTTGATTGCTTATATCTTTATTGGTTTAACACGTCATAATATTTATGGAAGAATTAGCTGAAAGAATTAGCCAGTTTTGAAAATCAGTTTATATATCTCTATAAGAACTTTATAAATCGTATTTTCCAATAACTTATAAAAACAATTTTCAGAGAATGTCTTTGGGAATGTTCATTAAGGTAGCTAACAAATATTTGACAAAACGAGAAGAAAATGTGACCACCAGACAGCTCTTGGTCAATTAAACTGTGATAAGAACTGCTATTTTAATCATTTTCAAGACCAGATTTAATTGTGGGTAACAGAGTACTGACTCTTTAGAAGAAAAAGGCACATGTCACCTAAAAACGAACCAGATTCAGTACGTCTAATACAGGATCTGAAATTGAACATTTCTAACAAGCTCACAAGTGACTTGATATTACTGACCCAGGACATACACTGAGCATAAGAAAACAGCTTAAAATCATCCAGGCACAATTATAACTGTTCATATACTCAGCCCCATGCCCTTGAGACATGTACACTTTCATTTGTGGGCAAAAATATTCCCAACCTTCCATGTTTCCTGGTAGATACAGTCCTCTGTAATTCAGATGTTCAAATTGTTGACCATAGACAGAGATTAGTGTAATCTGTAAGACAATACATGCCAGAAGCTAGAACAAGTCAAGAAAGAATTCCTCCTAAGAACCTCCAGAGTGAACTCTGCCAAGCCCTTTCCTTTGGACTTTCATCTTCATGCCTATGAGAAAGTACGTGTCACGTGTTACAGCAGCCTTAGGAAGCTCATCATATAGCTGCTCATAATATAAAGCTGGAAAAATTTTTCAGTTTTTTTTCTTTTTCCTTTGAGTAAAAGCTCAACAACAGATAGGCCATGCAGGTATGCTGGCTCCACAAAGTATTCCAGTACCTCAAGTACGACCTTGTTGCTTGCAAGGCAACTTGGAGAGCCCTGCCCACAGCTCAGGCTGACCTATTAAGAGTAAGACTGGGAGGCAGGAACTTAGCCAGCTTTCCCAGATGCTTCACTAGGGACTTCTTATACCATTGGCCAAACTTATGTCACATGACCACACTGCTGTAGAAACTGATGCCCTGAATAAAACTAACAATGCTGGTAGGAAAGCAAGAGGGGACCACTTCCACACACCTTAGTCATCCCTTTCCAAGAGTTCTGCGGGGAAAGTGACTTTCATGACATACAGGCTTGTTCCCACACAGGCCTGACATGAAAGACAACAAGGTTTCTGTTGTTCCAGCTTCCCAGTACACCCTTGCTTCTGGTTGGACCAGGGGTGGTTCCCTTTCTTTTGTAGGGCTAGGACCCTGAAAATTGACCTAATCTTTTGCCTCAAAATATGTTCCACAACAGAGTATCAAAGGGCAAGGCAGAATCCAGTCAGGGGGTAAGAATTCCTCTTGTTGCTGGCCCCTTCCAGTGAGTACAGCCTCAGGACCCAGCCCTCCATTAGATTCCTGGGCCTCAAAAACCCCTCCAAGCTCTGATGCAGCCTACTATTTTTGACTGAGCTTCCCCTCAGAGAGCCTACTAGCCACTCCCAGCCAGCCCTGCAGACCCCCAGGGAGCTAGGAAACCTGATCTCATCTTGCAGCTCATTTACCTGTCAACCCACTCAGCCACTGTGTGCTTCTACCTCAGCCCTCCAACCTTCACAGTTCTTCTGCCTTTGGAGCCCTAATGGTCATAGAAGCAAAGCAGCCTCAATCTGCTGACAGTACTACAAAACTAGTTCTTTTCAGTTTTCTGCAGTTTGTTATTGTTAATGTCTTGAGTGGATTCTGGTGTGTGTTTTTTTTTTTAATTGAGAGAGAACAAATTGTTACAGGCTTTTAAGAAAACCAAAAACAGTTGCTCTCTAATTATATCTATTAATCCATTCCATTCAACTTGCTTTCTGTTTTAGAGCACAACTTTTTATTAGCAAGAACTCCAGTCAAGTTTTCTCAATAAATAAAAGCTGCTGTTTTCTGTAGTTAAGAGGCCTTATTGGCATGGTTTATGGATTTATTTTTACTGAAAATTTTGGTTTAACTGTCATGCTCAAACATGTTGGTAGGCTCAACCTTTAGCTTTGCCCCTTATTGAAAATGCATTTTAGAAATATTTAGAGTAGCAGTGTTTTGGCATGCAAGTTCCAATGGTGTTTTCTCACATGTTCAATAAATATTCTTATTGTGTTTGTGTAATGCACCAGATATATCCCAAGTCTGGAAACACAGCCCTGAGCTCCGACTATCCCATTAGGAGAGATGGGAAGCAAATAATGCAGTAGATACTTGTGATGATATTGATGACAAGTGCTGTGGTAGAAGTGACTTGGTGCTCTCTAGTTGGTGGGGAAGAAGACTGTTCTAAAGAGACAACCCAGGGCAGGACTTGAGCAAAAAAGAAGAGCTTGGCTGGGAAGATTTGGAGAGCCATAAGAATCCTCACTAAGTGAGCAAGGGTGCTGAAGCTCTGGTGGCCATAGGACTATGTGGAAATCCAAGAGTGCCAGGCAGACACTGAGACAACCTTGTTGAATGGATAGCATGTAAAGGAGGCATTTTTTAAGACAATAGAAAATAAAAAAGCAGAAGATGTTGATAGATATGAATTTATGATGGTAGTTCTCAGATGGTATGGCTATCAGTAAAATGTGCTTTGTGCCTTCCAGCCCAGTCTCCCATACACCTCCAAGGCAGTGGGCTTTTACTCTGACCTCCAGAGCTCTCTTAAGAATCCCATCTCAGCCACAGTCCCTCCTAGGTTTTGGGCATCCTGCAGCAGGAGGAAGATGTGGTGGAGGGATAAGGAAGTTTAATGTATCAACCAGATACAAGAGTAGTACCATAAAATTGTCTGCTTATTACTAGTACATTGAAATAGCAAGGTGGCTTGCTGTTACAGATCCTTAGAGACATTTTAGTCACCTGGGAGGAATCTTTAATAAGAGGTGAGATAACACCACTGAACTCGCAGCAGTATAAGAAACTCAGGCTGGCATGCTACCTCCTGGAGTCAGGATGGGTGATAAAGGCATCCAAGTGTCTCATTGGAAGTGAGTCCCATCTAGCCTGAGCACACCTGTTCAGTGCTCCCCTCTGCCTGCAGGTTGTAGGGCATCCTCAGTGGGAGTAGTTGTTGTGAAATCTAGCAGAGAAATTCCCAAATTTGTCCAAAATTACAATGTGGTGATGTGTAATTTCCATTCAGACTATTAGTTATAAAATGTCATTCTTCTATTTTCAGTAAATATTCAAGAGGTAATATTACAAGAAAATTTGGAAAAAGAAGATCAAATACTGGTTTCCCTGGCAGGATTAAAACAGGTATGTGTATTGCTGTGACACCATTAGGTACCTGCTCTGAGGAGAGCACCTTAGAGCAGAGAGTACTTTATCAGTTGATGATATTTGACTAGTTTTCAGGCCTAACAGGTTTTATATTTCTCATACCACACCTTTTCCTTACCAAATCCATTGTGTTTGCTCCTCATCCAGAGCTGGCATGGTTGGTACAGCATGTTTGATCATTTATCCAAAAGTATATGAATGTTCTTCAAGCACAGCCCATAACCATACATGCTCAGAAAGCCCTCACTCTCTCAAGGTTCCAGTCTACATAACACTTGCAGGTCTAGGTGGCAATGAGGAGTACGTTCTCACAAATGTTAGCCTGATCGGAAAAGCTCCAAATGGGGTGGAACCACTTCCTTGGTGGAGGGGAGAGGGGGTTGTGCACCAGTACATTGTGCAAGCGTATGGGACTCCCTGTGTAAGATGCCACCCATCCATCTGTTAACACCCTGAGATTTCCTTTGCTCATTGTTAAGTCCACAGCTTTCATAAGCCTGAGTTTCCTTATCACTTCTTCCTTAGAAGAATATTCATAGTAGTATTCACAACTCAGAAGTCCTCTCTTATCTGGGAGGGATAGATTCCAATGACTACCAATGGGTATCTAAGACCATGGAGGATAGTACTAAACCCTTATTATGTTTTCCATATGTATAATAAGGTCTATCAATGAAACACAGATTGACAATAATAAACTTGATTATAACAGCAAACTAAAATAAAAAATTGAATGTGTTCTCTCAAAATGTCTTATACTGATGATGTGATATGATGCAAAGCTTGTGTGATGAGATGAAGTGAGGTACACAGGATAAAAATTGTAATGAGGTGTTTGGCTACCACATAGGGTGACTTGAATACAAGCCTGCCATGTCTTCTGGTAACCCGGCCACTAGTCTGTGTAGAATGGATAGTCTGTAGCATGGATGACTCATATCCTAGGTAGGAAAGAATAGGACAGCTACTCAGAATAGCACACAGTTTAAAATTTGGGAATTATTTCTGCCATTTCCCTTTAACATTTTTAGACTGCAGTTGGGTTCAGATAACAAATGAGGATAAGGGGACTCCTGTATTAATGTAAAGGTCAATGACAAGTCTGCTTTTAAATGTGTAGACTTAGCCAGCCTTTAAATACTTATTCATCTTTTTTCTTCTTTGAAAATAGATCAAAGATATTCTAAAAGGTTCCCTGCGTTTCAACCAGAGCCAGCTGGAGGCTGAGGAGAATGAGCAGATCACCATCGCAGATGACCACTACTGCTCCAGTGGACAGGGCCAGGACAACCAAGTTTCTGGGACCACCAAGCAGGTGCAGGAGCTCTGATGAACACTGTTACATTAACTCCATGGTTCTTCAAAGAAAGTCCCTACTAAAGCACTTCAGGTTATTCAACTATGAAATAACACAGCAAGGCAGGGGGCTATGTTCAGCCATACAGATTATACACTCAGTGCTGAAGATCATTATCATTCAGAGTTAATTAATGAGACTATAAACCTGTGGGAAGTAGAATGGGCCTGAGCACTATTATTCATTCTGTGAATCTCTGCCTTCATTATTGGTCAGTTGCTCCCAGCTGCTCTCTCCATTCCTTTAGCACAGAAAGTACAAGTACTATGCTAAATTTTCCTAAGGCTGTCTTAGTGGATTTCACTTGGCTAGAACCTTTCTTGGGTTTTGGCTTTGTTGGTTTTTTTGGTCAAATTTTGTCTTCATGGGGAAGAACTTCTCATTAATGTCAATACAAGAGTCAACAAACTTCTTTTATAAAGACCCATATAAAAACAGCCATTGCCAGGCACCTATGGCTCACACTAGAGACTGAGATCTGAGAATGGTGGTTCAAAGACAGAAAAGCAGGAGTTCATGAGACTCTTATCTCCAGTTAGTCATCAAGTGGAGCTGTGGCTCAAGTGGTAGAGTGCTAGCCTGGAGCAAAAAAAGCTTAGGGACAGTGCCTAGGCCCTGAGTTCAAACCCCAAGGACTAGTACTAACCAAAATAAAGTCAGCTTATAAAGTTCATTTCTTAAAATGAATTTTAAGTCAAACAAAATCTTCTCCAAGTCACTTTAAGTCTAACAGCATCTAGGACCTTGTAATTTGTTTTTGTGTTTTTATAAAACAGCAGGATAGTATTTGAATGAAGTTTTTTTTTTTCAGTTTAAGAGTGTTTGCTGAGAAGACAGAATTCTGATTAACTCCTTGTGAAACTGTTTGAAATTGCCATGTAGTGCTGCCCCAGAGCGCTTCAGCTCAAGGCGAGTGCTCTACCACTTGAACCAGAGCGCCACTTCCAGTTTTCCAGTGGTTAATTGGAGATAAGAGTCTCACAAACTTTCCTACCCGGGCTGGCTTTGAACCACAATCCTCAGATCTCAGCCTCCTGAGTAGCTAGGATTATAGGTATGAACCACTGGTGCCTGGCAAACCTAGCCATTTTTAATTCAGTTTTATTTAAAAGTATGGCATTCGTGGGGGTTTTGTATTTTTTTAATGTTATTTATTTGTAAGAGTGATATCAGAGAGGTTACAGTTACATAAGTAAGGTAAGGTAATGAGTACATTTTTTGTTGAACATTGTTACCCCCACCCTTGTTTTCTCCCACTTTCCCTCTCCCATAACTTCCCTTCCCCCAAGCTGTAAAATTCATTTCCAACATAGTGTCTTGTAAGTGTCGCTGTTGCATCAGTTCACCCATTGTCCTATGTCTCACCATTTCGTTATTCCCCTTCCCTTCCCCAAATCAGGTAAAGGTATATACAAGACACAGGGTACCACAATTAAAAACAATAACAGGGGATAGACCAAATGGGAAAAAAAAAAAAGAGAAAAAAGAAATAACTTCACACAGTACATTCAAAAACAAACAACTCTTGTTTCCAGATCTCGGAGTTCCTTTTGATTAGCATCATTTTATGCTCATATGTACATAGCTAGTGAATTATTGTGATCCTCTGCTAGGACTACCCTAAACATATATTAGTTACTACAAATGAGGGAGCCTGTAATCAAACACAGTGGGTTTGCTCTTGGTGAGTGCAGTCAATAAGGACAACCAGGCGATGAGAGTGAAAATAAGGCTGTGTGCAGCAATACAGGGCACATGGCAGGATACACTCACAAAGCACAGTTTCTCAGAACAGAGGAAGCAAGGGGATTTCACTGGTGCTACTTGCACATATTCACACTGGACAGACTTCACGTGCAGAGGCAACCACATCCCAGAGCATGCACAATTTAAGATCTTGCTTCTTCATATTTTACATGTTTAATGACCGGACCACCTCTGGGGCAGAGAACTCAGGAGCAAAGTTTGGGTCACCAAGAAGAGGGGCTGTGCAGCTGCAGCTCTGGATGGTTTAAATTGGTTCCTTATGGTCTTTTCTGGAGAACCTCAACTAAAACATGAAACGATGTCAGCCAATCCTCATGAGAGGCAGCAGTTTCTGCACCACTGGCATAGGTGCTCAACCCTAAACAATCCTGCTTAATGGCTAACAAACTTAGTAGTCTCTCCTACTGTTCCCAGAGGACCCTGCACTCACATACCCAAGATGATCTGGTCTGAGCTATGTATGTACCAGAGGAAATGTTCTTAGACCTTATCTGGCAGGGCATCACTGTGATGCAGTGCAAAGACCCTTCATCTCTGCATGTGTCTCCAAGGCTTAGTCAGCCCCTCTGGATCTAAGGGGCTCCTGCTATAGCTCCTACCCTATGGTCGATCATAGGGCTTGAACTCTGGGTCTAGGCCCTGTCTCTTCAGCTCAAGTCAAATGCTCTGCCATTTGAGCCACATGCACCACTTCCAGTTTTCTGGTGTTTAATTGGAGATAGGCGTCTCAAGGACTTTTCTGCCAAGGCTGACTTTGAACCATTATCCTCAGATCTCAGCCTCCTGAGTAGTTAGGATTATAGGCATGAGCCACTGGCGCCTGGCCTTATGATACTTTTACGTTCATTTAAAAAACAGTGCTCCTAAGGTAGGGAGAATTTGGGGAGTAATGCTCTCTGTGCTTCAGAGGAAATAAGGAAAATCCTAGATGCAAAACACATCAAGTGTATCCTGTTGCTAATAAGCCCAAAGATCTGGACTAGATTCATAAGTTGAGGTCAGGGGTATATCAGGTAGGAATCCCTGACCCACACTCTTTTTGCATAAGTCTGTATCCCATGGTTTGGGCTGACTTTTCCTTCTCATTGTGGGGGGTTGGGAGGAAGGGCTCTGGCCATATGAATGATAGCTAGATATGTGCCATCCCAAGACTTCCAAATGAGAGTGCTGCCAGATATGTTCTGAGGGCCTGTTCTGGCAGGCAATTGGTGTCTAGGGTTATAGGAGTCTCATGAGCTTCTGTTTATAGGGATCCAAGGGTTGGTGGCAGGCAAGCTCCTGAGATACTTAGATGTATTCACATTAAGTCAGTAACAGATTGTGCCACAGCTCAGTCCTAACTTAGGTGTGAATCACCTCTGTTTTGGTTAGCCACTGAAGCCTAGTGCAGAACCACCAGGTTTCTCACTGTGGGGACATGGCTCAGTGTTCTGACAGTGCCCTTCCCCATCACAGACTGTGACAGGGTTATTCTGTAGTGGATCTATGTGCCTGATCCCCACTATGATGTGACATAGTTGTTATTCCAAGACCCCACCCTTCACACACACCTCTAGGATAGTTTTGATGAACTAAGTCCATCACTGTAGGAGGTAGGACTTTTTGGACCCTGGATTCATCAGTTAACCAAATCAACATATACCTTACCTTACATGTACTTGGGTCCCAAATTTTGATCTGTTTATTAAAGGGATTTATGTTGTAATGGTGCTGGCCAATTTTAGGCAGGACTGACAAGTTAAACTTTTCTGATTGCTCAAGTTTGAAGTAGGAAATTATGAAACTTCTGCAAATTGTGTAAATGGAAGTAAGTAGTTAAGACTGTCAAGGAAATTCTTTAGGAATTCATCTTTGCATCTAGAAAATAGTGTGATAGTACAAAACAGTATCTTTAGTTTGCTTTGTGATATTGGTCAAGCTAACTAGGTCCCCCGGCCAAGCTTGTTCACTTGACCTGGGATGTTAGCGGGCAGGATGTGGAAGTTCATAAAAGAACAAAAGTGTGGAGACCTCTAGGCATGTAATTTTTGTTTGTCTAAGCCAGTCTATAGCCCTACTGGAGGAGAAGCATGCCTGGTAATTAGCATATGATGGAAGGATCCTTACTTCAAGTCACAGGCTATGAATGTATTTCCCCTCTTCAAAAGTCTTGCTGAGTAAATTGATCATGGCATCTCCTCTAACACTAGGATTCACAGTAAAGTTTCCTCTATTTCCAGCCACAGAGCTACCTGTTAGGAGAATCAAGTGCAGGATAGTAGGAATGGAACCAAAGTACCCATGCTCTGGAAATAGGAAGTCAAACCTGAGACTCCATTGGCTTATGTGCATGCGGAAGCAGGGAGAAGCCCTACTCCCCAAGGCCACCACAGTTCTCTCCTCAGATCACATGCCAGAGACAGGAATGGGATGAGGTTTAGTTTCTTCCCCACCCCCCCCCAAAAAAAAACAGTTCTCTCAGTCCCATTTTCACTCATGTCTTCTTTCAGAAATCCATATGCTTTTCTCCCTCTTTGTGAATGAATGTGTTCACAAGAGGAGACAGGGAACCTCAGAACCCACTACAGTGTTAAGGCAGGTGTTGTGAAGATACATCAATGTCAGATGTAGAAGGTATCTGAGCCATTACATAGCCACTTGCCCAGCATGTCACCAAGGACATGCAGTTTCCAGGCTCCGTACACAGCTCATGGACTGCCTGGACCAACCAGTCAGGGAGGCCCAAGGATCCAAGGGGCATTTCCAGCCAAGAGGCTCCATACATCTCTTGACTTCAGGCCTCTGCACTAGCAGGTCAAGCAGGCAGACTCAGAGATTGTAACATCTTTGCATACCATCACTTGACAAAGTGTGCTTCCTGCCAGCTGGCCACAGATATCCTTGGCCTTTCCATGTGTCCATGAATGCTAACTCATTTAAGTGAAAAAGTCACTTACAGTTGCTTTGTAGACCACAGCAATACTATACTTTGCAATTAACTGTCACATTTAGCTTTCCTGCTTACGAACCTACTACTTAGCACCACCATTGCCCCAGAAGCTCTTGACATACACACCCACGATGAAGCTGGCTGTGATAAAGAGATGAGGCAGTTGGCAGGCACAGTGGTGGCATTAGGCCATTTCAGAGTTGGTGGTAAAATTTCTCCAATGTGAGAGTCACATCCTCACATGTCATCTCACTGCACTGGGATCACACACTCTTTATCCATACTTTAAGATTAGAGAATAAAGCTTATGGAAAAGGGATTTGCACTTGGTCTCCACATGAGACTGGCAAGAATGATGACTGCAGCCAATGGCTAGTTCCTGGGCTCTGCCTCCTGGCATCATAGATGCCACCTCTGCAGTTTGGCCAGAAGGAAGCCAGCATTCAGTTTAACAGGGGCTTAACTAGGTGCTGTTGGCCATATACCAGAAACCTGGCCCCCAGGGCAGTGGAACCAAACCATATGTCCAAGGAAGGATATGGCACAGAGGCCTAGCTACACAGTGCTCCCCCAGTGCTCAAAAAGTCTCTGCTTAGTCCTTTACTAATTTCTGCTTTCACCAACTTGTTCTACTGACTGTACTTCACAGGCTTCTTCAGAAACACCAGTGCGCACAGATGGAGGGAGTTCAGATGACTTCATCTTGGTTTCCAAAGAAGATGATGGGGGCAGTGCCAAGGGTGCCTTCTCAGGCCAGGCCCAGGCTCTTCGCACCCTTAGAAGCACATCTGGGAAAAGCCAGGCCCCAGCCTACTCCCCACTGGTGTTCTCAGACCCACTGATGGGTCCAGCCTCAGCTTCCTCCAGCAACCCCAGCTCCAGCCCTGACGATGACAGCAGCAAGGACTCTGGCTTCACCATTGTGAGCCCCCTGGACATCTGACAACAGGGGCCCAGCCACTACCTCAGTGGCCTCAAAGCTCCATCAGTGGAGACTCCGCTGAAACCAATGCTTGTTTCCCAGCATGCATTTGGCATTGGTAAAGCCTGTTGGGACCCTCTAGAAAGAAGCAAGTAAGGCCACAGACCACATAGAGTTATAATCCCTGAAATGTAGATGGGAGTCCCTCTGTGGGGACCTCTCACCCCTTGCCCCTTCCTTCCTTTGAATTAGAGCTGGGTTAGGTACCCAGCACCATACTCAATGTCAGAAAAGGCCAAACCACCACCAAAACCAATTTTCTTCCACTAACTAAGAAGGCCCCACAGCTCCATCAGTTACATTCAGGACGAGTGGAAGGAGTTGGTCTCAAAGTTCTCTCTTTCAAAAGCATCAGCCACAGGAAGACAGGTTAATGTCAAGAAAGCTTATTCTGTGGAAAACTGCTTGCTTCCATTCCTACCTTGGGAAGTCATATAGCAGAGTCAGGTACAATAGAATAAATGAGAATGGCTAGATTTCAGGGTTGGAACTACCTACCAACCTCTCAAAGTTATGATCTTTAACAGCAGGCTCTAGACTTAAGAATCATACTTAGGTGTAATGTGGTGTTAGGTTCTCTGATTGGTTAACGGAACCTTTATAACCTCAGACTAGTATACTTTGGATCACTGCTCCTGCTTAAGCAACTGTTTGACATCTTTTAGAGTCTTTCATGGTCAGAAAAGATGGTCACTATAAGACAGTCTTTGCTGCACTCACTTCAAAAGTTGCAGGAATACTACTATCTTACAATTGAATAATGTGACCCTAATGTTAAATGGGGAAAAACATTTCACTTCGTTGATTTTCTGACCAAGTCTCTCTAGTTACAGAGCTAGATTTATCTCTAAGAAGAAAAGCTTAGGGAAAACCAGGCTCATTCTTATCCAGAGTAAAGTGGCTATGATAGGCAACTATATCTGGAGTCCCTCTTGGGGAACAGCGCTCTTAGAGAACATTCCAGGTGCAAGGAGGATGGGATTCCTACACAGCCCTGCCCTTTTTTGGAGCTAGTAAAGGAGCTTCCAAGCCTGCGCTCATCTGTAAACTCTGCACCCCAGCACAGCTGTCAGGACCAGGCCTGCTGTGCCAGCCCTTCCTGAGCTGTGCAGAGACTCCACTGCAGTGAGTAGCTCAGGGAACCACAGCAGGCACAGCATTTGTTACATGAGCCATCTCTCTTCTCCAAGGAGAAGGGCCTTGGAAAGAACACCTCTCTTCTGTCTGCTTCCTGCTCCCTGCTGGGGTCAGTGGAGACTGCACATGGATGCAGGGCCTGGTTTACTGCCATAGAGAAGAGCAGCCATAGCAGGAGGAACTGGCTCTGTGCCTCTCCCCAGAAGGTGGCAGGCCTCTGGGCAGTGGCAGCTTTCCAGGTACCTTTATATTAAAGTGAAAAGCTAAGTATGAAGGAGTGCACACTGTCCCTTCCATTGCTAACCATGTGTTCTCTGCAGACAAGTGTGATAATGACATGATTTCACATTCCATCTCCAATAAAATGGTGATGATTCTCGAGTCAGCTACCACACAGGGAATTCTAATTAACTCTCCAATTTGTTCTTCAGTGGTAACAGAGAAATCTCCTCTTGCCACATCAACACGTAAGCTGAATAACTATCTGGTTTTCCCAGATAACAAGGTAGGCTGGCCTTCCGCCAGTGGACAACTGGTGCCTTTGCACTAATTTGCTCTCTGGGTCCTCATTCTGACTGGTCCTGTCAGCACTGCTAAGTTTCTGCCAGCATACATCCCTGTGAAGACACTTCCTAAGCTTGAGTCCTCACATACACGGGGAGCCTGAGAGAGGGTGCCATTGACCACTTTCTCACAGAGGACTTAAGACAGTGATGGTGTTCTCAGTACTGAAGTAGAACCCACATCAAGGTCTTAGGACAGAGACCAGAAAGGACCACAGTGGCAGTCTCATAGCTAGGCCACTGACATGCTCTCTTTCTTTGTCCTGAGAGCCATAACTGAATGTCCCTGGCTACAAAAGAGCCGCTGACCACTCACCAGGCCAAGAAGACTAGGCTGATCTTCTGCCTTGGCCTTGGCATTTAGTAGTCAGTAAAACCCCGAGCCCTGCTTGGAGGCTAGGAGTGCGCCTGCTCCAGAGTGTGCTTCTGTGGCCTCAGTAAGCTCACCAACTTCTCAAAAGAAGGAAGCCAGGACACAATTACAGTCTTGAGGTATTCTTTTCTGTGTGACTTTTTCATTCTTGTTAAGCATTGTTCGCATTTGTATTAGTTATAGTGCTATTAAATAATGTGTTCCTCATTATTTCATCAGGTACTTAAGCTCAATTGCACATTCATAAAATCCTGAATATATGAAACATTAACAATGTGGTAATCAGTGGAATTGCTCGTTTTATTAACATTTAAATACATTTTATATATCTTAAGCTTAGATAAACTCCAGTTGACACTTTTTTATGTCTTTGTATTTCATGCAGTCCTTTCTGATCAGAATGGAAATATGAAGAGTAAAGAAAATATAGCTATGTTTTAAATAAGAGCATTAGAGACTAGAGAGTCATAATGATTTGCCTTATCTTAACTTGTATACCAAGAGGTCACATAACACTTGAAGATTCTAATTATACTGGATGATCCTCACAAAGACAACCTCCTGCTGAGTTTAGTGCTAACTGCAATCTGGATAGAAACAACCACACAGCAGAATGAACATGATTGTAAAACTAAACCAAGATCTCCCTGTGATTTGTCTTTCCACATACAATTGAGCTGTCTTGCCACAGGCCTCATAGCCCTAAGGAAGCCACACAGGGGGTGGGTGCTGCCTTTACTCTGTCAGAGATGTCAGAACAAAGGGAAAACTCCTTGACACGCAATCTCCTCCAAGGATAAGCTGTCATAGGTGACCCAAATTTGTGGCTTTTGTTTTCATTATTTAAGAAACTGCTGTGTGGGGGTCATTACAGAAGTGTAGTGAGGACTTATGTCCCCATGTGTTGAGTGGCTGCCCTGTTAGCCCAGACCAGCTCTATCTGTCCTCCCCTAAGGACATACCTGGCCCCTACCATGTCCAGAGCAGATGGACTGAGGAAGCCATGGCACCAAGAGAATAGAACTGAGGAGCTGCCAGAAAGCCAGCTTCCTCTCACAAGCCAAATCACAATCTCAGTGTTAATACTCCAAGTTCATGTAACCAGGCTAGAGAGAAAGGTCATAACTTTACTCTCAATGACACAATTCATTTGATATTAGAACCTCAGCGATGCCATTTATATCCTGTCATTTGTTTCTCATCCATCTTCATGTTGTAACTCATGACCTAGGAAATGATTTAGCATCTTGGCATAGCCATCCCATTCAATATGGTTATAATAAAGAACTGATGCAAACTGGAGTGCAGCTCCCCTTTTTCCAGGTAGAGCATGCCGGCAGGGCAGAGCTGAGTGCTGATGGAGGTACCTGGGCAGGCCTCAGCCCCCCGCCATTTCCTCCCCATCTCTACAGCGTGGGCCTCGGTTACCTCATGTACATGCTGGGACAACTCTAGTGGGATAACTTTCACTTGGCAGTGACCTGACTACACAGGGTAAGACTTGAGGCAGGAAGCACAGCTGGACCATGAAGGAGAGCAATTTCAGGGATGATCACTGGTTCTGGGAAAGCCCCTGGAGATGGAGCACCGTGTCCGAGGTTTGCCCTGGAAGCCTCATTTATACTCATAATGCTGCCTTTCTTTGGTGAAAGGCTGTGGGATGGGGGGACAGAGAAGACACCTGGGAAGGTATCCCTAGACATTTCCAACCTCTATATGGGTCCCAGACCCTGCCACTAAAGGGCTTTCCCTCCTGTCTTCCCTGCAGGCTCTGCTAGTACAAAAGTGAGGGCCTGGAGCATTTTTCAGATGGTTCAGGCTAGTGATGGTAACCTCAGCTACCCTAGCCACACAAGCCCACTAAGTGCTCGTACACACCCCAACTGACCAGAAGCTTAGGAATTTCCTCCTGTTCAGCTGCACCTCTCCACCTGGAGGTTCACCACAAGTAATGTGAACCCCAAGGGAGAGTATGGCCGCCAGGGCTGCCACGCTGGACCCTAGCCCTCACATGAGGGTACACGAGATACTCCTTCCCTTATTCTGCTCACAGAGGAGAAGCAGAGTTCTATGGAAGAGACAGGGCCATACCTCTGCATCTGACTTTGGACTCCAGGACCTTAAAGTGCCAGCTTCCATGGCCCACAATGCCTTATGGGAGGGGCGATGAACAGTTGCAGTTTTATGTTGTAGTTTGTCTCTGCCTCAGCCAGAACTTTGCCTTTTAAGAATGTATGTCACCAGCAACCTCTGCATAGGAATGTCACCCCCAGAGAGCTCACCCCACATCAATCCTCTTCTCAGACTCAAGTAAACCCCTCTAAATGTAAGGCTATTAGATGCTAGAGACACAGATTTCTCCCTCCCATTCCAGGAAAGAGTAAAAGTACAGAATATAGTATGATTCTATATTAAGAAATTAGAGGAATAGGGGCTGGGAAGGTGGCTCAGTGGTAGAGTGCTTGCCTTGCATGCATGAGGCCCTGGGTTCGATTCCTCAGCACCACATAAGCAGAAAAAGCTGGAAGTGGCGCTGTGGCTCAAGTGGTAGAGCACTAGCCTTGAGCTGAAGAGCTGAGGGTACCATGAGTTCAGGCACCATGACTGGCAAAAAAAAAAGAATGTAAAAAACAACAACAACAAAAAAGAAATTGGAGGAATAATGAAAGGCTATGGTAGCCCAGAAGATGCCTCCAGCCAGCCAGGAAGGGCTCCTACTAAACAGCTTACAGTGGGACAGAGGTCTGCAGGAGTCAGCCTCACCCATGTGGTAAGCAGAGGTGACTCACCCACTTCCTGCTCAGTAAATGTTAGAAACTGCTGCAGGTGAATTTACAGCAACCAGGAAGGTTATTTTCCCATAGACACTTGTATGGGGGCCAGCCCCTCACTGAAGACTTGATAGGTCAAACCTTCAATGACAGCCACAGAGCATGCCCAGGCCACAAGGGACCATGGGAACTTAATGGCAGCATCCTGATTAGCTCAGGACCAAGTGACCATGTGACAGGAGCCCCCATGCCTCCCAGAGGAATGAAGAGACGTGTCTACCAAGGTGTAACAGAAGATGAAGGGTTACAGTGGTGTCACCTCTGCTCCCCCCAGCCCGGTATTCCAGGAAAGGTCAGCCAGCAAGGCCACAGAGATGGCTGTTTACTGCCTTTACCCACATCCTTGGTCCTCAGCCCAGCATGGACGCCTCTTGCCTCCTCAGCTCTGCCCTCATCCACAGCCATTCAGCCTCCCAAGCCCAGTCCACAGCTCTGTACATGACCTCCCTGTCCCCAGTCCCTTCAGCCCCCTACCCTAGTCCCCTCAGCCCCCTACCCTAGTTCCCTCAGCCCCCTGCCCATTCCAGCATAGAGTCTCATGCTAAGCATCCAGCCTACCCCTGCCTGGGAGCAGATGGTCCTCTGAGCCCTAAAGATGGAAGGGTGTGCCACTATCTCTACCCACCCCACCAGCCTGTGCTCAGCCGCTGTCCACCTGCTCAAGACCCCTGCCTGATCTCTGGTTTACATCTGGTGAATGTTCCCCACTCACTGGTCTTCTCTGGATGCATCCACATGAAGTGTCCAGAGGTCCCAGTGTTGTTTATTTTTTTCCCACAGTACCAGTTGCTTTGGCTTCATAACAAATGCCTGGACTGTAGGCCATAATGCTGCCAGCCATTCATTATGCTCTGGATGAAGGCTTCAGGCAGAGTGAAGTGGAATTACCTGTCATACTGTCCTGTTGTCTAGGGCCTGTGCAGCCTTAAAGTCTTGATGTCAGAGTGACCTGTAAAGAAAGAGAAGGGCCAGATGAAGTAACCTGACCTGTTATGACCTGCTCAACACACAGTCCCATAGCATCAATATCACCTCTACCACATTCTACCCATCAAGGGTAAAATCACAGCCCACCCAAATGAAGGGGGGAGGAGGAGGCAGTGTCCCGAAGCCCATGTGAGATGAAGTACTACTGTGGCTGCTCAGGAGGACAATGCCTGTTATGCTTACCAACTGGATGCTTCTCCAGGTGGCCAGAAGAGTCCCTCGCCACTCTGGACTAGGGATGCTTTGCCCCTACTATAGAGTTTAGAGGCTCTATCCAAACCCTGTACTATGTGTTGCTGCTCACTCATCTCCAGAAAAAGCTTTATTCCATTGTTTCAAGGTATAATCCCAGAAACGGTGTGCAGGAGTTGAGAACAGACGATGCTGGAAGCCTAAAATTGGAAGCCCTCTTCTCTTCCTACATTTTGAAGACCAGCCCATGCACTTTCCTAAGCTTCTTTGTCATTCTTTGATGATCTATCCCTGAGGACACCACCCCCAGCAGAATGGTGAAGTCTGGGGTGCCTCAAGCTCCCGAAGGTGGCAGGCTTTGTACAACCACAGAAACTCCTGTGGCTTCCTCCCACCATGTCCAATAGCCGGCCAGACTCCATATGGTAAAATCCATCCAGAGGCAAATTGCTGGGCGTGTGAATGCATGGACTTCCCCAGTGATGTGACAAAGGGGGGTGGCAATGCTGCAGAGTTCTCAGAATCCTGAGCGTTAGAGATTCAGAGAAAGTGTGCTGTGGCTGGGTGCTGGCAGAGTTGCTAACCGCAGGGCCTGCTCAGAGTCGAGTGAGAGCTTGCTGAGCCTTCTGTCCCCAGGTGTATACATCACAGCTGTCCCACAAGAAGGGACCCTGGGGGAGAGGAGCCTTGGGTCTCTAGTTGAACTCCACTTTAGGTTATCTCTCCTCCCACAAGGCTTGGTATCAGCTCATCCAGGTGGATGTGGCCCCCATTTGAAATGGGAGTAAGAAATACATTTTATGATGTAACAGATAAGATGACGTTTGCCACTATGTAATACAAAGATCTAAAAATGTCAGTGGTTTAAAAACAAAAGTTCCTTACTTGAGTGCCAATTCAAGGTTTCCAGTATTGTCCTGGCTCTCCTCCATGCAGCAATTCAGGGACACAGCACCATGAGACTCCAACACCCTCCCCTCAATTCTCACAACCACTGACAGAAGGGATATGTCACCACCAATCACATGCCAATGGCAAGAGCAAGTCACTCAGGGGATAGCTTTCCCAGGGTTAAACCGACTTGCATAAATCTCAGCCAGGTGACAATACTGATCCACCAGAATGTTGAGAAGGACCATCACCTGTGAAGCCTGCTGGGAAGCAGCCTTTGTGTTCCTATGGTTCAGAAACATATGGGCAAATAAATATTCCACCCATATCATGTCCCAAATTGACATCAGAGTCATTGTCCTCTTTCTTTGAAAAGACAAAAAGACAAATTAGACTTTACTGAGAGACCCAGACTTCCCTGCATAAAGTTGATTTCAAAGTGTTTAATTTTGGTCCATGCACCCAAATTTCTTCAATTACCTCCTATTACAAAGCAGGGCAAGGAGCCTCTCTGTGGAAAGGTATGCACTAACAGAATGGGTACACACTATCTCTGGGTTTAAATAGGACCTCTACCTCCACACAAGCTGTGTGCTCTTAAGAACATGCACAACTTCTCTGGCTTGGTCATGATGTATTGCCTACCTCTCAGGATGCATATGAGGGGCAGATGAAAGAAAGTGAGCAAAGTGCCCAATGGTTCCAATGAAGACCACCATGTCTCACTCCCAACAAGGAGAGAGCAAGATCAGAAAGCTGGCTTCTGTCTCCAAGTGTTCACAGTTGGCAGAACTATCCCAAGGAAAGGATGCATGTACAGCCTGTGACTTAATGTCCCAGACACACAGCTCTGGTTCACATATAGGCATTCAACAAGTACTTACTGGGCATTTCAAATACTGTTCTAGAAAAAGAAAACACAGAAAGGTCCTTATACAGATCACTATCTAATGCCACCCTTTTTACCTGTCTCCCTACACACACACACACATAGTCTTCTTTGGTCATTGTTTTGAATAAATGCAAGGGTTCAGAGAGAGTCATGATGAATGCCATTTTTAATTATAGTATTGATTTTTGAAAAGGGACCACAGAGATCCCAAATAGCCAAGGCAATTTTGAGCATAAAAGCAGAGGTATGACAAAACTGAAGTTCATATAGTACAAGCTCTAGACACCAAAACACAGTGTCATAAAAACACACAATGGAAAAGAATGGAGAACCAAGAAATGAATCCACACATACACAGCTACTTCATCCTTGCCTAAACATATCTGAATAATAGTCTCTTTAATAAATGGTGCTGGGAAAACTCAATATCCACACGCAGAAAAGAGAAACTAGATCTTTACCTCTCCAAATACAAAAGCTGTAAGGGAAATATATACACACACACAAATACACACACACACACACACACGTACACACACACCCTACAAAGGAAGTCTTATCAGAATAACAGACTTCTCAACAGAAACCTTTGAAACAAGAAGGCCGTGGAATGATGTTTGTCAAATCCTGAAGGTCAACACTGACAAGTCATAATATTCTATTTAACAAAGGTATCATTCATGACAGCAGGATAAATTAAAATTTTCCGTGATAAACAAAACCTAAAGCATTTTTAAAACCACTAAACCAGCACTATAGAAGATATTCAAAGGCATCCTGCACACAGGAAAATACCAACATAAAAGTTAAAACATATCCCACTAGAGGAGTAGTTAAAAATGGCAGGAACAAAAAGAAATATAAACTAAAATTTTGTGTGAAATAGCCAGAAATGTTCTTTTAATTCTTTTACACTTTATAAAAATACTCAATTCTCAATTAAACACACAAAATAGTAAGTTGGACCAAAAGACAACTATCTGTTGCCCACAAGGAACAAATCTATTGACATGAACAAATACAGGTTTAGGATAAGAGGTTGGGGAAAAAGAGTCTTCTAAGCAAATGGATCACAAAGCAGGCAGGCAGTAGCCATACTCATTTTTTTTTTAAGTAGATCACAAACGAAATTAGAAGGAATTAAAAAAAAAAAGTCACTTCATATTTAAAAAGGGAACTTGCTTTTTCTTCTTTTTTTGTGTGTGTGTGTGTGGGGGTCCAGTCGTGGGGCCTGAACTCTGGGCCTGGATGCTGTCCCTCAGCTCTTCAGCTCAAGGCTAGCGCTCTACCACTTGAGCCACAGCGCCACTTCTGGCTTTTTTCTTTTTGCTTATGTGGTGCTGAGGAATCAAACCCAGGGCCTCAGGCATGCAAGACAAGCGCTCTACCACTGAGCCACCTTCCCAGCCCTAAAAAAGGGAACTTTCTATCAAGAAGACATAACAATTCTCAACATCTATGCATCAAACATAGAAGCATCCAAATTAGTTAGGCCCTGATAGTTGGAAATTTCATTATTTCACTCTCATCAATAAATAGGTTATCCAGGAAAAATTCAACAAAGAAAGCTAAGATTCAAATGACACCACAGACCAACTGGTCCTAGCAATTATCCACAGGACATTTCTGAAATACCAGCTGCACAATATATATTCTTCTCAGCAGATCATGGAACATTCTCCAAGATAGATCATATCTGGTGTCTTAAAGTAAATCTCAGCAAATACAGGAAAGTTGAAATAACCTCCTGATTCTGTCACACCATAACAAAATAAAATTAGAGCTTAACAGCAAAAGAAAGCACAGAAAATATTCAAACTTATAGAAAGTGAACAAAACAGTGGGTCATCAAAGGGACTGTCCTGGCTCTCCTCCATGCAGCAATTCAGGGACACAGCCACCATGAGACTCCAACACCTCCCCCAATTCTCATAACCACTGACAGAAGGAATGTGTCACAACTAATCACATGCCAATGGCAAGAGCAAGCCGCCCAGGGGATAGCTTTCCCAGGGCTAAACCGACTTGCATAAATCTCAGTCAGGTGACAATACTGATCCACAGAATGCTGAGAAGGAATCCAGTGAAAATCAAAACACAATCAGAACCTTTAGAACACAGCAAAGGCAATTCTAAGAGTAAAATTTATAGTATGAATGCCTCCATCAACAAAATAGGGAATCTCAAAAAAAAATACTCTAATGATGCATCTCAAGCAAGAATAAATCAAACCCAAAACCATTGGATAGAAAGAAATAATAAAAATTAGGGCAGAAATAAAAAAAACTGTATTTTAATTTTTTAATCTACATTTTATTTATTTATTTGCCAGTCCTGGGGCTTGAACTCAGCGCCTGGGCACTGCCCCTGAGCTTCTTTTTTGCTCAAGGCTAGCATTCTACCACTTGAGCCAGAGCACAACTTCTGGCTGGTACTGAGGAATCGAACCCAGGGCTTCATGCATGCTAGGCAAGCACTCTACCACTAAGCCACATTCCCAGACCCTTTTTTATTTTTATTTATTTTTTGTTGGTTGTAGGGCTTGAACTTGGGGCCTGGGCACTGCTCATGAGCTCTTTTCTCAAGGCTAGCACTCTACCACTTGAGCTACAGTACCACTTCCAATTTTTAAAATAATTTTTATTGTGATTAAGTGATTACATAAATTTCACAAATTTCACAGTACTGTGAGATAGTGATACTTGGTTAAAGTTACAAACACAGTCCAGCCTTCATGAGGCAAACTGTCATTATCATGGTCTATGAAGTTTGTGAATTCTATGAGCTTTGACAATACAACTATCTCTTCCACATCGGGTGTAAGGTACGTTCATTCTTTCCGTATGCTTAGTGTCAGCTGTTCCCTCTTTCCCTCTCACTCCCTCACTCCCATCGCTGCCCTTGAGTTGCTTAGTTTTCATCAATGTCCAGTGCAGATGATGGGCCCCTGTTATGTGTTTTCCCATGTTTCCCTCTGTTCTGTGTCCTCCTCCTAGTTTACCTCAGATATGCGCATGTATATACCATATATGGGGTCATTTAGCAATGATAAGACAAGATGAGTGGAGGTCCTTTGTTTCTGGAGTCCTGTTTAGTTGTCGTAACTCCTTGCATTTTGTATTTAACATCCACATATCAGGGAGACCATGTGCCATTTGTCTCTTTGCTCTTGGCTTACTTCAATCAAAATGATTTTTTTTCTAGTTCCATCCATTTCCCTGCAATTCCCATTATTTTGTCCTTTCTAATGACTGCATAATCTTCCATTATATATAGGTAACACAATTTTTGGATCCATTCATCTCTAGTGGGGCATCTGGGTTGTTTGCATACCTTGAACAGTGCTGCAATGAACATGGAGGTATGTGTGTCATGGTAGCCTGGTTCCTGTTGCTCAGGGTAGATGCCTAGGAGTGGTATATCTGGATCATAGGGAAGGTCTATATTTAGCTTTCTGAGGTAGCTCCAGACAACTTTTCAAAGTGGTTTATTAGTATACATTCCCACCAGCAGTGACTAGCGTTCCTCTTTCTCCGCATACCCTCCAGCATTTGTCGATGGCTGAATTTAGGATGTAGGCCATTCTGACTGGGGTAAGGTGGTATCTTCAGGGTTGTTTTTACTTGCATTTCCTTTACAACCAGGGATAGTGAACATTTCCTCATGTGTTTATTTTCCTTTTTTTGGAGGGGGGTTTAGTCGTGGGGCTTGAACTCTGGGTCTGGGTGGTGTCCCTCGGCTCTTCAGCTCAAGGCTAGCGCTCTACCACTTGAGCCACAGTGCCACTTCCAGTTTTCTGGTGGTTTATTGGAGATAAGAGTTTCACAGCCTTTCCTGCCTGGGCTGGCTTTGAACTGTGATCCTCAGATCTCAGCCTCCCAAGTAGCTAGGATTACAGGCGTGAGCCACCGGCGCCCAGCTATTCTTTGCCATTTTTATCTCTTCTTCTGAGAAGTCTCTCTTTAGTTCCCTTGCCCACTTAGTAATTGGTTTGTTAGGTTTGGGAGGGATTAGTTTCTTGAGGTCCCTGTATATAATGGATATTAGGCCCTTGTCTGATATATTGCTGGTAAATATTTTTTCCCATTTAGTTGGTTGTCTTTCCAACTTGGTTGCTATGTCTTTAGCTGTGCAGAAACTTTTTATTTTAATGTAGTCCATATATTGAGTCTCTTCAATTTGTTGTGACCATGGGACTCTGTTCAGGAAGTTCCTGGCTGTGCCTACATGTTCAAGTGTCTCTCCTACTCTGTCCTGCAGTAGTTTCAGAGTTTCAGGTTTGATATTAAGGTCTTTAATTCATTTAGAGTTGATGGTTAATGCTTAGTGATAGGTTGTAGTCTACTTTTAGTTTTGTGCATGTGGCCTCCCAGTTTTCCCAGCACCAATAGTTGAAGAGGCTATGCTTCTTCACTTCTTTGGCTCCTTTGTCAAATATAAGCTGAATGTAAGTAAGCATGTGGTTATATTTCTGGATCTTTTAATCCATTCCATTGGTCTTCACGTCTGTTTTTGTACCAATACCAAGCTGTCTTTGTTATTATGACTCGATAGTACAGTTTGAAGTCCGGTATCATGATCTCTCCCATGTTTGGTTTATTTGTTTTTGGTTTTTTTTTTACCTAGAATCACTTTGGCTATTCTAGGTCTTTTGTTGTTCCATATGGCTTGTTTTCTGTATTTCAGCAAAGAAAGTCATTAGGATTTTGATTGGAATTGAATTTGTGTGTCATTTTTGGTGGTATAGCCATTTTCACTATATTAATTCTGACTATCCAAGAACATGGAAGGTCTTTCCATTTCCTAGTGTCCTCTATGACTTCTTTCTTTAGGCTTTTATAGTTTTCATTAAATAGTTCCTTTACATCTTTCTTTAGGTTAATTCCTAAATATTTTTTGAGGTTATTGTGAATGGGGTTGTTTCTTTGATTTCCATTTCTGCTTCTACGTTGTTGGTGTACAGAAAGGCAATTAATTTTTGTGGGTTAATTTTGTATCCTGCTATTTTCCCAAAGTGGTTTATAAGTTCTAAGAGTTTGGGGATGGAGCTTTTGGGATCATTGAGGTATAATATCGTGTCATCTGCAAAATGGGATAGTTTAATTTCTTCCTTCCCTATGTGGATCCCTTTAATGTCTTTTTCTTGCCTTATTGCTCTGGCTAAGGATTCTAGAATTATATTGAAGAAGAGTGGAGAGAGTGGGCATCCTTGCCTTGTTCCTGTTTTTAGGAGAATTGGTTTTAGTTTTTCCCCATTAAGTATAATATTGGCTATTGGTCTGTTATATATGGCTTTTATTGTTTTAAGGAATGTTCCTTCTATTCCTATTTTCTCTAGAGCTTTTTACATGAATGAATGTTGTATTTTATCAAAAGGGTCAATGGAGATAATCATGTGGTTCTTGACCTCGGATTAGTTGATGTGATGGATTATAATTATTAATTTACATATGTTAAACCATCCCTGCATCTCTGGGATGAAGTCTACTTGATTGTAATGTATGATTTTTTTGATAATGTTTCTGGACTCTGTTGGCTAAAATGTTATTGAGGAGAGCTTTATATCTATGTTCATCAAGGAGATGTCTGTAGTTCTCATTTTTTGGTTGGGTCTTTGCCTGGTTTGAGGATGAGAGTGATATTGGCTTCATAGAATGAGTTTGGGTTAGCTCCCTCTGTTCCTATTTCTCGGAAGAGTTTGAGGAGTATGGATATTAGTTCCTCTTTAAAGGTCTTATATAATTCTGTAGTGAATCCATCTGGTCCTGAGATTTCCCTTGTTGGAAAACTTCTGATTGCTTCCTCTATCTCATTGTAAGTTATTGGCTTATTTAACTGAATTATTTCTTCTTGGTTCAGTTTGGGCAATTTGTATTTCTCTAAAAATTCATCCATTTCTGCTAGGTTTTCCTTCCTTAGTGAGTATACATTCTCGAAATAGTTCTTTATAATTGTTTGGATATCTTGGGTATTTGTTGTAATTTTTCCTGTGGCATCCCTGATCTTATTGATTTGGGTTTCCTCTCTTCTTTTATTAATCTTGCCAGAGGTCCATCAATTTTATTGATTTTATTTCAGAAAAAGAGCCTTTTGTTTTATTAATTTTATTTATGGTTTTCTTAGTCTCTATCTCATTAATTTCAGCTCTTATTTGGTTGTCTCGCTCCATCTAGTTATTTTAGGTTCAATTTTTTTCTTGTTTTTCTAGAAGTTTTAGTTGCATCATGAGATTATTTACTTGGTCTGTCTCTATTTTTTTATGTGTACACTGAGGGCAATAAATTAGCCCCTCAAGACCACTTTTGCCATGTCCCACAGGTTTCTTTGTGATGTATATTCATTTTCATTGAACTGGAGGAACTTTTTAACTTCTTCTTTAATTTCTTCTGTGACCCAGGTATTGCTCAGAAGTGTGCTGTTTAATTTCCATGTGTTTGAGTAATTTGTACTGTATGCTTTGTTATTGAGAATTAGCTTGATTCCAGTCATCAGATAGAATATAGGGCATTATGTCAAAAATAGACAAATAGGATTTTATCAGATTCAGACACTGTACAGCAAAGGAGACCATCAGCAGAATAAAGAGAGAATGTACAAAATGGAGGAGAAACTGAAAATTACTCAACTCCAAGGGATTAATATCCAGATCATATAACAAACCTCAAAGCCCAAATACCACCAATCAAAATAATCTTAGTCAAAAGTAGACTAATAGCCGGGAACTGGTGCCTCACAACTGTAATCCTACCTACTGAGGAGGCTGAGATCTGTGCATCACAGTTCAAAACCAGCCCTGGCAGAAAAGCCCGTGAGACTCTTATCTCCAATAAATCACCAGAAAACCAGAAGTGGCACTGTGGCTCAAATGGTACAGCACTTGCCTTGAGCTGAAGAGCTGAGGGATAGCACCCAAGCCCAGAGTTCAAGCCCCACAACTGACAAAAAAAAAAAAAGTAGACTAATGACCTGAGAATTTCTCAAAAGAAGATATTTTAATATCCAAGAACATGAATAAAAACTCAATCATCATAGAAATACAATTCAAAACCACAATGAGCAACCAAACCAGTCAGGATGGCTATCATCAAAAGTTCAAAAAATACAAAATTTACAATTTATCACTTATTTATGTTCTTACCCTTTCTGTGGAGTCTCCAAGGGAAAGATCTGGAATGTGGGCAGGAAGGAAGAGAATAAGGAGAAAGGTGAATTCACATACACTGTTGCAGTGAGGATGTAAATTAGCACAGCCATTTGGAAAATAGTATGGAGGTTCCTCAAAAATCTGAAAATATACTACTAGTGGGGCTAAATCTAAAGAGGATGAAATCATTACACCAAATAGATTGTTGTGCTCCTATATCCAGTGCAACACTATTCACAATAGCTAAAAGCTGGAACAATCATCAGTTGATGAATAAAGAAAATGTGATGCATATATACACCAGGGAATGTTGCCATAAAAAGAATGATATCTGTCATCTGTAGCAACAGGGATGTTATGTTATGTGAAGTAAGACAAACACAGAAATTCATGCATGTTCTTGTTCTTAGAGAAAGTGTAAGTCAATTTCTTAGAAATATGGAATAAAACATTGCTCACTAGACACTGGGAAGACAAAACGATGAAAAGAAGGGCCCCAAAACATGGAGAAAGGATTGGTTCTGTTTTTCTATAACCAGAAAGTAATATACATTTCAAAGGGACACAAATGATTACTCTTTGGGCTGGGGGCATAGCCCAGTAGTAGAATGCTTGCTGGTTTGTATTCCCAGAACTGGGGTGATAGAGGAGAAAATGTTATCTGGGTGCCAGTGGCTCATGCCTATAATGCTAGCTACTCAAGAGGCTGAGAGCTGAGGATCCTGGCTCAAAGCCAGCCATGGCAGGAAAATCCATGACAGCTATCTCCACTTTACAACTAGAAAACCAGAAGTGGCGCTGTGTGACTCAAAGTGTACCTTCCCTCCAGGTCATGACATGGGTTTCAGGGACAGGTGTACCCAGGACACCCATTCCACACAGGCCAGGATGGCTATGGTCTGTTTGCAATTCCATGGCTGGGCAGGGGTGGGGTGGAAGGGATATTAATGGGCACCAGCAGCTTAAAATTACAATGCTGTACAATGACGATGTGACTGTGGTTAATGCCCAGAACTGTGAACTTCCAGACCGTTTAAATGCTATATATTTCACCTTCATAAGAATTTCTCCCAGAGATACATTTAACTGTGCTAAAATATCAATATTGCCCAGAGGGCAACAATGGAGTTAAGCAGAAGATTAAAAAAGGCAAACTGAAAAAAAGCCATAGGTGTGGCTCCTCAGTTGCAGTTCCATCTCTAGGAAGTATATGGGACACTTGTGCAGAGGGGGAAGCAGGGGGCAGAGCAGCAATACCAGGGATCAATGCAAGCTCCACAGAAGGGATCCACATGTAAAGGCTTCTGGTGGCTCAGCTCCTGATTCTCACACCACCGTGATGGAGACCTGTAAAGTAGAGCAGGCTGACCACTTCAAACAGCTGCCAGCCATGTGATTCCAAAGGTGTCCTGATAGTTCTGAGATTCTACTTCCAAGGACTGGAGTATTGGGAGGGACACACAGCAAGAGATGCACAGAAGCACAGAGTGGCTGGGCCAAGTACCAGGGTTGGGCCTCAGACTGGTTAGATGCAGAGGGACCTGGGGCCAGCGATGTCACCCTTGTACTTCTGAACCCTTCTGTGACTGACCTGTCTCACAACCCTCTCCCTTACCTCTTTCCTGATCCTGCCACTCACAGCCTGTAACTGCAAGCAACTGCCTGAGAGCTCTGCTTAATAGCAAGAGAGGCTCAGCCTACCTTGGGCAGGCCAGGGCTCTCTCCTAAGTGAGTTACCTCTTCAGTGTTGATGGGGCTGGTGAGGAAACACTCCAGCTTCCACCACCCCTGCACAGGACAAAGCCAGGTCTGTCCTACAGAGACATCACTCCTCCTTGGACAGAGCCCTCAGAGCTCAGAGGTGCAGTAGCTCATCAACAAATACCTCCATACTCCCCAAAGGGAAGTTTCAAGACCTTTCCCCAGGGCCACACAATCCTTGTCTCCACAAGAGAAAGAAAGATCCCAGTGTCAACAACTCCTGGTAGGCTGCCTGCTGACCCCATGTGGACTCCAAGAGGTGATAAGGAAGAAATAAAACTTCACACATGGTGCAGGATTCTTTTCCTGAAGAGGTCACAAGACTTATCATGAGGCTTTATAGGTCATGTTGTCTCCAGTCCAATGTTGGTGAGCAGCTGGCTGGGTATCCACAGAGCCCTCTTTTTCCTTCTCTCCTCTCCACCCCATACCAAGTAGTCCCCTCTGACTACAAATCATCCTTCACAAAGACACACATGAGAGCTGGGAAGGTGGCTCAGTGGTAGAGTGCTTGCCTTGCATGCATGAGGCCCTGGGTTTGATTCCTCAGCATCACAGAAGCAGAAAAAGCCAGAAGTAGCACTGTGGCTCAAGTGGTAAAGCACTAGCCTTGAGCTGAAGAGCTGAGGGACAGTGCTCAGGCCTAGAGTTCAGGCCCCATGACTGACCAAAAAAAAAGACACACATGAGCTGTTTTTGGCCTGTGGGCTATTGCTGGCTGACTCTTGGTTAGAGTCATGCCACCTAGCTCCTACACTGTTGCTACTGAGCAGACTGTGAAGTGTGGTCTTTGGAATCCAGCCCTCTTAGGGCTGCCTTCCTTCCACCACACACGGGTGAGCTGGAACTATCAGCATGTGACTAGGATTTCCTGTTATTTTGATGATTAAGTAAGTGTCCCAGAGACTTGAGCTGGGTATTGGTGGCTCATACTGGTCATCCTGGCTACTCAGGAGGCTGAGATCTAAGCATTGTGGTTTGAAGCCAACCTGGGTGGGAAAAGTCTGAGAGATTCATATCCAATCCACAACTACCAAAAATGCCTGAAGTGAAGCTGTGGTGGAAAAGCTCAGTAACAGCACCCAGGCCTTCAGTTCAAGGCTCAGTACCAGCGCGTGTACACACACACACACACACACACACACACACACACACACACACACACACACACACACACACACACACACACACACCGTTAAAAGGTGAGTCAGGTGAGCCAATGTAACGCGTGTTCGTGTCTAGAGACTCAAACAAGAAGTAAACCTCCTGAAGGCAGCAGGCCTGCTTGGGCCTGGACTGCGTCCCCTTGAAAATTGTTAGGTTTTTAAAAAGAGGTAGGCGAGTAAGAACAGCACCAGCACGCACGTGGTATTCAGATAAGGGGTAGGTTTATTCAGTAGACCAGGCAAGGTTGGCACTCCACGTGGCTGGGAAAGGCCTGGGAATGAGAGAGAGCTGGGAAGAGAGGAAAGAGAGAGAAAAGAGCAGAGAGAGGGGTAAGAACAGTAGCACTCACGTGGTATTCAGGTAAGGGGTAGACCTGCTGGGACCAGGCAAGGTTGGCACTCCAGGTGGCTGGGAAAGAGAGAGAGCAAGAGAGCAAGAAAAGAGCAGCAAGAGCTAGAAACGAACAGAGAGAGAAAAAAAGGGAGAGTCTGGGCCTGGGCTAGCCCTTATGTAGGGTATGGGTGGGGAAAGGTGTGGCCACATCAAATTCAGATGTGACCTCAGCGGATGCAGATGTGACCTCTTCCAGGTGTCCCAGTTGCCTAGGTAACGCAGGTACTGGGTGGAGACTGCTGCGAGGAGGGTGGAGTCTGCTCGCCATCCAGGAGCGGACCTTACAAAAATCACACACTGAAGCCCTCAACCCCAAGGCGAGAGTGTCTGGATATGGAGCCTTTGGGAAACCGGGTGAAGAGGTCATGGGGGTAGGTGAGCCCCCGCACCCCCCACTGGATGCACCCCTAATGGGAGTGGCGCCCGCTAGGGAGAGGAGAGAGGACCGGCCCTCCCCACGCACACACCAAGATGGCGGCCGTCTGACGGCAGCAGGCCTGCAGTGAACCCTGCCTCACCAGCGCCTTCACCTGTCCTTCGCGGCGTCCGGGGCGTGAGGAATGAACATCACAGGGTCCGTGTGCACGGCCACCAGGGAGAGCCCTGCGTGCCAGGGCCGGGGCCAGGGTTGGGGTCGGGCTGGGATGGAAGAGGGGCGGCACAGGCGGAGAGCTCACTTCCGGAGGCGCCAGCACCAACCGGAAGTGGACGAGGGCACGGCCGGAAGTGAGGGCGGGCGAGGCTGCCCGACCAAGGCGTCCTTGGGTGATGGGGCTTTGGGGCTTTTCTAGCTGGGCACCGGCGGCTCTTCCTGTAATCCGCACTACTCGGGAGACTGAGGGCTGAGGGCTGAGGGTCAGACTCACCGGGTCAGGGACGTTCGCCATGCTCATCTCGAGCCAGCAGTGGCGCTGTGACTCCGGTGGTAGAGCCAGCCTTGAGCACGGAGGCGCCAGGACAGCTCCGGGAAAGGCCCGCGGAGAGCCGAGGCCAGCCTGCTGACGGGTGAGCGCCTCTGAGCCCCGAGGTCAGCCTGCTGACGGGTGAGCGCCTCTGAGAGCCCCGAGCCGGCCTGCTGACGGGTGAGCGCCTCTGAGAGCTGAGGCCGGCCTGCTGACGGGTGAGCGGCCTCTGCCCAAACAAATGAATGCCAACCAGCCGGCGAGGCGGCCGGGCTCGCCGTAGCTGGTCCCTGGGTCCCGGGGACAGCAGCCTGACTGGCTAGTCCCCCAAATGCCCGTATGCTCAGGCCCCACGCGCCCCTGTTCTCAGCCTGCCCTGATGCTCCCAAGGCCCCCATGCCACAGATGAAGACGCCCCCTTCCTTTTCCGTCCGATCTTTTCCCTATCTGGACCTAGGAGGTTGACCTACAGGGTTGGTTCCTCTGCGCACGGCTTGCATCCTCGGAAGCAGTCGTTCCAAGGGTGAGCTGTCCGCAGTAACAACCCTGGCTTTCACTCCTTGGCTTTGGAAAGGGCTCTGCAGCCACTAGTCCATTTATAAAGCACGACTATGGCTTCCATAACCTTCTTCTGGCCAGTCAGACACCTGTACTGGACCAAACTGCATTTGAGAAATGTTTAATGATGTTGATTTGAAGCAGCTTGTGAGTTGTTGTTGTTAACATGATTGTCTAGATAGTCAAAAATCCTGTGGGGGGACAGGGGCTGGTTGAGATTAACATTGAAGTCTACAGTCAGGCCTGCCCTGACACAGGTGTTCTTTGTGCAATCCATTGAAGATATGAACCGCAGGAAAAAACTTAGCCTTCCCCACTTGGGAGAGAATTCCTCATTCAGGCTGCTTTCAAACTGAAAGGGTTCTTCCTGGGTATGGAGTCCATGGCCTTGGGGCTGAATTCTCTCCTCTGGGTCTCCAGTTTTCTAGCTGCATACATATCTTAGGACTTGTCAGCCTCCACAATAAACAACACAAGCTACTGGCTCTTTATCTGGAAAACTCTGACGACTACATTGCTCTTCTACAGATTTCAGCATTATAGCATTACATTCACCGAGGGAGAATTTCTGTTTTTCAAATCCTGATGATCAACTAAGAATCTTGCCACAGAAGCTGGGCATCAGTATTATAAACAAACTCCTGGGACTTACCAATATGTAGGGAAGAATGAGAACCACTATTCTAAACTAAGAGCTGAAAACTAGTAGCTTACAGGCTAAGTTAAGCCAAAGTATTTGCTTAATAAAATACCTTTTAATTTTTTCAAACACTTTTCCTAACAGTTTACCACAAACCCTACCTTCTGTTGCTTTAACCCTGACTACCTCCTTGGTTCTATGTTCTTCTTGATCCCTAAAAGCACTATGGCACTGTTACACAGTGGCCTTGGCAACAATAACTTTACCAGCTGGAAGGATCTAAGGCAGTAAATAAGAAAACAGGAACAGTAGATAGGAAGGACCAAAGTGACTGAAAGTGAGGCATCCTAGAAACAAAATCTGTCATCAAGAGAGAGGCAGTTTGGAAGGAAGAGACAAGGGATCCCTCATTCTGGTGTTGAACAACATGACATAGCTCACCCTCCATTTACATATGCATCTTTCTTCTTTCAGTCATATCATGCAGTTTGTCTATTTATGAGTCTTCTTCCACCATATTTAAGTATTTCATGTTTTTGATGCTATCATAAACGATACCTTTTAAAAACTTCAGTTTCTGATATTTTTTTGGTGTAAAATTCAATCATTAAGAAATACAACTGACTTTTTTTTTTGGGGGGGGGGCCCGGTCGTGGGGCCTGAACTCTGGGCCTGGGCGCTGTCCCTCAGCTCTTCAGCTCAAGGCTAGCGCTCTACCACTTGAGCACAGTGCCACTTCCGGCTTTTTTCTTTTTGCTTATGTGGTGCCGAGGAATCGAACCCAGGGCCTCAGGCATGCAAGGCAAGCGCTCTACCACTGAGCCATCTTCCCAGCCCACAACTGACTTTTGAATATTGGTCCTGACACCTTCACTAAGCTCCTCTATTGATATAATAATTGATCTGTAAATGACTTAGTAGTTTCACATCACAGAATTCATTTTCAGAATCAGGCTTAGGCTAGTTGAGAATCCTGACACAGGAAAATCTATGGAATTTACCCAAAGGAACACAGAAAATGTCCTGCTGATTGTGAAGTCAGGAGATTTCTTAAGCAACCCCTATCCAATGGTGACCTCTTAATATTAAGAGGTGAAAATCCAATCAGTAAGAAAAAAGCAGAAAATTCACTGGAAAATGTGGATAGGACTTGATCATAAATGCCACTAAAGAAACTTCAGATGACCAGCAAACAAATAAAAGGTGTCCAATTCAGGAGTGACAAAGTACAAATTAAGGCCATAAGGAGATGAGTCTGTCCTATCAATATGTGGCTTAAGGTGAGAGAGAGAATTAAAGACCATGTACTATCTAAACTAATAAATCTAGCAAATTAAGTTCATTAAACTATTTAGAATGAGATTCTTATTAAATGTACTACTAAATATTTCAATGCCGTCCACCAAGATAGCAAAGCTGTGAAGTGTTCTATCCTCTTGCTTTAACACCATAGTGTTGGCAAATAGCAAATATAAACAAAGCTACCATTTTTATGTAACTGAGAGCCACCAAAATATCAACAATGCCTGAATTTAATCATTTGTGTTTCTGTTGGCATGTGATATTTTCTTTAGTAATAAACTAAAAGACATAACTCACAAATGATAATATTTATTCTTTGAGAGATTCTTTTTTGCCTTCATTTGAGCATGTTGTGTTATAATACCCAACATGAACATATAATTCTTAATCAATAACTAGTAATAATCTAAAAAATTAAAAGTATTTTCAGATCTCAGTGTGGTAACACAATCACTTAGAATCGCACCACTCCAGAGGCTGTGGCAGGAGGATTATGAGTTCAAGCCCAGCCTAGTCTCTATCACATCCAGGCTACAGAGAGGGTGGGTTTATTTAGTTAATTTGTGCTTCCTTTAGCTAAACGCTGCTTTCATAAGGGGAAGGGAAATGAGGCTCCCTTGTGACCCCATTCCTGGACCTTTAGTAGCTCACTCGCACAGAGGGCTTAAGAAAACCTATATTCGCCCTGGATTGGAAATTCTCAAAAGCAAGGAGCAGACATTCTCTTCAATAAACAGTAAACAAGCAAGGTATAAAAGGAAAATTACTGTCAGAGGGGGTTATGCAGCCTATTTATCTGAATTGCAGTTATTGTTACAAGAATTTATAGTATATTTATCATGCTGAAAATCATTTATCTTCAGGCAACTGAAGCAATAAGAAAAGCGTAGCATTTAATTTTACCCACAACATTTCCTTTCATCCAATCTGACACCACAAAATAAAAGAATCAGAATTTAGCGGCTCAGGATAATTCTCAGATAGCAGCTACCTGAAAGGCTAATTACTTCAGAATGACTGCTAGGCTTCATTTGTGTCTGGAATTTTTTAAAGAATAAATGAGTGTAGAAGATCAATAGCATATATGTGCAGACCAGGCTTGGAGCCTAAGGTGTTAGCTCTGGGAGGGTCTTTGGCCCTCCCTCATCCCACAGGGGATGCTCAGGAAGGACCTTGCCTTTAAAACCAGCAAAAGTCAGAAGCACCTGCTCTGGGTTCAGAGCAGAGCAGAGGGGCAAAATCAGATAGGTCTGGCCTTGCTTTGTCACTAAAGTGCGTGGAACCTCAATCTGCCTTTCCTCCTAATTATCATCCACATGGATTTTCCAGAATTTTCTGTATTTAGAAAATGTCATAAGCCAACAGCAGATGTGGAGGGAGAAGAGCAAAAAGGTTTTCACCCCCTTTCCCAACCATGGTGATTATTTCCTTTCTCCTACATGTCTCTGAAAATTAAATGGAGACCTGGGTGACAATGATCTTTGCACAGGTCACTTTTTTGTCCCTTCCTCTTTTTTGGAAGCAACTTGTATGGTTTCCTTGCTGGAAAATGAATTAGGCCTTCTAATTTCTACTTCTCCTAAGTTCTAGCTAGTGGGAGCTTTTCCTGTACTTCAGTAGTTTCCATAACCTGTTACATAGTTATTAGAAATTTCAGAAAATGGACTTTAAAATTTCACATGCAAATGTAGTGTTGAGTGCAGGTGACTCACACCTGTAATTCTAGCTACTCAGGCGGCTGAGATCTGAGGACCGTAGTTTGAAGCCAGCCCAGGCATGAAAGCCCATGAGACACTTACTTCCAATGAACTACCAAAAGGCTGGAGGTGGAACTGTGGCTCAAGTGATAGATTTATAGGCTTGAGAGAAAAAGAAAAAATCTCTTAGATTCTGCAGTTGGCTGCAGGCTTCACCACTCCTTAATGTACCCCCACCCACTTCACACATCTACATCACCTGTGTGGTCCCTGGGACCATTTATAGTTATAGCCCTAGCTACATAACCCTACCAGCTGACTTCCCTTTGAAGATCTGTGATGAGCTTTCAGCCCTGGTGACTCATAAAGCTGGTAAACTGCTCTAATCTTCCCTGGTGGACACTCTGTTGAACCTGGATGGATCAGGAATGGCCCATCTTACATTTGAACTGTTTGTCCTTCCTATGTTCATTGCTCTAATTGTTGTGGGTTTTTTTAAAAACCCTATTGATTCATGCCCTTTTATTATTAATGTGGCCTTAAAAAATTCAAATTTGTTTTTTCAAGTTGCTAATGACAACAACCTGTTTGATATCTTTTGTAGGGCCAATAAATATTTGTCTGTCACATAAGCCATTAGAGAAAGGAAAGATGCAATAGAGTCCAAGTAACTATGCCTGTGGAGTAAATGGAAGTATAGAGATTCTAGAAAGATTCTAAGATCGCTTGCCTAACCACACAGTCACATCTTAGGGTGAATGCATGTAGCTACTTCCTGTTCCAATGACTTCCTCTCAGGTCAGCATTCTGGAAATGGAGACCAAGGTAAAGTTTATCTTGAGTTATCATTCACTGAAAAGGCTGTTTCATAGAGATGAGAACAGTCTATGGGCTTCTCCTTCAGGCCAAAGTTGAACAACAGACTCCTTGGTTGAAGCAAGATTAACACCTAAGAGGGTCTTACTAGTAGCCTTCCCCTCCCACAGCTATGGCAGACATCACTAGTCCATCATTGACAGACCTTGAGCAACTGAATCTACTTACCTTACCTGTGTTTTCAAAAAGGGATAACTGGGGAAACTTTCTGAAAACACAGTATTTTGAGGTGTTGACTGCCTGCTGTCCTTTATGCTGTTAGTGGACACTCCATATGCTGTCAGCTCCCTCATTGATGAGAAAGGCTCAGAGAGAACCACACCTGAATGAAATGGCTTTCATACAAGCACAGTGCTATGACCTCGTAACTTTCCAGTGAAAACCATTAGTAGCAAAAGAGAACAACCGAGACAAACAGAACACATGAACCAGAGAGGAAATAATAGAGGAAGCGAGAAAAAGTTAAGAAGGATCTAAATAATTACAAAACAAAACCAGACTACTATATTAAAAAAAAAAAAGCAGTCACCACAAAACACCACAAAACAAGAGCCCACATGACAAAGGTCAATGTCATTGTTAGAAAAAAGAAACTTCAGAGACACGGAGCAAGGGCACAGAGAGGGACATGAGGAAAAATAAGATCAGGACATTAGAACATTCATCTCACAGGAATTTGGGGAATAAATGATGAACTTACAAGTAAACAAACCTTAGAAAAAACTTCCCAAAGCTTATAACACAAAAGATTATATAATAAAAAGGACTTCACGGCTGGGGGTATGGCTCAAGTAAGTAGAGCACCTGCCTGGTGTGTATGAAGCCCTGACTCAAAATATCAATATAAAGAAAAAATACCAATATAAAGAAAAAAAAGACTCTAAGGACAGGGATGAGGATACGTAGCTCAGGGGTAGAGTGCTTGCCTAGTAGCATGCATGAGGCCCTGGCTTCCATCTCCCACACTGAAAATAAAAGGTCAATCAATGGCCCAGAAAGACATCGAACACCACTGACATACTGCAGCTGCCTCACTCAGTCTGCGTCCTTCACCACACCTGTCCAGACTACTACATCCACGCTAGACTCCTGGGGTCTACCTGCCATCCCACTTCAGATAAGTCCATGCAGCACTTTAATTTAAACCTGCTTTTCCTCCAACCTGCTCCACTCAGCTAATAACTCCTTTCACTTAATTGCAAACTGAGGGACTCTGATTAGATTTTCTTTTCTTGACCTGACCCCACCTCCCATCTCTATTGTCACACTCTGTTCCTAACCCCCTCTTAGTTGCTTTCCTGGTTCATAGTAATACCTTCCTAACTGGTTTTTCTGTTCCTACTCTGGACCCACTGTGGTCCCATTTTCCACACAAAACCCAGAATGAACTTTCAAATGTAAATCAGATCACATTGCTCCTTAATTTACTGAGAATAAGATCCAGGATCCTAGTGAGCGCTGCAAGATCCATCACCTGTTTGCCTCTCAGATCTCATGGATGCCTTCCAACCACCCTGACCCTCACTGCTCCTCAACACTCCAAGTCCATTCCTGCCTTGTCCTCTGGTCCTGTTCCCATACTTCTACCTGGCTCCTCCTTATTCAAGCTCTCTCTTCTCATTCTTTACCAACTATACCACTTTATCCTTGTCTGAGTCCTTTGATCTATTTCCTCCGAGGAGGAATATTTGAACAATATTTGAAGATATCTATGTATTTGTTTATATTTTATTGTCTATTTTCCATTCTAGGATGTCACCCCCAGAAGAGCAGGGATCTTATCTTACTGGTCTACTTGCAGCTGATAGAGTTCCTGACAATCACTATCTACAATAATTATCTGCTGAATGAATAAGCTTATGTAGTTCATCACAACATTTGAAAACAGAAAAAAGTAAAGAGTAAATGAAAACAATTCCCAAGAAAATGAAACAGGTTAACTACAAAAGAATCAGAGCAAAGTTTTCCATCTTCTCAAAAGTAATATTCATACTAAAAACATACAGGGTGCTTCTGGGTACTGGTGGCTCACACCTGTAGTCCTACCTACTCAGGAGGCTGAAATCTGAGGGTGACAGTTCAAAGCCAGCCCAGCAAGAAAGCCTGTGAGACTCTTATCTCCAATTAACCACCAGAAAACCAGAAATGGCGCTGTGGCTCAAGTGGCAGAGTGCTCACCTTGAGCTGAAGAGCTGAGGGACAGCACCCAGGCCCAGAGTTCAAGCCCCACGATTACCACCCCTCCCAAAAAAAAATACAGGGTTCTGCTTCAAAGTTCTTAGAGGAAATAGTTTTGAGCCTAGAGTTAAATATCCAGCCAAACATGCAATAAAAACAGAACAAATGCAGAGGGAGGGAGGGAAGATCAAACTCAGTCAAGAGCTATATAGAGTTAAACAGCATTAAGATAAATAAAATAGATACCATACTTACACCAGGCAGCAGGCTAGAAAGGAATTAATCCAAGATAAAAAACAGGAAATCAGAGGAGTCAGAGGAATGTCTTCAAAAGAAAATGAGCTATAATAAATTACATAGTTAAAAGCAGGAAAGGTTTTACCAGTCACGAAGAGGCCTGGCATGAGAGTAAGGACGATATACCACCATTCCTCCTAAACTGCCGCTCCCACGTGGGTTTCTCTTAGTTTTTACATTTTGAAGGATAATGGACATACAAGGTACAGACTGAAAATACATAGTTCAATATATCTTTCCTAGTATATTGTGACTACCATTGGTTTACCTATAACCAATCAAAATACACATTTGCATCTACATTACTTTTGTGTGATTCTAGAAAAGTTCCCTCTGGGTCAACTCTCAGCACAGCCTACCCCAATCCAGGCAACCACAGATGTGATTTCTATTATGTATTGTAGTTATCCTGTTATAGAACTCCTTATAGATGAAATAATGCAGTGTGTTTTCCTGTCTGGATTTATTTAGCATGAGTATTTTTAGAGCTACCTGTGCTTATTGTAACTATACTACTTTGGTATATTTGTAGTTAAGTATATATCCATTTAATTTATATTACACAATCACTCTGTGTTCTTATTGATAGTCATTCGATTAGCTCAAGGATTTAAAAAAAATTTTATGAATGAAGTTCCTGTGATTGTTCCTATGTGAGTCTTACAACTTCCCATTTAGTGTTTCCAAACTTTTGTGTGTAATGTGCTGCTACTGGAGCTTGAATTTGGAGCCTAGGTGCCCTCCCTTAGCTTTTTGGCTCAGAGCTGAGTTCTCTACCACTTAAGCCACAGCTCCATTTCTGGCTTTTTTTTTTTTTTTTCATTTTTGAAAGGTATTTTTGTTGGGCACAGTACTGTAGAGAAACTTTCCCTTTCTGTCAGTACTAAAATGGAAAATCTACTGTCATCCTTATTTTTGGTCTTCTGTGTAAAATTTGTGCTTTTTCTCTAGTTAAGATTTTTTTCCTTTATTGTTGTGGGATTGTGGTGATTGGACTATGAGACACAGAAGCTTTCTTCCTGTGGCTTGTGTTCACCATTTGTTGAACTTCTAGATCGCTGGGTTTATAATATTCATCACACATGGAAAATGCTTGATTATTATTTTTGACCTTTTCCTGGGCAGCTTCCTCTTTCCTTCTCTCTGGGTGTTGCACTGACTACACCAGGCTTCTCTGGATACTGTACTCATACCACACTAGACCACAGGGATTTGCCATGGGGCTGAATGGTAGTCTTTTATGCTCTCTTTTCTTCTATGTCTGTATTTCATTTCTCCTACCATGATACCAAGTTCACTAACCTTCTTCAAAGTCTACTCTGCTATAAACCATATCATATTTTCATCTCATACATCCAAGCTTTCATCTATAAAGGAGAAACTTGGACATGTTGCCCCTTAACTTTATAAATACATGGAAAACAGCTATTACTAAGTGGCTTATAATACCTGGTGTTCCAATTCTAACATCTGGTTTGGTTTTAATTTATGAATTTTTTTCTTATTATGCACTGTACTTTTCTGCCTCTTTGCATTTCTAGTAATTACTTTTGGGACACATTTGTAAGTTTGATTTTGGGAGTCTGTTCAGCATGCAGCACAGTTCCCAAAAGACAGTGCAATCTTTTCAGGTGCTGTTTTTAAATTTTTTAAGGTGGGACCAGACAAGTGCATAGTTTGGGGCTGATTGTTCTCCACTACTGAGAGAAGACCTTTCTGACACTGCACTCAGTGCCCTTTTGTAATTAACACGCTGACCATTCTGGTTCTTTGTGGACACTTGTCCTGTTCTTGCTAATCTATGCATTCTCAGGGCAACATTGACCCCAAAGGGAAAATATTAGTTTTAAAAGAAAAAATTCTCTCTATATAAAGCAGAAGATAGATACCAAACATAATATCAGATCACTTATGTACATAATTCATGTAACATCACAGATACATTACTATCATTACTGTATCTTATGGGGAAACTTATTAGGGAAAAAATTCTAAAATGACTTCTCGAGAAGATGGTCACTTTAAAAAAAGGTTTATTTCTAGCCAGGTGTTGATGACTCACATTTATAATCCTAGCTATTCAGGAGGCTGAGACCTGAAGACTGAGGTTCAAATCATCCTGGGCTGAAAAAAAATCTGTGAGACTCCATCTCAAATTAACTGTCAAAAATTAGGCTGGACCCATATCTGAAGTAGTAGAGTGCCAACCTTAAACAAACAAGCTGAGCAAGAGCACAAGGTCCTGAGTTCAAATGCTTGTACTAGCACAACAAAGAAAAGAAAAGTTGGAGTTTTTTCTCTATTTGTTATGGATGGTTCTGTTGTTCTGTTTCCCAGTGTTTTCTGGGTTCATCGCTTTTCTCTGTGAGCTATTGATATAAATACTGAGCCACTGTATTCTACCAGGTCTCTGGTCTCCATTGCCTCAACTCAGGGCTCTCTAGACTCTCCTGCACCATTGTGTAGAAATGTTCTTGAGGTAATCAGTTGGGCACTTCCAAGGCTCACCTCATTTATTTCTATTCATAAAAGTAGTGTTATTTCCTCTGTGTAATGTCCAGAATCTTGAAAACCACTGTTTCCTCCATGTTTTCCGGTTTGGATTGTTTTACACAGGTAGGGGATAGTGTTTGCTTTGTTTGGCACAGGTTTAGAGGCTTTGGATCACAAATGCAGGTTTTGCCTAATTCTTAGGCAAACTACACATCATAAAGGCTGGCTATTACTAATTTAGTCAATCCTAGAAATGCATGGAGAGTTAGGCTGGGCGCACACCTCAAGTGGTAGAACACCTTCCTAGCAAACTCAAAGTCTTGAGTTGAAACTCCAGTACAACCAAGAATAAATAAAAGTATGTATAGTTGCAGAACAAAATGTTAGTAGTACCTAAAGGCCTTTCCTAGTGGCACAGAAGGAAGGGGTATTGGGAGCTGCAGGAGCGCAAGCTGTGGAAGTTAGCACTGGAGAGTACAATTTTTTTTATTCCACCTGGTGGTAGATTGAAGTATTGCAGTCAACAATTGTATCTATCAACAGTTTTTTGTTGTTTTTGTTTTTTATTGTGAAAATACTGTACAGAGGAGTTACAATTACATGGGCAAGATAATGAGTACATTTCTTAACAAGCATTGTAGCCTCCTCCTTTGTTTCCCCTTTTTTGAGTGTATTACTCAAAGCTTCAGAGGTAAACCAATAAAACGGAAATCCAAGCCAGGCCTTGGTGGCTCATGCCTGTAATCCTAGCTACTCCTGCCAGCCGGGACAGCAAAGTCCGTGAGACTCTTATCTCAAGTTAGCCACCAGACTTATCTGCAATAGCTAGTATATGTCTAGGACAAGCAGAAGAGGTCAAAAGCTATGTACATATGACCATATAACCTGATGCTAAGTGAAATGAACCCCAAGATAGGGACACAGAGATTTTATCTTTCTTGCTGTTCTTTTTAATGTACTTATAATGTATTATGTGATTTTTTTGTTGTTTCTTTGTATGTTCTTCCCCCATGGTACAACCCCTGTTGTCACTGTATTTGATTCTGGTGTCCTGCAGCTTTTATATACATTTTTCTAATTTGGGGAGGGGAAGGGAAATAACAAAATACTGAAATAAGGAAACAGAATGGCACATTGTAACAATGAGATGTACAAGACACTATGTTGAAAACAAACTTTACAACTTTGCAGGAGTGGGGAGGGGGAGGGGAATTGAGGAGGTAGGGAGAAAAGGGATGGTAGGGGAAAAACAAAGGAGAGGTAACAATGCTCCATAGGAAATGGACTCATTACTTTGCTCATGTAACTGTAACCCCTCAATATAATATCTTTACAGTAAAAAATATATATCTAAAAAAAAAACACCAGAAAACTGGAAGTGGCATTGTGGCTCAACTGGTAGAGCACTCTCCTTGAGCTGAAGAGCTCAGGGACAGCGCCCAGGCCCAGAGTTCAAGCCCCATGACCAACCAAAAATAAAAAGGAACTGAAATACACCCATTCCTCCTAGGGACTGGACCTGGGGCAACAAGAATGGGAAGGAGTAGTGAAACGAACCCCATTCTTCTTCCTCAATACAAAGCCAGCACGGCTTTTAAAAGGTGATAAAGCAAAAAGCAAAGGGAACACATGACAGATCCTCTTTGTCCAACTGTGGCTAATGGCCATGTGTGGCTGGCTACTCATTGGTTGACAAGTGGCTAATGTGACTGAGGAACTATGTCATTAAATTTTTATTACAGTTTAAATACAGTATGCTATGTGGTTGGTGACACTCACATTAGACATAGCTTTATTCCTTAAATGCTTAATGCTTTGATTGCCCTGGTCTTTGAGAAGTTAGAGCTTTTCTTGACAGTAACAATTGGAAAAGCTCAGAGAAAGGAAGAGGGCTTTTGTTGGTATTGTCACTTCCTGTGGGAAGAAACAGATGGGCAATGTGAGGGGCACATGAACTTTTGTTTGGTAATGTGGTTTGAACTCAGGGCCTTGTGCTTAGTGCTCTACCACTTGAGCCACACCCATAGTTCTTTTGCACTTGGTTTTTCAGATAGTGCCTTATGCTTTGGCTGGAGCCAGAATTGGACTGTGATCCTCTCACCATGCACTTTTTACATTTGCCAGCATTAGGCTTTTTTTTTTATGGTAACAATGAACATATTTTTCTTCATTGTTATTAAATGAAGCCAATAAAAAGTGGATTTAATACATTGAAACTAACTGTTCTTCTCAGTCTAAGTTTCCTGACTTGCTTACCTTCCCCAGCTGTCCCTTTGGGGTGGAGAACAATATGGAGGCCATTGGTCTTTCAGGCCTCAGGTCAGACACCACCTTTGCAGAGACACTTTGGTGGTAGCTTGTGTTTTCCACAGATGGACTTACCAGTAATTCCCATCCCATCTCCTCTTCTGCAACATGTCCCCCATAGACAGGACATTCCTTCAAATTACCCACCCCTTAAAACCGGGAAAGATTCAGTGGTTTGCTTGAACAGAATACAGCAAAGGGTGACATTCAGAAGCTCCCAAGAGTAGCATCACATGACCAGCAGCGTCTGTGTGATTCTTCTGAAGTGCTCACTACAGAAGGGACAATCCCCTTCTGTATCTTACCACCCTGTTGTGAGAGGCCTAAGTCACATGGAGATGCTGTGATGGATAGTGCCAGCTAGCTTCTTACTAATAATGCAAGCAACCTGCTACAAGCAGCACAGTCAGATGACTGAGACCTAGCTTTGACAGATACCAGGCAAGAACCACAGAAGAGGCTTGGTTGTGGCTCAGTGGCAGGGCACTTGGCTCACATGCATGAGGCTCTAGGTTTGATCCCCTAGCACTGAAAGAAAAAAAAAAATCCATAAAGTAAACCCAGTCAATTCACAGGGCTGATTGTTTTAGATTTGAGGAGTTGAGTCACAGATCAGTAAGTACTTAAGACACTGTCTTTCTGGGAAAGGTGAGCTCTCCACCTTCCCATGGTCCCTATATGTTTCCAGCCCCACTTATCCAACAAATACTAATAATGAAACAAACTATGACAGCCAGGACCTAAGCTTTACACACTTTATCATTCTGCCCTTACAAGAACCCTGTGAGGGAAAGAAGTATTTAGAAATCCTCTTTCAGAGGCAAGGTGGTTGAGTTCACTCACCTCTTGAGTGCTGAGACAGGATGTAAAGCATCCTCTGGATAGAACCTCTCCTCTCCACAGCTTTCCATGGCTCCTAATTGCATCTGTATCCTTGTAATTATGTGGATAATGTCTCTCTTCCTACTAGATTGTGAACCACATGGGGCTGGAACCACACCTGTATTTGTTCAGAGTGAATCCCTAGTGTCTAAAGTATACTAAAAAAATCACAGTCTCAGTGGCTTCTAAAGAACTTGTTTTCCACATTGAAAGAAAATATCAACTGTCTGATTGTTTCTTACAAGATAATACCCAACTTGGTAGTTCAGAGGTGAAATGTGTAGTTGAAATTCAAATTAGTATGGCATAGTGCCTAGGAATGTATGATTGGAGCAGGTAGACCATATTCAAATCCTGTGTTGAGCATGCTTTGGGGCAGCTTAAATATAATGTTTATTTCTTCATCTATAATATTGGATAAATGCCTTACTGACAGGATGAAGCATGTAAGATAATACCTGAGACAATAAACTTAAAAACAGGGAACATGGGAACATGGTGGTGGGGGAGTGTAATTATGGAGGGGAGGTGGGAGGGAAGGGAGGATAGAGGAAAAACAAAGGAGGCAACAATGCTTGATAAGAAATGTCCTCATTACCTTGCTTATGTAACTGTAACCCCTCTGTACAGTATTTACACAATAAACACACACACACACACACACACACACACACACACACACACACACACACACACACACACACACACACACACACACACAGGGAACATGTATTTACCCCAGAGTTGTGGAACTTTTAGTGTTGGTTGACCTTTTGGGCCTATAGTGATGCAACACATGATGGAAATGTGTATGTGAGGAGGCTTATTCACCTCATGGCAGCCAGGAAGCAGAGAGAGGTCCCTAAATCCTCTTCAAGGGCAACTCAAAGTGATCTGAGACCTGTTACTAGGCTAAATCTCTTATAGTTTCCACCATCTCCCAATAGCACTGAACCAGGAACCAAATCTTTAACTCATGGGACTTTAGTGGACACAGAAGATCCAAACGACAGAAAATGACATATACAAACACATTCCTTGGTACACAGAAAGACTCTGTCCAACATAACTAATGGAAAATAATATTAGTTCCTTTGCTCCTGTTAAACATCAGCTAAGACACAAGCAGCCCCTGAAGGTGGCAGATAGCTGTGTCCACCTTGAACATTCTCACTGGATGGATACAGCAGAGCCATTCTATGACTACGCTAAAATTCACATTTCTGTTTTAATACTTGATTAAAGATTCAGTAAAGTCAAAGCACCCTGCATATAAACAGGGACCCATGATTAAAATTGCATTGCAAGTGGATGACTTCCCCCATGTCATATGGATAACCCCAGGTCCATAGGGGTCCATAGAATAGACCGCCCCATAGAATTCCCAACACACAGCCTAAGGGCACTACCCTTCCCATATACTGCTGCTCAGTCCTGCCACTTTGAGAAAGAGGAGGTGAACACTTGGGCTTAGATGACTTCGTTCTCACTGTTCAGAAGTCGACTGCCATAGCAGAGAACAGATTGTTGCCAGCCATACATAAACCATGTGCAAAGAGAAAGCAGATGTGCCCAGGATTTACTCCATGAATATATCAACATTATTAGAAACCTAACGCTGGCTTGAGTCACATGTGGCAGTACTTTTATTTCTCATGGAACTAACCAGGTGTTTGTTGCTGGTTTTTTTTTTTTTTTTTTTTGGTCCAACTTTTTTTCCTGTGAAAGATTTACCAGTTTGTTTTTTTTTCCTGTGTTCTCTGGTTACACATCCCTAGATGGGAGTGTGTGTGTGTGTGTGTGTGTGTGTGTGTGTGTGTGTGTGTGTGTGTGTGTGTGTGTGTATGCACATATAAGCAGCGTAATTGATATACACAGTAGTCAGACCTACAATGAATGACTCGGATTTACTGTAACTTCCAATGGTGCATCCCATAAAGGCTTGTTGCTGGTGGAAGGAAGCCTGTACATGAATATAAGTATCCCAACAAGCTAGCAATCCTAGGAACCCGAACATCCTACAAATTAGGAAACCCAGGAGCAGGGATCTTGTTTTCATTGATTGGTAAGGCTATTATAAGACTTCAGCAGGTTCAGTCCAGAGCAGGCCAGTAAGTCTTTTGTAAGAGAAAACTGTGTATAAATCATAACCTTGGTCCCAGTCAGTTTGATAAATGTTTTTGTTTCCTTCTGAATGAGAAAAGGAAACTCGTAGCTCAGTAGGCCATGAGTATGTGCTCTGCTGGCCTGCAGCATCTCTGACTGGGTTGCCTCTGCTGGGGCAGGATACAGATATACAGACAAACAAGGAAACACAGCTGCTTTGGGATGGCCTCCTGGTCCACACACGCTTGATGCTTCCCATCCCCTGGCTTTTAGCATAAAAAAGTAGAACAAGCCCCAGGCTAGATCCAGAACCCACCTGACCCCTAAAGACTTGAAGACATCAAGCAATGGATTTTATTTTTTCTACCAGCAACCTCCGCATGTGGATGATCTCACCAACTCCTTCAGTTTAAGATGATGGGCTCCAGGGTTGTACAAAGTACATCAAATCACATGTTTCTTGTGATTAGAGTGATTCCACTCACCTGCTAGATAATGGCTGCTATTATCACAAATATAGCCATTTGTTTCAACCTCTCTATATTTTAAATGCTAGTTTCTATGACTTCTAGGTTTTTCACTTTCACAGAAATACTGCTACCTACAGAATTCTAGGATTTCTCACAACAATCTGTTATATGTTATTTTATTTCTCCTTCTATGAATCTAGTTTACTCTCTGCTATTTTTCTACTCATTTTTCCTCTGTGAAGAGTTCATTTTTGAGTGAAAGCCCTAAGGTACTGGTTGTTGGATAGCTGTTTTGTGGGGAGTGGCACTGTTACTTAAGTATCAGGCAGGATTCATTTCACACCAGGACTGCATCTAGCCAGGAGCTAGTAGAAGTGAGCGCCTTAATGTAAATGTACTTTTAGAATGCACCTGGCATTCTGAGTAAAGGAATTTTTTAAGAGGTGTTCAAAAGCCTGGGTGAAAGGAAATGAATCTGTTCTGCCCCCGCCCCCCCCCCCCTGCCCAGCTTGAAGGTTACATACACATATCTGGCCCATGGACCTGAGCCGCTGAACAGAAACTACAGGTCATTAACACGGAGTTTTTGCTTTGAGAAAAGCAGTAATTAGTTTCAGTATCCGTTTCAGGAGCTTTAAAAAACAAACATAGCATAAAGTTTCACTGGTTTTGAAAATAAAGGCATGATTTAAAAACTCAACTGTGAAAAAAAAGTCCCCCAAGACTGGAGGAGAAAAAAGACTTTGTCACCCACAGACCTGGTGGGAAGCGAGGTCTGCTACAGGCCTCCCAGTTGCTTGATTTCCAGGTACCATTCAGTAGGACTGACCCCCAAGCCTAGGAGGGCAGCTGTATGGGAGGGGGGTTGGGGGGGAGGGTGGCGGTAATCTGTGTTCACTTTACAATCAGTCAGCTGTCGAAACCCTACTAAAAGTACAGTCAAGCCAGATAGCAATTTATGTTGAACACAGTCAATCAAGCAAGTAACTGGCTCTTCTTCCAAGTGGACTATTTTGAGCTAGAAAATGTAAAAGTTAAAGTTCCATTAAAAGTACATAGTGCTCTTGGAGAAATATCATAAAACATCTTTTTAATGTGAACACTACTTCATACAATGAAGAACTATTTACAGGTGTTCTTCTAGATTCGGCTGCTTTTGCATTGTTGTCCACTGTGCTGACAGCAAGTCTTCAGCCGGTAGTTCAGTCCAATTGCACGTTCTCCTCATCCTTGATGGCTCTGTCCACTTACATTCTCCTTAGTAATTATGGCTCAGCAAGCATGCCACCAAAATAATCTACAACCCAGAGACTCTGGCAACCCACCTAATAAAATGTGTCAATAAATACTCATTTGACAATTCAATCCCTTCCTGTCTTACAAGTGTTTTCACTTAGGAAATGTCTGTTTCTCAAGGGAACTAGAGTGAAAAATAACCTGTTCTTCATACTGAAACTCAGGATGGTTGTTGTATACAAATATAGCATATTTTGGCCAGGGATATAGTAATTTCTTGTTCCCGAGTTTATTTGCCTTCACACGTAGGACTGCTACACACATTCACAGTTTTAATAGACTGTAATTAGCTATTCCAGTTGTGCTTGAAGATCCCAAATATTATTTTCATAGTGAGTGCAAAGCAAATGTTTCGTTTGATTACAGTTGGTCCTAGAGTTACAAACTCTGACATGATGTACAAGTCCCCTTATTCTTCCTGGCTGTCATTTACTTTTTCAGGTATGACTTCCAGGCTCCGGCGTGGCTTCTGGACTTCAGCGTTTTCAGTGCCTGGTTTATTTAGCCCACATGAAACAGCAGCATAATGGATTTGCTTCAGGTTCTCCAAAGTCTCATTTTTAGCATATTTCAAAAGATCTGCTTGTCCCTGTAACAAAACAAGCAATTCAACAGTATTAGATATGACTTTACAATACAGATCTTCTGCTGAAATAGAAGTGTGTTGATTCTGCCCAGGGTATGTTTGTTTCCTATTGGCACTACATCTGAATAGGTCAATTTTAATAAGCAATGAGTTTTCCCAGTTTCAATGTCACACTACTCCCCAGCATGCTGCCCTTCCAGCCCTTTCCACCTTAAATCTGAAAATTCTTCATGTATGGATGGTTCCTGACTATTCTGGATAAAATAACATCTTTACTAGTTTGGCCAGTTTCAATTTTTTCTTTTTAAAGTTTAAAAAAAGTTTTTTAAAAAATAAAATGTGTCCAATCACAGAAGGATATATAGACAGTAGTGAGATGTCTACCTTTCCAGAATTTCTCTGATGGCTACATCTCACCTACTATAGTACAATAAATATCAGAAGCAGAACACTGTCATTGGTACTTTGCCTCTAGTTGTGCTATGACACCAAATGTAACCAGTACTAAAGTCAAGACACAGGCCTAGCCCTGCCACACAAAGAGAATTATGCATGTCCCTCTTTCTCCCCCTCCTCCATCCCTTTGGCTCCTCACATTCATGACATGACATTACAAGGAAGACTCCAGACAGTGCTGGAGTCCTGGCCACAGGCAGACCTTCATGCTGAAGGAAGAATAAGAGTCTTCTACTCTAGATAGATGTTCCTAGCCCAATTTTAACTTCTCTTATGAGGTTTGGCCACCTGCCTGGCGCAAACACAGCCTAATAAATACACAGGTCAGAAAAAGGGTGGATGGACTGAATCTCAGACACTGGGAGTCTGGCATTTGAGCTGATGTGGGTCAGTGTAGTTTGTCTGCCTTGCATAGATTAGCTTTGGGGGACAGAATAGTGTTTGGTGGGGCTGTCTTGCACATCTTAGGGAATTTATCCGCATCCTGCCTTGACTCACTAAATACCAACAGCATCTCTCAACTGTGACAGTCAAAAAATGTCTGCAGACATTCTAAGTATGTCTTGGGGGGCAGGGTGGATGTGGTCCTGGTTGGGAACCACTGGACTAATGAATCAGCAGGACTTCAAGGTCACTGAAGTCAGGAGAGGATGGGTCACTCTGTTGTAGATCCCAATACTCCTACGGAGCATACTATTTATTGCCTTTTCTTTTCTTACTCTCCTTGAAAACTATGCTTTATCTTCCTCTCAGGCTCTGAATTTATTGTTTCCTTTATGATTCTTCTATATAATTTGAAGTTTTCTTTTAAAATACTTCTATTTCAAAACTCTCCAGATATCCCCTTGAAAATACTCCTGCACAGCCAAGGTAATGGGTGAGGGACTTATCTTGCAGGCAACTGGACTAGAATTAAATTGCAGCCAATGGTGAGAGCAAATTGCTATGTGACTGAACCACCACGAGGTCCAAATCCACAGAATGGCTGTTGCTCACCACTTACCATTTATGACTTTCCTGCTCCTCAGAGACTTTTAATTAGTGACTATAAATAGATGTTCCAATGCTTTGTTAACCTGAAGGAGCTTCATTTTTATTCATGCCTCTTTGTCACTAACCCTCTATATTGAAAATCTATTAGTTTAAAAAGACATCAGATATAAATATGGCAGATTGTATCAGCAACATAATTTCTTATTTAGAAGTTGATTTGCCTTTACAACCAGAATTATATATGCATGCACAATTTTAGTAGATTATTAGGTTTTAAAATTCCAAACGCTTTTTAAAATTAATAAACTTTCCTTTATTAAAAGAATAGTTTTGCCAGGCACCAGTGGCTCACTCCTGTAGTCCTAGCTACTCAGGAGGCTGACATCTGAGGATTGTGGTTCAAAGCCAGCTCAGGCAGGAAAGTCGTGAGACTTCTATCTCCAATTAACCACCAGAAAACCAGAAGTGGCACTGTGGCTCAAGTGGTAGAGCGTTAGCCTTGAGCTGAAGAGCTTAGGACAGCACCCAGGCCCAGAGTTCAGGCCCCACAACTAACCAAAAAAAAAAAGAGAGTACAGTCTCCACATCCCAACCCCTCCCACTAACACCCAACTTCTTCCAACATCTCACCCACACTGTGATGACATGTTCATCACCAGTGAACCTACACTGGTGGTATATCAATATATGTTCTTGGTCTTGCATATGTTGTACAAATGTGTATTGGTTTAATGCCCTGAACATCCTCTACACACTGCCAAGTCAATGATTTTCCCCACACATCTCCAATCCTACCTTGGCAACCGCTCAACTTTCACCATAGCTTTGCCTTCTCCATGATGTGACAGAATGGGAATCATAGAGTAAGTAGCCTTTTATGCCTGAGTTCTTTCACTGAGTCCTGTGGACTTAAGGCACTGATTATATCATGCTTTTGTCTAAACTTTCTACCATTCATGTATCCATTCACCTACCCAAAGACACTTTGATTATTTCCAAACTATGGCAATTATAAAGAAATCTACTATAAAAGTCTTTGTGTGGACATACTTAAGTCATTTGGATAAATATCAAGGGATGTGAATGTTGCATTAAAGATTACATTAAAATGTTTAGTTTTGTAAAAAGTTGCCAAACTTTCTTCCACAGTGGCCATACCATTTTACATTCTTTCCAGCAAGAAAAGTTCCTCTGTGCTTATCTGCATTTGATGCTGTCAGTTCCAATTTTGGCCATTCTAATAGCAATGCAGTAGTAACGTGTTCCTATTTACAATTCCCAATGGCATATAGCAATGAACATCTTTTCATGTGTTAACGTGTCTTTTGTATATCTTCTCTGATGACATGTCTGCTCATTCTCTGCCCATTTGGCATGCTTTGAGAATTCTTTGTATATTTTGGAAACCATCCTTAATCAAATATATTTTTTTCAAATATTGTCTCCTAATCTGTGACTTCTTGTCTTGCTCTACTGACATTGTCTTTCACAGACCAGAAGTTTTTAGTTTTAATGAAGTTAAATGTCTTAGTTTTAATGAAATCAAACCTATCAATTATTTTTATGAACTGTATTTTTAGTGTTGTATCTAATTTATTGCCATAATACTTTGCTATATTGAATTACTGCATATGAATACTTTTAGATTTTTTTAACCATCCTCTAATTCTGTGCTTTGATTCATTTTGAGTTAATTCTTGAGAAAGACTGTAAGGTCTATTTCTATATTCAGTTATTGTTTTTCTGTTTTTGCATATGAAGTCCACTTGCTCTAGCAACATTTGTTGACGTATTTGCTCTTTGTATTGCCTTTGCTTCTTTATAAAAAAAAAGCAGTTGACTGTATTGTAAATAAATTTCTATTTGTCCTTTTCCAGTACCATGCTCAGGATTATTACTGTAACTTTGCAGTAAATCTTAAATGTGGGCAGTGTCAGTCCTGTGACCTCATTGGAGTCAGATTTTCTCCTTCAATACTGTGTTGGCTACTCTGGGTCATATACACAACTGAGGACCAGTCTTTCCAGATCTATAAAATAACTTACAAAGTTTTGATTAGGCTTGCAGTGAATCTGCAAGTCAAGTTGGGAAGAACTCACATCTTGACAATACTTACTCTTTGTATCCAGTAATGTAGACTACTTCTCTGTTTGCTTTGATCTTTTGAATCTTTCATAAGAGTTTTGCAGATTTCCTCACATGAGTCTTGCATATATTTTGCTAGATTTATACCTAAGGATTTCACTTTGGAAAATGCTAATGTAAATAGCAATGTACTTTTTGTTTCAAATTCCATCTGTTCTTTGTTAGCATATAATAAATCAATTAATTTTTGTATATCAATGTTGAATTCTGTATTTTTTCTATAATTGCTTGTTTTATCATTGGAGGAAGTTTGATTTGTTGATTCAAATTTTCTACATAGAACATTATATCTATGAACAAATTTTCTTTTTTTCCTCCTCAATCTGCATACTTATTATTTTCTTTTCTTGTCTTATTGTATTAGGACTTAGTTTTAAAAAGGGACATATTTGCTTTGTTGCTGATATTATAGAATAGCTTTGGGTTTCTTACCATTAAGTATCAAGTTAGATGCAGGTTTTTGTAGATTATATTTTATCTAATTAAGGAAGTTTCCATCTATTCCTGGTTTACTGAGAGTTCAATCTTATCAAATGCCTTTTCTGCTTCTATTATTATGAGCATGAGAGTTTTCTTCTTTAGCCTATTGATGTGCTGTATTTTACGAATTGAATTTTAAAAGCTGAACCAGTCTTAAATTCCTGGTATAAATTCTACTTGGTTGTAATTTTTTATACCATGGTGAACTCTAATTGCTAATATTTTTGATAATTTTTAAATTTTTGGGGGGGAGGGGGGTTGGTCGTGAGGCTTGGACTCTGGGCCTGGGCACTGTCCCTAAGTTCTTCAGCTCAAGGCAAGTTCTCTACCACTTGAGCCACAGCGCCACTTCGGAGAATTTTTTCATCTATGTTCATAGGGAACGCTGGTTTGCAACTTTCCTTTCCTGTAATGCCTTTGTCTGGATTTGGTAATGCTGGCCCTATACAATGAGTTAGGAAATTTTTCCTCCACTTTTATCTTCTGGGGGAGACTGTACAGAATTAGTATCATTTCCTTCTTAAATGTTTAATAGAATACATAAGTGAACCTACCTGGATTGGTGCTTTCTGTTTGAAAATATTAATTATTGATTCAATTTATCTATAGATATAAGCTTACTCAAATAGCCTACCTCTTTTTAATATGAATCTTGGCAAGTTCTGTTTTTCAAGAAATTGGGCCATTCCATACAAAGTTATCAAAGGTTCATGATGTTCCCTTAATCCTTATAGTGCTTACAAGAATCATAGTCTTCTCTTTCACCTCAAACATTGATTATTTATGTTATATTGATAAATTTCCTCTTTTTCTCCCCTTAGCCTGGGTAGAAGTTTACTGATTTTATTGAGTTTTTGTTTTGTTTTGTGTCAGTACTAGGGCTTGAACCCACGGCCTAGGCATTGTCAAGGCTGGCACTCTACCATTTAAACCACAGTTACACTTTTGGCTTTTTGCTCATTAATTGTTGAGATAAGAATCTCACAGACTTTCCTGTCTGGGTTGGCTCTAAACTGCAACCCTCAGACCTCAGCATCCTGGGTAGTTAGAATTACAGTCATGAACCACTGGTGCCTGTTGAGTTGTATTGTTTTTTTTGTGCTGGTCCTGGGACTTGAACTCAGGGTCTGAATGCTCTCCCTGAGAGTTGTGACTCTACTACTTGAGCCATAATGCTTCTTCCAGCTTTTCTTGGTATTTAACTAGAGGTAAGAGTCTCATGGGCTTTCCTGGCTGGGTTAGGTTTTTGAACCACAATCCTCAGATTTCAGTCTCCTGAGTAGCTAGGATTACAGATGTGAACCACTGGTGTTTCACCTTTTTTTATTTTGTATTTTTGGTTTTGTTGATTTTCTCTGTCATTTTCAGTTTCAAATTTCACTGATTAATAATACAAAATTACTTTTATTAATGGAAATTAGTGGATCTTTGTGAAATGTCTACCTGGCTGGTCTAGGACTGAATTCCAATCAGGTTACTTCCCCTACAATCATCTCCCTCCTCAAAGCAGATGTATTTGTGCAGTCACATGGACCAAAGAGTCATCTATCATTGAGGGCAGTTTTTCTCTTCTATCCCTATTCCGCCTGTAAGCAGCTTCTATCTATTTCTCTACCCTAAAATTGCACGTGTGTGTGTGTGTGTGTGCGCGCGCGCGTGTGCATGCATGCGTGTGCATGCACTCATGCACACACGTAAGTTCTCATTACTTTTTAACATCTTCATTGCCACTATAGCAGTCTAAGCTACAACCATCTTTCTCTCGGTTTATGATAGCACTCTTCTGACTGGTCTTTCTACCTTTTCAACATGGCACCCAGAGAGCACTAATAAAAACATACCTTCCTTCTGCTTAAATGCCTCCAGTGATTTTCCCTAAACAACTCAAGCGGGAACATCAAAGTCCTTGCTATTACAGCTGTCCTCATCTCTTGTATCTCTCTGCCTAGTCACTCAGCCTTCATTATACTCTGCTCCAGAATGTTCCTCAAATCCAGCTGGTCCTCTCCAAGATCTACACACTCACCATTTCCTTTGCCAAGAAGGCAAAGGTCAGGAGACCCAGAAATACACACGATTCACATCCCTACCCTAGTCAGGTATCAATGCTGAAATTTTCCTTATACTAGAACCCATTTTGACGGCTCTATCTAAAACAGTAACTCTCTGCTCCATCCCACAGCTCTCTTTATCTTTTACTGTCTTGTTTCTTGCAATACTTCTTACCATGAGATATGCCCTGGGTTAATGAATGTATACTACAATGGGGAAATGTCCTCTTACACCTGTATTACTGCCTTCCAACAATGGGCTTTGTTATTTTCCCTATGTTTGTCTCTTGCTAGGTATATAATAAACAGGCATTTAATCTTATGTAAATGGGATCATGAAATTGTATTGTTGTTTGGGTTTCCTGCTCCTCAGCAGAAGTCAGGTCTTGGTGATTTTTCTGTATCAGCACACAGCGATCTACCACATGACGACAGCATTTAAGAACAAAACCCCGCAGATGGTACAGGATAATGAAGAAGGGTCTTCCAATCTTCTGATTCTCAAGCTTATACCAGTCATATGGCTTCTCCACAAGCAGGTAGGTGACCACCTGGACTTGAGGGGCTGCTTCACGTGGTCCTACCACTTTTGTTCTGTTCTGTGTTGAAATCACCTGCCTGACTTGTTGCTGAGTAAAGAACAACTCTGGGGGAGGTGGTGGTTTGCTGTAGCAGTGATCACAAGTCATTGCTTCACAAGACTTCTGAAGAACAGAGGCTATTTATAGCTCTGCTGCCCACAGACACAGCATATGGAGTTTGGTAGCTGTCTATAAGCCGGCTAAGCAGAATTTTCACATGAAAAACATAAACCTTACTGTACATTCTGCTGTGAATTTCATAACTTAATCTATTTGGTTTTCATCTCTAAATGTTGTAACAACCTTAAGTTCTTACTTTAGTCCAGAATCATTGAGGGCAGTGGCTGGGCCCAGCAGCTGTGCCTGTGGCTTGCCAGGGACTGAATAAAAGCTAGGAGAAGCCAAGAAAGGAAAGATGGCAGAGGCCAAACCCTGAATCAGGGCACAGCTGTACTCAACCCATCACAACGCTTGTTGACCACAAAAGATGTACCCATTTTTAAAATATTAAAAATATTTCAAGGCACATCTGCTTAGTGCTCCAGAGTTTTAAACCAAAATTAATGATCATGATTCACTGCTTTTATTCAGATCTGCAGGTAAAATAACAGGAATGCCAAACTCCAGCTGGATTTTCAAAGCCCTTTTGTCAAGAGTTCATGAGGGAAATTAGTGGACAGCACAGCTGCTTTACTCTGGCAGTGAGAATCCAGTACATGTAGAAAGCCTTCCCCTGGCCTCGGCTGCCTGCCTCTGCTATGGCCTCAGGGCTGGGAGCTGGAAAAGAGCCTACATCTAGAAAATAGAAAGGAAGAGGGAAAAAATGGGTACTCCTACCATCTTAGGGGGGATGGCTAACAGAAACACAAAAGTTCTGTTTTTATGCAAACAGGAATGCACGTTGTCAGAGACTGCTTTGACCTCCACATGTCAGCCTCATGTTGACTTTTGGGGGTGGTTTTGGGGCCCAAAGCTCCAACTCCAAGATGAGATGTGAAGGCACTAGGCTGCTGCCTTCCTGGTTTTCACATTCACTGGGAACAGAGAGAGGAAGAGAGCAGATCTTAGGTACACTCATGTTACCATCTGTGCCCCAGAGACGACACTGACTCTAGCAGAGGCTAGACAGCACAAGGCCCATCACAAAGGCAGACTGCTGAGCTGAGTGAGCCCAGTTATAGCCCATGTCTCTACCTGTTTGATAACTAGATTTGCATGCATCAAATTGCCCCAATTAAATCGCTGCTTTATCTGCAAGTCCCCAAGAGGCCTTGGGTACCCTGTGCGTCACTCTCAGAAGATGTCACACAGGGCCAGGGTCCCCCTTCTGACTCTCATCTGAGTGTCTTATGCAACCAGAACCAGAGAGGTGAACCTGGAAACCCCTAACACAAATCGCACAACAGGAAATAAAAGCCAGCTCAACAGGAAGTCACTAATTTCTCCACCAGTTCTGTTTCTGGCATAACAGCATGCAATCACAAACCTTTAGTAAATACTTTGTGGTTACTCACTGGGGTGACGGGAGACTCACACAACTGAATACATACAACTCAAGCCAATATTTCCTGAACAATAATGATGTGCCAGTGAGAACGAATGGACCCCTCTTGCGGGAGACGCTGACACTGGGGAGGTGATACATGTGTGTGTGTGGAGGATGTGGGACACCTCTGAACCGTTCTCTCCATTTGCTATGAATCTAAAATTGCTCTAGAGATACAAGTCTTTAAATAAAGAAGAATACTGTGGAATTGATTTAAAGCATTTTTTACAACCACAATTCAAACTGGCCAAGAGTGGCCATGAATGCAATTGCAGTACTAAATTTGAAACCACAGAGCCCACGATATGTCAAAAACAAAGTAGGAAGTAACACATGGCAGCCTCCTGGGAACACGAGTTAGCATTAATTGAGGGACCACTTTGTGCCAGGTGTTGTATTAAGCCATCTACAAAGATTATCTAATGACAGTCTCTTAATTCTGCAAGGGAAATGTCCTCACTATTCCTGTTTTGTAAGGAGGAAACTGATTAAGGACTCTGCCCAAGGCACAGTCTACATAGCAAGTCACACAAGCATTCAAGCTCTCTGTATGTTTCTTTTAGATAATCTAAAGAAGGGCCCCACCTATGGAGAGTGAACCCCACAAGTTGCAACATTTTAAATAAAGGAAGCCAGGGACCCCACCAAAGGCTCCACCTAGAGAGGTAAACTCCACACTTGGCAACATTTTAAAGCAGCATAGTAGAACCACCAAATAAGGTTTTGCTTTTTGTGGTTTTGTTTTGTTTTGGTTTTGGGTAGCACTGGGGTTTGAAGTCCTCAGGCCTTGTGCTTGTTAGACAGGAGTTCCGCCATTTGAGTTATGCCTCTAGTTCCCATCCAACTAAAATTTATATATATTCAGCATATCAACAATTATGTAGACAGTTTGCTCTTCCTGTGATAACAGAAATGTAAATTTCCAGCTTTGTACATGTTGAGTGCACAGTGAGGAAAGAAAGCAAAGAACAGAGTCTTGGCTGTTACAGATTGTTGTGCCAGGACTGGGGTCTACACTTAAAGCCTCATGCTCTCACTTAACTTTTTTTGCTCAAGAATGGCACTCTACCACTTGAGCCACACCACTACTTGGTAATAGACTGTAAATCATGTCATTATCCTGTGATGGATGCCTTCTAAGAGGTCTTCTGTGGCAGCACAAGAGTAAGAGTCCTCCTAACGTGCCGAGTTTACTTACAAAGGATCTCCCAGATAATCGGTCACCTCAACAGGTTGCACTCCTGTCTACAGGATGACAGAGGTGTTCAGAATGTGTCACTTGGGCTGCAAGTGCAGCAGCCCAGCCATCACAGCAGGATGGGTCCCTGCCACCCCTCCACTGCCTTCCCCTACAAGCTGCTGAGGAGCATAAAACTCTGGAGGATAGTGCCTCCTACCCACCCTCCCCTAAAAAGTCTAGCACTTAATTTTAATTCTCAAATAAAAGACTCAATGTAACTTATATCCAGAGGGAAGGCAATTCTCCCAAGAAGCAATTTCATGTTTCCTTCAGCTAAGATGGTGGAGGGGCTGCTAGGAGAGCAGAGCCTCGATAGTAGAGCAGGAAGGTATTCTGCTGGGTCTAAGGGCTGTGAAGGAGAACGCTTTACCCCCAGAAGAGCCCCCTTGGAGCCTGGCTTTGGCTGGCACAGAGCAGGTGGCTCTGGTGGCAGAGTGGGGTGGAGGCTTCAGGAGCATCTCTGTGAGTAGTCAGTCACAGAAGGCAGGTGAGAAGGGCTGGAGCCAGAGACGAAGAAGTGGAGGGGGGGGGGGATGATGAAGGAGGCTCAGGCCCAAAGCTGTGACCATGAGAAGCAGCGCACACATATAAGCACTTCCTCTACACTTGTCATCTTCCAAGCCCACCTCCTAAACCAAACAGTAGCTGAGTAACTGCAAATGCCACATCCCTGCGATTCAAGTTTTAGAAGATTAACGGTGTTTTAAATGGATCAGTAGCCTACCTGATGATGATGAACACTATTGTAGTTTGATTTTTTTTTGAGTTGCTCTGAGTTTTCACACATTAAATAGAGAAATGGCTTTCAGTCAAGTACAGCTTTTCAGGAAAACTGGCAACATATTACATCGCCTATAATAAATAACTAAAACATAAGCATTGATTCATTGGAGAAAAAGTCATGCATAAACCATCACAGTCATTTTCAGAAAAAGAATAAATGTGAGTATTTTCATAATAAATACTATACCCTAGGTAAAATGAAGAAAACCAAGACTTGTGTCAGTTCAAATGTCCTCTGTTTTACTGATTTATTCTAGGCAGAAGTACTATGTTCCTAGAGAGAATGCGTAATTACTCTCAGGTTTCCCTGTCAGTCTTGATGCTGAGGGCAGAGGGGTACAGGTCAGGAGAAATGAATTCAGTGATATTGATCAAGATGTATTATACTTATAAACTGACATGTTGAATGGTAAGCCTTTTGTGAAACTACTTAAGGATAATACAAACATAATTTAATTTTTAAAAATCATGAAAGATTGAAACATAAGCTTCAGCATCTTGCAGGACAATATCACGCAGTATATATGTATAACTGGAGTTACAGAGGGAAGAAAAAAGACCTGGAATATTCCCAAAGATTTTGAAACTTAGAAACCCACATACCTAAGAACCTCAACAAACCCCAGTGAAAAGAAACAAAAAGAAAACCACATCAAGAGACCCATCCTCATTATTTTTTCAATGTGGGACTGAGAATCAAACTCAGGGCCTCAAGTTTTTTAGGTAAGTGCTCTGATACTTGAGCTATGTACCAGTGTTTTTGCTTTTAGTTTATTTTCAGATAAGAACTTGCTCTTTTGCTCTGCTGGTTTGGCCCATGATCGTCCTACCTATACCTCCTGAATACCTGGGACTGCAGATGTGTGACACCATACCTAATTCTATCATACGTTTTGTTTTGTTTTTTCAATGCACATACACTAAAAGAGCTCAACTGCCATACACTTGCTAGAATGGCTAATCTAACAATCCCAAGTATTGGCAAGGATGTTCCCAGCAGGCAAAACTCTGCTAACATTGCTGAGAGAAATGTAAAAATGGAAGTGATGTGTGCTAAAGCAGTTGGGCAGTTTCTTATTAGGTGTGACACAGCTTTAGTTTAGTATTTATGAGTGACGTATGACCCAGCCATTCAATTCACAGATAAAAAAATTTTAAGTAAGTACCAGACTCATACCAAGAAGCATGGGGGTTGCAGTCTTGGAAGCCAGTGTGAATATTTTATTTATTTTTATGATGCTGGGGACCAAACCAAACCTCATACATGCTAGGCAAGTGCTCTAACCGTCAGCTACACCCTTAACCTAAATATTTTAAATCTGGACAATGGAAAAATAACAACACACCTAATTCCCCACCTAGAAATATGACTGATAAAAGTTTCTCTCTCTCTCTCTCTCTCTCTCTCTCTCTCTCTCTCTCTCTCTCTCTCTCTGTCTCTGTCTCTCTCTCTCTCTCTCTCTCTCTCTCTCTCTCTCTCTCTCTCTCTCTCTCTCTCTCTCTCTCTCTCTCTCTCTCTCTCAAGTGGGTAGAGTATTGCTATGTAGCTTGCCGTATGCGGGGTTTACAAGCCTATACCTCCACGCCTGGCTTATAATATTCTCATCTTTCATAACAGAAGATAAACCAACAATGAATGTAACTAAAACATATTGCTTAAAACTCAATAAAATGACAAATGACTTGTATTAACATTGTCCATAATCTCTTCTTTTCCTTTCCCTACCCTCCCTGCCCTTCTCTTCTCTCCCCTCTCCCTTCCTGTCTGCCTGCTTGCCTTTCTTTCTTTCCCAGCTGGTACCTGAGTCTTGAACTCAGGGCCTGAGTACTGTGTCCCTTAGCTTTTTCACTCAAGGCTGGCTCTCTACTACTTAAGCCACAGCTCCACTTCTGGCTTTTTGGTAGCTAAGTGGAGATTAAATCTCCACTCTCCAGTACTTAGTCTGGACTTTTCTGCCTGGACTGGCTTTGAAACATGATCCTCAGATCTTAACCCCCTGAGTACCTAGGATTATAAGCATGAGCCACCAGCACTCAGCTGTCTTCTCTTTTTTAACTTGAGAAGAATCTTTGAAGAAATAAGTATCTTCTATAATAAAAAATGCCTCATTAATTCCTTTAGCTTTTGTGTGTTTTACTTTCTTACTTTTCTAATAAGTTAAGTGGCATAACATTTAGTACATTAAAAAATTAAAGTGAGCAGTTATAGTTATCTATTGAAACAATGTATTTCATCATATCTGAGCCTCCTGGGAGGTGTCTCTGAGCTGTACAATACTTGATGTGCCACCAAGCAAGATACATGAAAATGAAAAGGTATAAATCAGACTCAGTAAAAATGTACCTCCATCTATCACCCACCCATATACATATAAAATGTTTCCATTGCAGCAGCTCATGCCTGTAATTTCAGCTACTTAGGAAAAGAAGATCAGTAGAGTCATAGTTTGAAGCCAAACTGAGCAAAAAGTTACTGAGATCCCAAAGGAGCAGGAGATAGTAGTGCATGCCTATATTCTCAGCTACAGGGAAAGCATATATAGGAAGATCATGATTTCAGGCCAGCCTGGACAAAAATTAATAAGACTCCATCTCAATAAGTAGCTGAGCATGGTAGCATGCACTTGTTATCCCAGCTAATCAGAAAGCATAAATAAGTGAATTGTGGTTCAGTTCAAACCAGGTACTAGCACAAGACGCTATCCCATATTAGATCTAAAAGATAAACATACATGAAAACACAAACAGGGCCATACAATCAAACCATCTAAAATGTAGTATACACAGGGGAGGGTTCCCATGGTGTAACTGCTTTGAACAATTTAACAATTTAATATGGATACCAGGGAGCTGAAACATTTTGACTGGGGAGGGGCTAAAAGGAAGACCATGGACAAAGAAAGGAATGCCGGTAAAGACAGTCCTAACACTCAGAGTACGTGTGCGTGTGTGAAAATGGAAACAGAAACTTGAGAGAGGAATTTATAAGATAGGGGGAGAATGATGGAAGGGTGACATTAAGTAAGATGCACTGTGCACAAAAACGGACATGTCAAATCAAAACCCTAAATTAACTAAAGCAAAGAAGGCTCAGTTGGCAGAGCATCTGTTTAGCAAAGCAGGAGGAGTGTTCAATTCTTACAACCCTCATCCCTCACAAAGAGGAAAGGTTTTTTTTTTTTTTAAGAAGGAAGATCTGAGATCCTTGAAAAAATTTTATCTTTTCTACATTAAAGTAGTGTTTAGAATGGTAATGCATTTATAAAGGTAAATCAGAGCTCTCTAGTCAAAAAAAAAACATGAGTGGAAGTATATATTCCAAGGTGCAAATCGGATTCACAGCATGCCCATCATCATGGATGTCTTTCTCTTTTGTTCTGTATTTTAAAACTATTTTCCAAATAAAAAAAATAAAGCAAGAAAAGGCAGGTGTTGGGTGTGTGTGTGTGTGTGTGTGTGTGTGTGTGTGTGTGTGTGTGTGTGTGTGTGTGTGTGTGTGTGTGTGTGTGTGTGTGTGTGTGTGTGTGTGTGTGTGTGTGTGTGTGTGTGTGTGTGTGTGTGTGTGTGTGTGTGTGTGTGTGTGTGTGTGTGTGTGTGTGTGTCCCAGAGCCTGGGCACGGTCTCTGAAGTTTTTTGTTTTTTTTTTTTGCTCAAGGCTAGTTACCACTTGAACCGCAGCACACTTCTGGCTTTTTGGTGGATAACTAGAAGAGTATTCAATTTCCTGTCTAGGCTGGTTTTGAACTGTAACCCTCAGATCTCAGCCTCCTGAGTAGCTAGGATTATAGGCCTAAGCCACCAGTACCCAGCTAAGATGATTATTTCTTTAAACTGTGTGGATGGTTCTTAGAAGTAAGCAACTCTCTTAGTGCAGGAGGTTTTTTTCTCAGGAAGACCAAAGTCCTTGTTTAGCAAAGACTGGGCTTTCTGGGTGGCTGGTTACCTTGGTTCCTCTGTGGTTTACATAAACAGAAAGCATCAGAAAAGTTTCTTTTGGTTTAAGAGCAATGGTAGTGCGTTTGTTTTCGTACGTCTCAACCTGTGGATAAGCAGACTTCTTGGGGCCCAGCCCTGGAGACTGTGATCCAGTAGGTGTGGAGCGGGGCTCCCAGGGGTGCAATCAGCCCAGGTAATTCCCATGTTTTAGCCTCATGTTCCACATCTGCGGTCACCAGTGCCCTCCCCAAGTTTCTGTGTCACCAGCAGTCACCCCCTGCCTGCTGCACACCACAAAGTCCCCAAGGATGCCCCAGGCACACTGCAAAGAAATGAGGAGGGAAGACTGTCCACTCCTCTCTGCGGAAAATTCAAGAGCTCAACAAGGGCTCAACAAAGACTCATTCTTCTACTGAGGGCTCAAGCTTATGAAATACAGCAGGGGTGGACAAAGTCCTCCGGCCAGGGACAAAGGACACACAGATTTTTCCACTCCACACATCACCTTCACGTAGGCTCTGCCAAGCTCCAACACCAGCTGCAGCCTCTCAGAAACATTCAAAGAAGACCTGCTGCCCATCTTGTGCCCTATGATCACCAAGCCTGGGACACTGATTCTGTCTTCTAAACATGGCTACAACTATTTGAGTCAATCGCCTACTTTTAAAATATGGCACAGTACTTTACCTTTCATCAGTGTGTATGCCAGGTACCCACCTCCACTGGCTCCACAGGGCTGGGTGGGACCTGACTTTCTGCATTTCGAATGTAGAGGCCAGAGAACTTCAGCCCCACATGAAGCACCCTGGTGTGCTGATATTTTAAACTAAAGGCACTCAGAGATCAGCAGAAGCTGGAAGAGACCCCCTGGGGTTTCCCCATCTGTCTGAGAACAGCTCCAGCAAAGACTCAAATAGTTACATTTGGCTCCTTCTCTGAGTTTTCAAGAAGTAACTACCCTCACATCTGCAGTAAGGAAGCTGAGAGAATAGAACCACCCTAGACACACATTGGCGAGCGCACCTGATCATTTCTGAGGACCCTTCAATTCCAGAAAAGAATGATTTACTACTGTTGTCTGAGCATTCATTCACCTAAATTACCTACTGCCTCTCATAGCTGCAACCCTCCCAGGTCTCCCTGACCTATGGAAAAGCGTAAGCTGTGCCAGCACGTACACCTCAATGGTTTACTGTGGAATCGCACTCCTGTGATTGTCCCCACATGCATGAGGTGACTTTCCATACCTTTCCCCTCTTATTGTCTGCTCATCCCAGAAGCACCTGTTGGCAAAGGGCAGTGGCCCCTCTGCCCCTACACAAACAAGCTGTAGTCAGGGCTCAGGATCCTGGGTCTCAGACCAGGGAAGCAAGGGGAATTGGCTGGTGAAAGGTTAGTCCCTATGCCTGCTTGCTATTAGATAATAAAAGAAAAGCAAAATGAGCTGTTTCCCAGCCATGGGCCTGAAGGACATTGCTACTTCTTCCAGGGCTGGCAGGAAATGGGGGTGCTCACCCCTGACATAAGTGAGCCAGCAAGCTCTAAAGCCAAATCCCTCTCACTAGAAAGCCTGCTGTGTACTGACCTGCACAGCACTTAAATTCTAAAGAAGAGATCCAGAGATATACACATTTACAAGAGTTCATGTGTAGGAAGGAAAAGTGCCCGAAGAAGTTAAGGAAATGGCTTTAATTATAAAATGAATAGGGGATTAACATGGCTAAATGCAGGCTGCCTAGCATTGGAAGGGGGACCTTTTATTAAATGCAATCAGAAAACTGTTGTCACCTCAGGGGTAGACTGTTTAATGTGAGAAGGAACAAGAACACCAGAAGAGCAGCTGTGTTTACTGTCTTCAGTATGACTGAGTACAAAGTCTGGAAGGTAAATACCAGAGAGCAAATTTACATTTAGTTGTCTAAGTCCAGGATGAAAGCTCTGTTGTTCTTATTGATATTCCAGAACATTGAGAGGAACAGTAAGTTGTTAAAACTCAAAGAAACACAAGTTACCTATGCAACATTATTTTCAAAATTAAAACGTGTGTGTGTGTGTGTGTGTGTGTGTGTGTGTGTGTGTGTGTGTGTAAAAGAAAAAACAAGACTAGAAAATATGCACTGCAAAAGCCCACAACATGAATTGTCTCTGGATGGTGGGCTATGGCATGCTTCTCCTTAGTGCTCTTTGACATTTTCTATGATGAAAATAACTATTTTATAATAAAAGTAATACAAGTTATGTTTTAGAAACACACATGCTGAAATAGACATAAATATAGGTGGCATCTCCCTTGAAGGAAAAATCTCTTTCCAAGGGCAATCCCTTTACAGATTTCCTTTGATTCTGCAACACATAATTCCTTCCTTCCTGTTAGCTGGCAGGCTATGGTTGTACTTCAGTTCAATGACATGTGACTAAATTTCCAATCATTCTGCTGCTATCAATATTTCCAATTTCACACATACCAAGTGACATCTGTAAAGTTTAAAATGTTTCCAGTATCAAATGAGAATGCATCATGTCCAGGGACTGTGCCTGCAGACTGCAGTAGCCAAGCTCTGCCTTTCACCTGAGCCTGCCTGGCTGCTAAGGAGCAAGGTGGGAAATGAGCTTCACAGAGGAAGTAGCAAAGGACAAGTGACAGCAGGAGAGCTAGTCAGAAACAGTTCTGCAGGTACCTTGAGGATGGTGATATTCCAGGTAAAGCTCTCCACAGCCTTCTGTAGTTTTCGCTCCTTCAGACCCTCCTTGGTGCCTATGCTGTGCAAGTGTTCATGGAACTCCATGGCTGAAAGAAAAAAAGACATGTATGTGTATCACTTCCCTGTCCATGGGTGGTAATGAACAGGCTGTAGTTATTTTTCTAGGTATCGTAAAAGATTACAATCTGTGATGGAATTTCATAAATGCACCTGTGCGAAAGGAAACAGCAATAGGGAGGAAACAGAAAATTAAAGGCAGAAGGAATCTCAAAAGTCGGGAATTGTTCCTCACAGTTTAGAAGGGCAGACAGGATATGTGCAATTGTTGTTACATTATTACTTTTACGCAGGGAAGATGTTTATTATTGATCAAGAATAGAAGCAGCTGGGCATCAGTGGCTCATGCCTGTAGTCCTAGCTACTCAGGAGGCTCAGATCTGAGGATTGTGATTGGAAGCCAGCCCAGGCAGCAAAGTCTGTGAGACTCATCTCCAATTCCAGAGAAAGCTGGAAGTGGTGCTGTGGCTCAAGTGGTAGAGTGCTGGCCTTGAGCAAAAGGAGACCAGGGACAGCTCTCAGACCCAGAGTATAAGCCCCAGGACTAGGAAAGATAGGAAGGAAAGAAGGAAGGAAGACAGGAAGGAAGGAGGGAGGGAGGCAAGGAGGCAGGCAGGCAGGCATAGGAGCAGTGAGAGATAAATTGGCAAATGGACTTTTCAACCCTTGGGAGTTGGGAAGCAATAAGTACAGAATTGTATTCTGAGTTTGTACTAGAATTTACCTGGTCAGTTGACTATTCCCTCTTACTCTTCAATAGTCTAAGATAATCCTCATAGCCATGCAAGAGTGGGCAGAATGGTCCTTTAATTCATAGTCATTCAAAGTTATGGATTTTTAAAAAAAGATTCCCTCATAACCAATCATTCCATATCTGGGCAATAGGAACTCAACCTTCTGAAATGATCAGCTAGCCTTGGACACCTTCCTTGTTTTTGGTACAAGATACTCTCGACTCACTAAATACATCAACTATTGTAGATGTGAAAAGAGAGGAGAGGAAGAAGAGGGAGGAGAGAGGGAAGAGGACAGAGGAAAGGGAAGAGAGAGGAGAGAAGAGGAATAAGAGAAGGGAGAAGAAAGGAGAGAGGAGGTAGGGAAGGGGAGATAAGGAGGACTGAAGAAGGTGGGATGACAAAGGAGGGGAAAGAAGCGAGAGAAGGGAAGAGGGAGGAGGAGGAGCCGCATCCTCACCCAGGTACTCTCTTACTAAGTTCTCCTTGCTTGCTTGGCCTTTTCAATGGACAGATCTAGCACACATTTTGTTTTTTCAGAGAAGATAAGATCTTACTAATCCTTCAAATTCAAGTTTGATTCAGGGATTTTGTACATTCTTAAACATTGTGCTTATTTTTTTCTCTTAGATGGAAAACTCTTGACCCCTAGTATGGCCACCAATACAAGACTGCTGATCCAGTTTAAAATCTGTGTGCTTTTTTGGTCCTTAGAGTAGTGAATCTTATCTAGAATGTGCTGTAAAAATGTGTCCTAGGTCAGCAGGGATATTTCTTTCTTTTTTTGGAAACACTGAGGGTTTTGGTGTCAGGGTTTCATGCTTGCTAGGAAGGTAAGCGCTTGAGCCACACCCTGTAGCCCTATTTGCTTGGTGAAGATAGGACCTTGCTTTTGGCCTGCACCTCCCTGAACTGTGATCCTATCCTTTTAGGCTGCCTGCTATTTCTAGGATGGCAGGCTTGAGTCCTCATGCCCAGCCTTTTCTGCTGAGGTGGGGTCTGGTGGACATTTTGTTGCCTACGCTGAATCTTAATTCTCACAATCTCAGTTTTCTCTGTGCCTGGGATGACAAGGTGCATCAACATGCCGAGCTGGGAATAACTCATCTGTCATTATGTCACTAGCAAAGCACAATTAAGTTAATTTGTTTCTCAGTGTATGGTGTGTGTGTGCGTGCACACGCACACGCACCTGTACATGGTTTGGGGGATATAATTTGTTTTATGATTATATCAAAACTTTATGTGATTCCCAAAGTCAAACTACGTACTGAGAAATGTTCGGGTAAGTCTTGCTTCCTTCCTGGTCATCTCTAACTTAATCCTTCTTCCTCTCATATATACTGTTTGTTAATGAGGTGTTAATTTATCTTTCTTAGCAAGCATAAGCGAATGTGCGCATGCCGCCATAGCCTCCTTTTCTTAAACAAAAGCAGCAGACGTGAACACTGCTCCACCCCTTGCTTTTTCTCTCCTAAAGCTTTGCCTATTGGCCACTCCACATGGGCACAAAGCCATTGCTTACGCTCCTAAGAGCTCCTACGAGACTCTAAGGTGTGCCTGAGCCTGGGCCAGGTAGTCCCCTACTGATGCATGCTTAGTTTCCAATCTTTGCTACTACAAATAGATTGGAACGTTTATAAACTTCTAAAAACCATTTTCCTTTCCATTTTTATACAGTGGACTGAATTCAGAATCATACATGACAGGCAAGCACTCTACCACAGATCAGCATCACCAGCCTTTTTTTTTTTGGGGGGGGGGAGCAGTTGTGGCCTGGGCGCTGTCCCTCAGCTCTTCAGCTCAAGGCTAGCACTCTACCACTTGAGCCATAGCACCACTTCTGGCTTTTTTTTTTCCTATGTGGTACTGAGGAATCGAACCCAGGGCCTTATGCATGCAAGGCAAGTACTCTACAACTGAGCCACCTTCCAGCCCCATACCAGCCTTATTAAACTTACATTTTTAGAAAGGGTCTCACTAATTTGCCCAGGCTAGCCTCTAACTTCTTATGATCCTTCTATCTCAGCCTCCCGAGTAGCTGGGATTATAGTTGAACACCATCATACCTGATTTTCTGTGTTCTTTTGTAGAACTTATTCTTAGGTTCATGCTCTGGTTTTGAATCTCTTCCTACCCAACATCACTTCGAAGCCAGCATACTATTCCTGACTGTCTGAGAATCAGGCAAAAGATTATATATATATCATAGGAACCTACCTAATAGGAACCATGGTTCAATTTCCTGTCATACTAACAAAACACAAGAACCTCCCTGAGTTCAAGAAATCAGTCACTGGTAAAACTGATTCTAATACGTAGGGAACTAGCACAAGGACTACTCTGCTTCTACTTCTTTTCTTTTGCTAATGATGGTACCTGAGGACAAAACAAAAAATGCATGGGGCTGGGAAGGTGGCTCAGTTGTATGCTTTGCATGCATGAGGCCCTGGGTTCAATTCCTCAGCACCACATAAGCAAAAAGAAAAAAAAAGCCGGAAGTGGTGCTGTGGCTCAAGTGGTAGAGCGCTAGCCTTGAGCTGAAGAGCTGAGGGACAGCGCCCAGGCCCAGAGTTCAGGCCCCAGGAATGGACCCCCCACCCAAAAAAAATGCAAACAAGGACCATAAATAGGAAGCAATCACATTTTAAAACTCAGAGCTTCCCTCCTTCCCTTCTTCCTCTTGCTCCTGGCCTCCCTTCCTCCCTCTTCACATCTGGGAGGCTCCCAGGAGTGGGTTGTCATGGCTCAGATCCACCAGGTGGGACTCCAAAGATGTGCTAACTCTTCTGTTCAAGTTTAACACCAGACTTCTGCAAGAGATCTGAATTTCCAGCCAGTAGTCCTTCATAATCATTGTGTTTATATTTCTGGCAGTCAGGAGGCAGCAAAGTCTGGGTGGGTGGATTCCCTGACTAGCACAGAGGACAAACAGGGATAAGGAAGAAGCAGCAGGGGCAGGGGCATAGCACTGAGTAAACAGGAAGAAACACAGCCCCAGGCCTACCTTGTGCACAGGACAGGAAATCCGGAAGGGACTTGGAAGTGATATAACGTGGGACCGTAGACAAAAATAGTCTGAGCAGATGTGGTCATTAATTACACTACACACAGGTATAACCAACAGTGAGGGATTTCTCAACTATTCAGGAATCCACTTGGAGCCTGGCTCTACTAGGGGTTGTTTGTGTTGTCTTACTGTGTACAGGGAAATGGAGTCAGGTACACAACAGGAATGGTCACCCTGGGCTTAATTCCACAGTACAGGTAGGAACCTAAGACAATGGATCAGACTGTGGAAGAAGGGCAGACTTTAGGATAGCTGCTTACAGTAAGTTCAGCAGACAGACAAGAACCCAGAGCCAGAGGCAGTAGAAGGGAAGCTGCCCTGAGGAGGAAGCATGACTACAGAGATAAAAAGGGATTTTAAGCCAGGCGCTGGTGGCTCAGGCCTATCATCCTAGCTACTCAGGAGGCTGAGATCTGAGGATCGCAGTTCAAAGCCAGCCCAGGCAGGAAAGTCTGTGAGACTCTTATCTCCGATAAACCATTCAGAAAATTGGAAGTGGTGCTGTGGATCAAGAGGTAGAGTGCTAGCCTTGAGCTGAAGAGCTGAGGGACAGCGCCCAGGCCCAGAGTTCAAGCCCCACAACCGACAAAAAAAAAAATAAAAAAAGAGACATGAGTTAATGCCACCTTATTTTACCTAAAACATCTGTATTTTGATGATGTTTCACAGGGAAGTCATTAATGAAATGCTTTTTTAAAATTTAATTTTATTTGTGAACATACTGTACAGAGGAGTTACAACTACATGGGCAGGATAATGCGTACATTTCTTACCGGAAATGCTTTTTTTTTTAATGGCCTTGAAAAATGTGGTAAGTTGAATACTGGAAAACATGTTAATATGCAAAAATCCAGAACTTTAGTAAGTGGCCAAGACTAATGTTTCCTTCTTTTCTATTTCATTATTTGACTTGCTGGCTGACACGTTTGTTTCTAACAGATATCTGTATTACTAGACACTGATTTTTGTAAATCTACTGGGAGGGATCCTGCTGATCCACTGATTTGAAACATGTATTGTTTTTCTTTCACTTTTTTTTTTTTTTTTTGGTGATACTTGGGTTTGAACTCAGGGCCTCATACAAGCTTGTTAGGCAGATATACTATCATTTAATTCATGCCTCCAGCACTTTTTCACCTGGTTATTTATGAAGTAGGACTGCCCAGGTTTTGTCTGAGCTGACAGAAATGTACCACCACCCTCAGCTATTGGTTGAAGACAGGGGTCTCTTTCTTTGCTCAAGATTGGGCTCAAATCTCTACCTAATTGCTGTCAATCTCCAACATAGCTGGGATGACAGGTATGTGCCACTGTATCCAGCTTTTCCTGTTGAGGTCTCATGAACATTTTTGCATGGGCTAGCCTTGAATCACTTTCCTGATCTCAGCTTCCAATATAGCTAGGATTATGGGTGTGAGCCACTGTACTTGGTTTGAGTTTATTTTTCAAGGAAAGAAAAGAATTCTCACTGTTCCACTGTAACATGCAAGGCTAGGGGAGACCCAGGCAACCTGCCAACACTTACATACTAATAAGAAATGTGAAAGTGGCATGCAGAACTCCCAAAGAAATGGTAAGGAAGGGTTTGAGCCTTGGTTTGCCTGTGCCCAGTGTCCCAGGGCATTACAACCACCAAGCATTACTTCTAGGCAAAAGCATCTCAGCTGCTTAATCAGAGCTCACTCACCATAGGTTGACGTGTGTAAGATAATCATGCTATGAGACAGGATAGGGCGAACCCGTGTGACTCAGTGCTAAGTGAATGCAGAGGTAGAGAGAACGTGATTATGTATTTGAACTGAATCACTGCATATACATAAGAGAAGAAATCCAGTAATACACCTAAGATGACAACTGTATTATTCTTTTGGTCCTAACTTACCAGGAAATTGATTCTAACATACCATAAGATATGAGATATTCACATCAACAGTGAATATAAAGATCTTGTTGGGGGTAAATGTTAACTCATCCCTTCCTTATTTTCTAAATTACATACAGTAAAGGACCAGTCCAATGCAAAAATCTTTATCTTAGTGAAAAAAAAATCTTAGAAAAACATTTATCCTCCTTCTATAGAGCATTATTCTGTACAGAGGAACTGATGAGAAGCACCTAAGTAATTCAAGTCAGTCACACAGCTGTCCCAATGCAGCCTTGATGTTTTACAACGCCTTGGTTTTTAATTACAGGAGAAAAACAAAAATATGTGGAGAGGGGGTGGGATTGACCAGCACTGTGGAAAGGCCTGGGGTGAGGCAGGTATCACTGGCTGCAGAGGGTAGCTGTGGCAATCACTCAAAAATTTGGGGAGCATGTGCCAATGTGGTGTGTGGGAGAAGGAACTTGTTAGAGGATGGTGAGGATAGGCTTCTAGAGAAGCACAGAGACTAGAGAAACTAGAAAGTGGTCTGAAATCTCAACATGCAACAATGTCGCCAAAGGGGCCTGTTGAAAATGAAGTTTCTCTGCCTCTGGGGGCTTCTGGTTCAGAAGGTCTTGGGTAGCCTCAGGCATGGACATTTTTGGCAAGTATTCCAGGGAGTTTTCAGCCAAGAAGGTAAGGGATAGCTCTGAGCAAGGATGGACTAGCAAAGTGAGGAGATGGGACTGACACAGGAAGTCATGATGAAGATGGGGACTTGTGCAGGGGGCACCAACAGCCAGGATCAGAGAGGCCCTTCTGAAAGACCAGGCGGTTAGGAAACAGACTCCCAGTTCCAGCTTTCTACTGGTTAACCAGAGATAAGATTTGTCTTCCTGGCCTAACCTCAGGTCTCAGTTGCCTGAGTAGCTAGGATTACAGGCTTGAACCATCAGTGCCATGATTTTTGAAAAATCTAAACCACGCAGATATTTGATATGCGAGAATGTTTGCTTCACATCATTTCCAATTATTATCTTAAAATATTTTACAATTTAAATACTTCAAAGTTGTTTTAAGAAACATAAACTTTAATGATAAAAATGAATTGTAAAGCTAATAGATTAAGCATCAGCATAGTTTTGGAAAATTAATAAACGGTGCAAAACTTTCCACATGCTATAATTAAATTAACTCAGAACATTACTGCAACTGCATTGGAATGCATTTACAATTCTACTAAATCTCTTGCTTCCTGTCACAGGTAACAAAATTAGATAGAAACTAATGTCTAAAATTTTTTTAAAAAACTATCGCATGTAACAAAAAGATATGGAGAAAAGGTATGGAGAGCAGCTTTTGCTCTGAAAGGGAGGTGAAGACTGGCCAGAGGCAGGGCACCAACTCCTCTTCGAGCTGAACTGAGTACAGTTTCCTTGCCAAACATAAAGCCCTTGACCTCACAAACGTTCAGGCTGGGATTTTCTCTGTCAATTTAAATGACAGGAATCTAAAATATAGCTTGTGGCACATGGATGAACTTTTTATAGAAGCGACTGGAATGGATATATAATGGAAAAAAACACTCAGGAGAGAGACATATTGATCTTAAGCTGATGCATTTAAAGATTAGTTTTCAACTAAAAATTTATTTTGCTGCCTTTAAAGCCTCTTTTATCACAAAAATAACTGGCACAAAAATATTTTTGTGTGCTCAAAAACGGAAGCTGAAAGTAAGGGGTTAAATCTTCTTTGACTTATGTAGAATAACGAGATATGCACATTTTCAATTTATTTCCCATTCTTCAAAAAAGGCCTAGTAGGCTATTTTCTAGAAGATGGAATTCTATAGGGTATAGGTGTTTTGGGGACTTCATTCAAGTGATCAGCTCATAAACAGTATTAAAAGTACCTTTATCTAACAGGAATCAAACACATATTGTGATATAAATCATACCTTAAAATCATGCCTTAAAAACAAAATTTGGACTTCTGATTACCTCCCCCAACTAAATTTACAGATCTATCTATCTATCTATCTATCTATCTATCTATCTATCTATCTATCTATCTATCTATCTATCTATCTATCTATCTAAAATATACAGCCTTGGTTAACTGTAGGCTCTGGCCCAATCCTAGGGGTGTGGGGTGGGTGTTGCACCCCATGCTTGTGGAGGTGTAGAAATGCCTCATCGCTTTCCAACAGGCCAGTTGGTAGTCTCTTTTTCTTGGCCTTCTTCTCGCACAGTCTTGGCATGAATAAGAGCCAAATCATTTTAAGATGGATTTAGAACTGGTACACCCTATATCCACATGAGACAGAACAGACAAACCAGGTCTCTTCTGGCCCAGGGACCAGATGGATGCCAAGTTCCCTGGACCGCCATCCCACAGCAGCAGCAGCAGCAGCAGCAGCAGCAGCAACCCAGTTTGTGAATGGATGACACGCAGGAGGGCCCCTCTCTGCCAGAATTTCCCATCTGGGGGAACGCAGTGAAATGAGTTGCATAACTCCTCATCCTTTGTGAGTCTATTCACTAGGCCACCATCTAACCCCATGTCCACATGGCTCAGCTGGGTGAGATAACCCAAAAAACACTGGCTAGTTTATTTCACAGTGAACGTAAGGCCTTGATAGAAGTTTCTATTTTTTGGTGGGAACAGAATGCTGGCACATGTAAAAGGGCCTGGGTTCAATCCCCAGCACTAATTAAAAGTGTGTGTGTGTGTGTGTGTGTGTGTATTTTTTTTTTTTGGTCGGTCATGGGGCCTGAACTCTGGGCCTCAGTTCTTCAGCTCAAGGCTAGTGCTCTACTACTTGAGCCACAGCACCACTTCCAGCTTTTTCTGCTTATGTGGTGCTGAGGGCCCTCATGCATGCAAGACAGGCACTCTACCACTGAGCCACATTCCCAGCCCGGGATCACTATTTTTGATTCATCCCTTCTTCCCAGTGACTTGAACCATAACCAGTACACCCAAAAGCCCTGCTCAACACACTCTGCCCAGTAAGGTCTCCCTTTATACTATACCTCCTTTTCTCCTCTTAGTTTAATTCTCAGCAGGCCTTACATTCAGTAAGTTAAAAAGGGAAATAGGCTATGCGAAGGCCTGTCCTTTCCTCCCACTTCCTGGAGTCCCATTCTCCTCCTGCCAGCCAGTCCCTAGTATTCCTCCTGGGAGTCTTCTACAAAGAGGGGGCTCAAACATGTAGGCTCTAGTCTGTGATGTTTATATGTCAAGTATGCAGTTATTTCTATATTTTTCTTTCTGTTTTAGTTTTCTGTACCCTTCGTCTTGCATATAAGCTTATCTGATCCATGGAAAGGAAAGGGAATCACAGAAACAGCAGGACAAAGGGTGAACTAATGCAAAAGTGATACTCACTAGACACTGTTAGAAATGAACTTTACAACTTGGAGGAGGAGAGTGGGGAGGGGTAAATGGGAGAAAATGAGGGAGGGTAACAGTGTTTTAAAAAAATGTGCTCACTACCTTACTTATGTAATGGTAACCCCCCTTGTTCATCACCTTTACAATAAAAAAAACATGTATCCTCTAACTACCTGTCTTCTAAGCAGATATTAGAAACAATCTTCTAAAATAGATATTAGAAACAACCCACAATATTTGTTTTGTTTTTAAAGTGAAGACATACATGTTCTTCTCTGTATGAGATTTTCCTTACCAATGTGTGATGTACCTGGGTAAACACATGCATACCCATGCGGACTCATTTATCATGGTAGCATAATGTTCCACCACAAGCATGAAACAGAAAATGTATTTACCAGGACTTTCCTGTCAAACACTTGGGTTGTTCTCAGTGATACACAGAAAACTGAACATATGTCCTTCCCCAAGTATGTATGTACATCTGTAGAAAAGACTGACTTACTGCTGCTGAGTGTATGTAGTTTGTAACTCGGAAACTTATTGCCATATGTCCTTCCTGAGGTGTGAATCCACTCTGCAGGCACCCCACCAGCATGACCTCCATCAGTTTCCTCACATCGTCCTCACACAGCCAAGAGCTGTGAGAACCAGCAGAGGCCAGCGGAAGCAGTGCCTCTGTGGAGCGCCTCGATCCCCCTGGCTGCCGCCCCTCAGGTGCCCGTGCATGTTCTGCTGCATCTCCTGACATCTACACTCTGCAGGGCTAGGGCTGCAGATTCTCCAACCCAGTCAACTGAGGTATGAGATCAGCATCTGGCTTTGAGAGGCTTCCAGATACACTGCCTTCAGTCTAGACCTCTCTCTTCAAGTCTATATCGGGAGGCAGCTGGGTAAATCAAATTAATTTGTCCCTAAATAACCCCGATCTTCCCTCTGGACCCACACCCGCCTGTCTTTGTCTTTTCCAGTATGGTAAACATAGCTCCATCCCTGGAGGATGGAGTAAAAGACCTCCATCAGCCTCACTCTCCTCTTTCTCTCTTCCTACTTCACATCCAGCCCATGAGTAAATCTCGTTACAATACTGGTTGTGGTTATCCAGAAATCTCTCTTTTCTCTCCCCCTTACCCCAGACTGGGACTCAAGTTTGCCAGGCACATGCTCAACCATTTGAGCTACACTTCTAGCCCTTCTACCTTTGGTCACTTTTTGCCCAGACCAGCCTAGACAGAGATCTATTTATGCTTTCTGCTGGAGCTGGGATGACAGATGTGCATCACTACCACTAACCTTTTTCTGTTGGGAAGTAGTCTCACATTTTCCTTGTGTTGGCCTCAACCATGATCCTCCCCATTTCTGCCCTTTGCAAAGCTAGGATTATAAGCCTGATCTACCATGCTTGGCATATAGAATTCACTTAATACACTCTTTTAACACTTGGGTTTGTCGGTTCAAGGTTCTGTTGAAGCCGCTGGCCTGCTGCTTTGCCATGTGATACTCTATGTGGCCACTTTGAGACCATGGACTTTATCTCATTCACTTGTTCTTCCTTGTGCTGGACCCTTGCCTTCTAGACAAACTACCATCCTGATTCAACTTCTGCCCCAAATCTGATCCAACTCTCGCCTAGACAGACTTCTTCACTCCTTGGAGTGTTCACAGCTACAGAGCTGTGTTATGCTCTATTATACTCAGACTCAGGCATGGTGATGACACTGGACCTGAAGCTGTCCCCACCCCCACCAAGACAAGGCAGAATCTTCACTGTTCACCCCAGTTTCTGGGCAGACTGCAGGGAAAGACCCATTTAGTCTGCTGAATAACTGCAGCATCCTGTATCCAATTGAGCTTAAATTATTTTGGAGTACCAGCTTTGTGCCAAGCACTGTTCTTGGTGTCTGGGATATGCTGTGAATTAACAGATGCCCTGCCCTGGAAGAGTTTATTCTCTACTTGGAGAATGGCAGATGACAGCTGATGAGCAGAAACAATTACATGATACATCAGAAGGTAGTGATTACCTCAGACAAAGGCAAAGTAGAGCAGGGTGAGGGTCCAGGTGCATGGGAGGCTGTTCGGCCTCCAGGGTAAAGACATCAGTTCTGATTCACAGCCTTAAACTCATCCCAAGATTTTCTGTATTTCCTCCAGCTCTTTCTTCCCCAGAGAACTCATCCACTCAAGCAGCTCTTCCTCTTGGATGACAGCCAGTTCTATCCTTGAGCCTGATCTCTACCCCAAGCTCCACTAAGCTACTTTGACAACCCACTAGCTATTTCACTTGACGAACTGTTTCCCTTTGACAATGCTACTTTCATGCAGGCACAGGACCTCACAACCAATCTAGTCCTCAGCTATCATTTCCCCATCTACTCTGTTGCTGAGGTATGGTACATGGAGTGTTCAGGAAAGACACAATTCAACCAGTCTCTAAAGAGCAGACTCCACTGCCACTAACAGTTTTCTGAAGTGTTCAAGACATTGGCAAACAGAACTGGAAACAGGACTTTATAACAGTGAGTATGGAACACAATGAGTTCCACAGGAGGGCATGTGGCACATACACTAATAGAATGTCCATAGTGTACAAGTAGTATTGTGATGATAAAAACTTTTGCCCACTGAGTATGACTAGTGCTCCTTGAATTAAGCTTTAGGAAATGCTGAGCCCAGGCTTCCATCATTGGGCCTATGCTGAATTTCTAACCCTAATTTCATCTATTTTCTGATCAAACATTTTCCTTCAGCCAGGTATTTGATTTTCACGGACAGCACACCTAAGTTCTGCCCACCTAGGGTTCCTTGTTCCCTTATGTAACTTATTTAGGCCAGCATTGTTCTCCAGTCCCTGGCTCCAAGACTGCCTCCTCCCACCAAAACCTACCATGAACGCTCCCTCCTTTACACCTCATTTATATCTGAATGGAAGTATCTATGCCACTCACTGACAGTAGAAACCTTTTTCTTTATTTCCAATCAGCAATTAATATACTATCTTGTCATGGAACACACCCTACAAATGCAAGACATTGTTTTTCCTTTACTAGTTAACACAGAATTGTCTTGTAATACAATGGAGCAGTGTTTATTAATGCTGTTTCAAATTTGTATTGTAAGATGGCTTACCTATAAATACTGTAAAAACATTCTTAGCATGCATTTTTTCACTTTTTCCCTATTCCTTATATATGCCCCATTATATATTATAGGAATTGAAGACTGTAGCATTTCAGAGCTGAAAGGCTTTGGAGATCATGTAGACTAATTTATTTTAGACCCAAGGATACCTATTAGGAGATACATGTATAACACTAATGTAGTAATTATATATATACATATATCTGTCCATACATATAATTAACAAGAAGCCAGGGGGCTCTGATCACACTTATAGAAAACAATCCTCATGAGAAAGCTGGTGAAGAGCAGCAGGGTGGGGGTTAGCACAGGGGACATGGGGTGTGGTGGGATGAGGGCTTTCAGATACGAGTTGTTGCTTCTGAAGTTTTGCTCTGAATGAGTTGTCACCTTTGTGACCATCTCTCCTAGGCCCCTGATGAGTGATGAAGGCCCTAGAGGGAACTAACTGGGGGAGGGAGCGTTGATGGCTTAGCTGCTTTTTTGACTTCTCACAGATTCCCTGCTCACTAATTATTTAGAAAGTTTGTAGAAGATCTACTGAGTCCATATACAGTCTTGAAGAGGAAGGATGTTGGAAGATCACCGAGTCTTAGTCACTTTATATCACCGCTGAGGACATCTATTAGGGTTCCCCAGGGGGACCTGGGAGTCTGGATCAGGTGTCACCTTCAGAGGGTCACCTTCCAAATTAGGGTTGCAATCTATGCATCCTAAACACTATTTGCAACAACTTGTTTAATTGCTTAATCTATGTAAGCAGTTGAAATCAAGCCATTTAGAACTGCCTCTTATGCAACTGGTCATAAATCATTTGTACTTGAGAACCCACAGGCCATCAGGGAATCCTAGGATACTCAGAAGAAGGAAAGTGAGGCAGAGAGGGGTCGAGTGACTAATTATGGTCATACACGTCACTGCACAGAGAATATGGCTCTGGCTTCCCAGGGAAACTTTTATTTCTACAAGCCAAAGCTGAGAAATACTAACAAACAACAACAAAAATGTAAGGATCCTGGCTTTCCTTTTGCAAATCTTTTCTAACAGAACCTCTGGAAAGTACGCTGGAAATAAATTTTACAGATGATGAGCTGTTTGCTAGCTAATGATGTGAGTTGAACCCAGGAATGATGGTGACAGGTTGTTTATCTGTTCATCTCTATTCCTAAGAATACTAAGGTCTGAGGACTTTGCAAAAAGATTTAAAAAAATACAAAGACAGGCCTCTGAGCAATCAAATCAAGATAGGTGTGGTTGGGCCTTGCGCTCCTTGTCCCCACAAAGGAGTGGGGCATGGGGCTCATGTGTTTTTAGCTTAGACAAATCTATCAAGCTTGGTCACCAGGGAGCTCCAACTGCTCAGCAGATGCCAGCAGCCAGAAATGGAGAAGAAAAGAGTTGTGTACAAATAGGCAGTTGGAAACAGCAGTGAGAGGTGAGAGTTGAATAAAAGGTGATGGAATTTAACTACACGCAGAGAGACATGAACTCATAGCAAGCAGGCCACTGCAAGCACAGGGTAAGGGGACTCTTGGGGGACCACTGTGGTCAACTGCAGCTCAGTTTCAAATGTTCAGCTCAGTCACCCACACAGAAGTTCAAATACCATTTGGGAAACCAAAACAAAGAAAACAAGGATGTATAGGATCCATTATTTAAAAAACAAATACTTCCATTGAATAGGCAAGAAAGGTAACTAAAGCTCAGGATATTTGGAAGATTACCTTAGGTCCCAACTTAACTCAAGAAGCATGAGACTCCCCCCAGAGCTTTTAGAAAGAAGCTGGGGTGAGTGAGCTTTCTCTCAGGGGGAGCTCCAAGCTCCCAGTCGTTATAAAAGAACAGAACAAGGGCTGGGAAGGTGGCTCAGTGGTAGAGCACTTGCCTTGCATGCATGAGGCCCTGGGTTCGATTCCTCAGCACCACATAAGCAAAAAAGAAAAAAGCCAGAAGTGGCGCTGTGACTCAAGTGGTAGAGCACTAGCCTTGAGCGGAAGAACTGAGGGACAACACCCAGGCCCAGAGTTCAGGCCCCATGACCGAACCTCCCCCCCCCCAAAAAAAAAGAGCAGAACAAACGCTCCCTGGGGAAGAGGAACCAGGCTCTCCCTGCATACACAGGCCAGCTCTGAGTCCCAGAGGCTTGTGGGTGTGGCCACAAGTCAAGGGACACCTCAACTTCCCCAGCAGCTTCTGTCCTGGAATTCACTCTCTTGCCCACCCTTGCTCACTCACTCACTCTAAATTTCATGTTTATTTGATACAGATACACACAAAGAGGCAAAGAGCTTTAATCAGTTTCCCATCCCCCAAACCAGTAACATTCACCACATTAACTGATCTTGTTTTCCTTCTTTACTGTGTGTCCACATTTCTAAGCAATGTGTCTTAGATTGTTAAGCTGGAATTCCTTTTCAAATATTACTTATTAAATTCCCCCTATGAAGGCTGACATTTTTCATTCTTTTTAATTTTGCTGCTGTCAGGACTCTTCCTCCCAATCCAGCTTGCAGATTCTTGTCTACTGTAGCTACCTGATTCCAATTTCCAGAGGCACCTGTCCCACCAACTTGTGAGTGGGTGGTCTACCATGTACATCAGATTGTCTGTCAGCCCCCACCCTCCATCCACCTCTGTGAGTCAGAGAGAAGTCAATTATCACATGTTCAGTCAATTATCACGTGTTGTTTTCAGTTTCCCAAACTCTGTGGTTTCCATTCTTGGTCTTTATAGATCTGTGCCTTAGAAACAAAACCCCTTACTGTCATTTTAATGAGGTTTCAGAAGGGAGTACAAGTTGAACACATGTGTTAATTCTTTAGCAGGAAGTTTGCACCACTGATTTAATCTCGTTCAGAGAATAATTTATTTTCCTTTATAAGTCATCTGATAAAAATACCCAGTTCAGGCCCAAGGTGTGGGGGGGATGGGAAGGGGCCAGTTTGGTGGCACAGGTTTATAATCTCAGCACTTGGAGGCTTCGACAGAGATTGAGAGTTCAAGGCCAGACTAGGGAACACAGCAAGATTGTTTAAAACATCAAAATTCCCAGCTCCCTGAGACAAGATTATCGTCCTATCATTTATGAAGTGGATCAATTCAGTGATATGAAAAGACTATAATTCAGAGACAGAGGCTATGATTTTGGCCATTAAAATAGTGAAAGATGAAAAGGTGGAAAAGACCTTTCCCCCCTGAAAGAAGCTGGCATATTTCATCAACATTTATAAATTTTTAATATATATGTTTTTATTGTAAAGATACTGTGCAGAGGGGTTACAATTACATGAATAGGAAATGAGTACATGAGCACATTGTTACCCCTTCCTTTGTTTTTCCTCTACCATCCCTGCCCTCCCCACCTCAACTAACATTTATAAATTTTTATGAACAGAACGTTCACCATGCTTCTTGCTCTGCAAGTTCCTGCTCAGATCCCTAGTGTGTGCGCCTTACCTGCTCTCTGCTTGAGCCTGTATGCTTATCTGGACGTTTGAATTTGTACGTGCTCTTTGTTCATTACATGTCCATCTTACACCGTGGTCCAGAGCCCTGTCCCTCATCAGCCCTGCATGACCTGTTAGTCTCCTTGGCTGGCCCTGCTGACTCAATACTGAATAAGTATCCAACATGCTTTCCCTGGTCCTGAGCCCCCTCACTGCCCCATCTTCTCCCCTATCTGGGGTTCTATAACACTACTTCTTTGGCTGTCTCTCTAATGGAATACGCTCCTCTCAGAATGGGAACTTCTCTATGCCACCGCTTTCTTATTAGCTCAGAAGAAGAATGTTCCCCATTCCTAAGGTGAAGTGTTCCCCCAGCTGTGCTTCATTCCCTCTCCCCTTGCTCCTGCTGCCTTCAGTCTCTTTAATGTCCTAACGTCTTCATCTTCACTGGAGCCTACACATTCCTAGTAATATACTTTTCTCCTAAAACTTTTCCCTTTACTGCTCAAATTTCCATATTACCAGCTTCTCTCAGAAGAGTGGACTGCATAGGTGCCTCAGTTGCCACTCACCAACCAGGCTGTTCCCACTGCTTTCTCCAGCCCCTTTGGGCCCTCCTGCTTCTGGGGAAGCAGGCTGCGGGCCTAGCCTTGCAGTTAGTCTTCACTTGCCAGCAGGCCTCACCTATGACTCTCTCAATATCATCAGGTATTTCCCTCCCTTAAAAACTCAATGACAACTAGGCAGGGGGGGGGGATCACACCCACAGTCTTATGTATTAGGAGGCTGATAATGGGAGGATCACAGTTTGAGGCTAGGTTGGGCAGAGAAAATTTTGCCAGACCCCTCTTCTCAATGAAAATCTGGGCATAGTGGCATGTACCTGTTTTTGAGTGGGAACTGAGTGTGTGTGTGCGTGTGTGTGTGTGTGTATGTGTGTGTGTGTGTGTGTATCCTAAGGCTTGAACTTAAGGGTTTTGTTTTGTTTTTTTTTGCTCAAGGCTGGCACTTATCACTTGAGCCACAGCTTCACTTCTACCTTTTGGTTGTTCATTGGAGATGAGAGTCTCATGGAGTTTCCTGCCTGTGCTGGCTTCAAACTGTGATACTCAGAAGCGTGGACTACCAGCACCAGGTGGGAAGCACTTTTTATTATAGATTGGGACTGAATGTCTGATTCCATATTCCCACTTAACTGTTCAATAAAGTTTTATCTAATAAAATTGTCTTAAAGGCTACAAGTATTTCTAAAATAGTATTTTCTTGTAGCACTTTTATGACCTTTTTTTGCAGGGTTAAGCATGCAGAATAAAAATTACTTATAAAAAGTAAAATCTTATGCAAATGTCTTTTGAGCCCAATACAAATAAGCAATTTTTCCTATGACTAATGACTGTAAATTCTTACAACAGTTGTAAATAAAGAAACAAAAGATCAATGGATTCTAAAATAAGTACTCACACCTCTAATCCTAACTACTCAGGAAGCTGAGATCTGAGGATCACTGTTCAAAGCCAGCTGGGGCAGGAAATTCCATGAAACTCTTTTTATTGGGGGGAGGGAGGGGTCCGGTCATGGGGCCTGAACTCTGGGCCTGGGTGCTGTCCCTCAGCTCTTCAGCTCAAGGCTAGCACTCTACCACTTGAGCCACAGCGCCACTTCTGGCTTTTTTCTTTTTGCTTATGGGGCGCTGAGGAATCAAACCCAGGGCCTCATGTATGCAAGGCAAGCGCTCTACCACTGAACCACCTTCCCAGCCCTTCCATGAAACTCTTATCTCCAGTTAACTAACTGGAAGTAGTGCTGTGGCTCAAAGTGGTAGAGTGCTAACCTTGAGCAAAAAAGCTAAGAGAACACTGCTACTACATTGTTGGTGGGAATCCAAACTTATTCAACCACTCTGGAAAGTAGTATGGAAGTTCCTGAAAAAGCTAAACATAGAGCTCCCCTATGACCCAGCAATCCCACTTCTAGGCATTTACCTAGCACAACTATGTTCATTGAAGCATTATTTATCATAGCCAAGATATGGAATCAACCCAGATGCCCCTCAGTGGACAAATGGATCAAGAAAATGTGGTATATAAACACAATGGAATTCTATGCTTCCAGCAGAAAGAATAACATCACCCCATTTGTGAGAAAATGGAAAGACTTGGAAAAAATCATATTAAGTGAAGAAAGCTAGACCCAAAGGAACAAAGGCTCCATGGTTTCCTCATTTGTAATAATTAGTATATGTCTAGGATAGTTCTAGCAGAGGATCACAATAGCTAACTATGTACATATGACCTTATGAAGTGATGCTAATTGAAATGAACTATAAGATATGGAAACAAGAGGGTTTTTTTCCTGTTCCTTTTTTTTAGTGTACTGTGTACAGTTATTTCTTTTATCTTGCATTTCCTCCCCCTTTGGTCATTGTTTCTTTTTATTTCAGTACCCTTTGCTTTGTCTTATATATAAGTTTATCTGATTTGAGGATGGGAAGGGGAATCACAGAAATGGTGAGACATAGGATAACAGGTGGACTAATGCAAAGTGATACAAGACACTATAGTGGAAATGAACTTTACAACTTGCTGGGGAGGGAGTCAGGAGGAGGGAAAGCGGGAGAAAATGAGGGAATGGGTAACATTGCTCTACAAGAACTGTACTCATTTCCTTACATATGTAACTGTAAACCCCTCTGTACATCACATTTACAATAAAAGACAAAGCTCAGGGACAGCACTCAGGCCCTGAGTTCAAGTTCCATGACCAGCCAAAATATTGAAAAAAAATAGAAGTACTCAAGATAACAGGAAGGTTGTAGTGTTAGATAGTAGACATGATTCTAAAGATCTCTAAACCTGAGACACTTGGCCATTACACAATACACATCTTCCACCCCCCCAAAAAAAATCCCATAAGAGAAAAGGTTTTAAGTACAAGCAAGCAAACCTTTTACCACAATCATAGAGGTGTATTATACCAGAAATGATTGAATTTCATAAACCAATAAATTTGCAAAGCATTAATCCTAACTCAAATTTTGAATCCATAGCCAGTTCTTTAAAAAATTTCCCCAATCCACAACTCTCACACATGTGGTTAATAAAATAATAAAAGTCAAATTGCATTTAGTTAGTTAATATTCAAGCCACTACTCTGCACAGACTGTTAGAACAGATGTCGTGGTAAGATGCAGAGTAACTTAATATACAGTCTTGGAAGTTATTATCCTGTTTAGAAGATGGAATGCATTAATAAAATACAATAACTAAAGAAGCACTAACAAGTGATGCAAATATGTGGTTTGGAGGGCTGAGCAGGATGCTATAGAAACATAAATCCTGGAATTGTGAAAGGTCTCCGGAAAGATGGGACAGTTAAAAAGAAAGTAGGACAAACTGGCAGAAAATGGAAGGCTTTTGTTTGTTTTTTTCTTACCTTACTACACTTAAAATCAACCTCAGATGGATCCTGATGTCTAAGGGTTCTACTTGTGACTTTTACTGTGGTGTCAGAGTTATAGCACTTGGCAGAATCCAGACTTCGAAGTTTAATCTCTTCTTAGGTACCTGACATTGCACTCTCACAAAGGCTGAGCAGCAGCAGTAAGACACAGCAACTAGGCCATGAGGGCCAGTGTCTGATGCTCTTCAGCACATTGTGTTGCTAAGCTACAGCTCAGGTGGATTAAGTGTATTTTCACCATATAATATTTTCAACCTATAATAGGTTTAAAATAGGATATAAGCTCATTGTAAAAGCACCTGTAGATGGCCCTTCATATAAGCAGAATTTTATAACATGGCACAGCATTTAGGTATTGAATCAGATCAGTATTTTATCAGTACTTGAAAATCCCAGTGCATTACCAAGTTGTAACTGGACACTATTCTTTTTCTGCTTATGCAATAGTAGGAGGTCATTGCTGACCAGCAGGCTTGGCGGCAAAGGAAAGACTGAGGACGAACTAGTGCAGGTGAGGTCAACCTTGGCTGAACGCTACAGATGCCTGAGGATTTTTGTTTATGTGTGTGTGCTGTTTTTTGTTTGCTTTGAGACTAGGTCTTGATATAGAATTAGTCTGGTCTTGAACTCAAGGTCCTCCTTACTTGGCTTCTCCAGTGTGTGCTGGGGCTTCTGGTATATGCTACCACACCCCATTCTTCTGAGAACTTTTTTTAAACAAACAACTTTTAATTCCTAGCCAACATTTCAGACCAATGTTGATGCATTTTGAAATCTCCTTGCAGTTGAGTTTGCTATCTAGGGCTGAGAAACAATAAATTAGTATTTTTTTTGGCCATGGAAAAGAATTATCTTTTTTTAAATAGAATATGAGAAAGATGACATAGTTGTAAGAGAAATAGATGATACTATTAACTTTATTTTCAAGGAAAGAAATCTCCACTTACCTGCCTTCTGACAGTGCACAATCTTTTCATACACAGCGTCTGCATTTTCAATCAATGCTTTGAGGGACTGAAGCATCTGTGGAGGGAACACCCAGACATGAGATGATGCCAGGTACCCCTGCACCTGTACCCAGGGCACTTCTCCTAAACACAATCTGTTCTGAAGTTGCAAGCTGCTTTTCTACCAATCACCCACAGTCCAGTTCGTGTATGTAGGTGAAAAGTGATAAAAGCATGGATCTCAGTACAATCATTGAAATGGGCTGTGAGTTATATTGTGCTTCAGCTGTTGTCAGGCCAGTACTACAGTGTACTTGAACCCTGAGACAACCTGACCCACGTCTGCTTCATAGTGAAAAGCAATAAAGAGATGTATGCTCAACTGTTATTAATTTTAAATCATATTTTTGGTCATTGTTTGGACAAAATGTTCGCCTTCATTTTATAGAAAGCTCTAACACCTACAAATTTTACCCATTTTAGACAAAATGTCTTCATTTGGATCTCAGTTTAAAATATGCAATAGACATTTAAAATAAAGGGATGAGGTGAATCAGAATGTAGTCAGTGGTAGAACACTGGCCTACCATACACCAGATCATGGTGCATAATCCAGCAAGCCTTTTAAGTGAGCTAGATACTGATAGTCGAACAACATTTTTCAACTTTCCCTGTTCTACAAAACTCATAGTAATCATCGAAAGTTTAATATGTCCTCATTGTTCATGGAAGGTCTCTACGGCAGCCCCTGTCTCCCAGAAGTTCACAGCTTAGTGGTAAAACTTGCACCCTGCAACTCTGTATTTTCACATCTATCCTTCAAAATCTGAGTCACTCTTGCACATTAAAATATTCCAGTTTCCAGTTTGATGTACTGAACAGTGATAAAAATGAAGTTAAGAACTCCATTATGCCGATATAAAGTCATCTGTGCTATTACATATTTGCATACTAAAAAGGTTGTATCGTCACCAGTAACCTTCATCAGCTTTGATGTCAAGCCAAGAGAGATCTGAAGACACAAGGACTGCTTCAAGCACAGACAGTAGTTGTCACAGCTCAGTATCAAAGCAGTGGCCAATCAGGACTCCTCATTCAAACAGGAAAAGGAAGAAAAATCTAAAGAATAAAGTGAATCCAGTCATGAAGCAAAAGAACATGGCAAGAGCAATTTGGAAGAAAACCACAGAACTAAAAAATAAACTCAGATGAGCATGGGCTCTTATACACAGACCACCTGGCAGGGACGCGGGGGGGGGGGGAGTGGGGGGGGAGAAGGGGGTGAGAGGGGAGGAAGTATGGGCAGAGAGAACACAGGCTAAAATGGCTTCTAGTCCTTGTTCTGCAAGTCCTTCACTTCTGTATTGTTGTTTAGGATGGTATTTTACCTCAGAATCCCAACTTCCTCCTTGTAAAATGAGCTTACTAAAAGACATGACATCTCACCGTGGGAGGATCAAATGAGAGGGTGCATGTGGAGAGACTGGCTCAAGGATATACTTGCAAATGGTAGATGTTATGGTTGACTCCCCATTTTCCCAGGGGGGCCTGGCAGAGCACTTTCTGGTAGCACAAAATTAGCTGAATGAGTATGCCTTTCTTTCATATGCTCACTGGCAATGTTTCTAACATTCATGACTAATTTTAGTTCTACTTGGAAAGCTTGCTGTGATGAAGCTCTGAGAAACAACAAGCACATTATTATTCTTCACAGAAGCATCTCCCAGTAGAAAGCATGGCCAAAAAACTTAAACAAGTATGAACCTTCCAGCAGAAAAGCATTTGCAGGGTGTAAGGAATGCACTTCCCCTCTGCATCTTGTGCTCTGTATCAAGTGCAGGATGCTTAGTTCCCTGGACAGCCCTCTATGTGGGGACCGAGCGCTGACTGCCCAGGCTGAGTGAAAGCAACGCTGCTGACTTGGGGAGCGCAGCAGGGAGGAGCACACCAGCAGCGCAAGAACAGCTACAATACATGTGGCATGGTTATCATGGCGGCCACTTGCTGGTGTGATGCAAGTATCACAGCAGCACAGCCCTCGGGTAGGAGAGTTGATAGGGAGGTCACTGCGCTGTGATGGCATCCATGCAGATGCCCACCCGTCTTGTTTGTGGCTTAGATGTCCACGTGGATGTGCCTTGCCTGACAGTAGGGGTGGACGTGGCCCCCTTCTCTTGAGCAGTGTGACAATACACGCTAAGCCTGAGCAAGAAGCCACTTTTCCTCAGTTTGGAAGAAAACAGGAGGAGGCATTTCCAGGAGGTGTTAGGAATCCCAGAGGGAACCAGCCACACAGCAAAACAGGCCGAGAAGCACAGACAGGGCAGCAAGAAAGCACTGCCCGACCTTACAAAGATGCCCACCTTCCAGCACCTGTTATCAGATGTTTGCACCAGTTCCTTTGGAAGAAGGACCTGCCAGTTTGTATCTTTTTATAGCTTGAGGATATACATTTATAATCAGGATCTGGGGGGGGGGAGGGGAATGCTAAGAATTGCAATCAGTGCCTGTTCTTCCTAGGTAAACACTCCACCACTCGAGCCGCATCCCTAGCCCTTTAGTTCTTCCCACCCCTCCCCTGTCCTCTCTTCTTTTTCCCTTTCTTTCTCTTATCCTCCCCTTCTTCCCTCTCTGGCTTCTTTCCCTCCCTCCTTTCCTTTCAGATAGGGTCTCAAGCTTTTGCCTAACTTGCTTCAAGGTGTGATGCTCCCACCTCTGCCTGCTCAGTCGCTGGAATCACAGGCATGTGTCACTACACCCAATTCCATATTTATAGTTAAAGTGATGCTGAGTAATCAACTTATAATTCTTGTGCATAGCATGCATTCTCTACTCTCATAGTATTTTTAATGTCCATATTCTTTAGAGGTCAAGTTACTACTGAAGAAGTCCTTTGGGCTGTGGACCCTTAAGGAAGGATTTACAAGAGAAGCTGGTTGGCAGAGACAAAGCCAGGCCATAGGCCTTCCTGACAGTTAGCTAATATCTTGCTTTCATTCTGCTGATAATGCTATCTGGCTATAGAGTACATGGCACCAAGAATAAAGCAAGGGCAACCTGAATTCCAGGTCTGGCTCATCAGTAGGAAACAACTTATGTCTAAGTTTGCTACTTTATAGCAAGCTGCAGTTACAAGTAGTATAAAAATCAAGATAAAAGTAATTCCATGCCTTCTCTTCCTTTACATTAATACATGGCTGGTGCTTTTTATTTCATTTAATGGACACAGTATCCCTGTAACGTGAATATTGAGGATGTTAGGGTTTTGTTTTGTTTTGTTTTTTTGCCAGTACTGAGGCTTGAACTCAGGGCCTGGGCACTGTCCCTGGGCTTCTTTTACTCAAGGCTAGCATTCTACCACTTGAGGGACAGCAGCACTTCCGTCTTTTTCTGTTTATGTGGTACTGAGGAATGGAACCCAGGGCCTCATGCATGCAAGGCAAGCACTCCACCACTAAGCCACATTCTCAGCCCAGGATGTTAGTTTTATATCTGCAAACACCGGAGACATACTTGTCAGGCTACTTTTTCAAGGTCATCCAAGACTACAGGTGAAGAAGCTGTAATAAATAACTAATGAAACTGGTATTATACCTGCCCTTAGAGCTCTGCTTTTTCCATGTTACTATGATAGGTCTTGACACATGAACAATAACTGTACAAATTAAACAGAAAGGGCATTACAAACAGAAGGACATACAAAAGCAGAAGTAATCCTGTCATTTCTGAAAGTTACTACCATGCAGAATGTCATCTTGCCTGCTGACATCGGCCCCAAGTTATTATTTTCTTTTTTCTTTCATTTATTTTCCTTTGCTGAGATTGAACCAGGGCCTCACACATGCCATGCAAGTTTTCTACCACTGAGCTGCACCCCCAGCTTCATTTTTTCCTAATAATATTTCAGTACAATCCCTTGAGAAAACTTTTATGATATCAATAAAAATTTACTTAGCACCACTTAACAAGGACTTGTTAGAAAGAGAAATCATTTGTATTTAATGTACAACTACCAGAATAAGCATCTCAGGTCAGCAGCTATGTGAGGAATAATATGGAGAGATGAACCAAAGAAATACCGTTGGAAGTTGTTCTGTTTACTTTGAGGTATAGTACTTTAATATATCCATGTGCAAGGCCAAGTAGAGTGATTGATTTTATAAGCACTATATGCATGAATTCAAATGAATTAGTTTCACCGACAAATCTCCACTAAGCATACAGATTTAAATCCTGGCACAGCAGACACCATGCTGCCAGCCTGAGAAACTTACCACATGGACATGAGTATGATTTCTTCAGTGCAAGATGCTTTCATACCATTGTCGCTAAATTTCTGGAACAGATGCATTAGAAAAATCTACAGATTTGACATATCCTAGAAACTCATTTCATAAAAGTGCTTGAGTTCAGAATAATGTTTTAATAAAAGACTGAAGTAGATGAAAAAGTTTCAACCAAATGCAAAGCAAAAATAAAAGTTTATATTTTATTAAATTAGAACTACATCCAAAATGCCTTTCACAAGAGTGTTATGTTTGGGAAGGGTATGGTGTTCACCCCAGTAATCCTAGCTCCTACAGAGGTGAAATAGGGGATTATAGTTTGTCCAGCCTAGGCAGGAGTTTATGGCTGGGTGCAGTGACATATTCCTGGCACCTAAGCTATGAAGAAAGCACAATAGCGGGGCACAGTGGTCAGTGACAAAGGGAAGCACAAGTGGGACTGGAGTTCAGGAAGGCTTGGTTATAAAGTGAGATCCTATCTCAAAAATAATCAACACAAAGGTTCATGGTGGAGTGGCTCAAATGACAGAGTACCTCTAGTACTGAAGGTGGAAAAAAGGAGGGAGGGGGGAGGAAAAGAGAAGAGAGAGAAGGAAGGAAAGAAGGAAGGAAGCAAGGACTATTTTTTGAACATTACTCCCTAAGTTAATGCAAGGTAATTTTGTTACACATAGCTATAAAAAGCAACATTACTATATTATATATTACTAAGTTTCTAGAGACTACTCCTTTGTATTCTGTTTGAAACTTGCCTATCAACTAGGAAAATTCTGTTTTTAGAATGGTTTTTTAAAAAAATATTATTTAGTCAGTATAACATGTGGAGGAGATGGGGACAAACAAGTCGTTTAAGGATTCAGGTGGACCTGTTGCAACAATGAGAAGTACAAAATGTCATGTCAAAACCAGCTTTACAATGTCGGTGTGGGGGGGGAGGGGGTATAATTGGGAGGGGGGAGGGGGGTAAAATTGGGTGGGGGGAGGGGGGAGGCAGGGAAGGGAAGTGAAGGGTAAACAAAGGAGGAGGCTGCAATGCTTGGTAAGAAATGTATGCATTATCCTGCCCATGTAATTGTAGCCCCTCTGTACAGTATGTTCTCAAATAAAATAAAATACAATTAAAAAAATATTATTTATTTTGTGCTAGTCCTGTGGCTTGAACTCAGGTCCTGGGCACTGTCCCTGAGCTGATTTTGCTCAAGGCCAGCACTTTACCACCTGAACCACTGTTCCACTTATGGCTTTTTGGTGGTTAACTGGAGATAAGAGTCTCCTGAACATGCCTGCCTAGGCTGGCTTTGAAGCACAATCTTCAGATCTTAGTCTCCTAAGTAGCTAGGATTCCAGGTGAGGGCCACTGGTGCCTGGTTCAAAAAGCATATGGATTTTACATATGAATTTTATGTCTAATTTTAGGGTAATTCCTTCTAGCTCAAGAACACAGATTTTGTTAATAATTGCAAAAGTCGCTTTGCCAATAATTCAGGCATTGAGTGAAAGAACTTTGAGCACTGACAACTGCTGACTTTGGTCCTTTGATCTTATTTTGAACCTCAGTTTCAGACAGAAACCCCTCCCCCGCTTCTTAACATTTCCCTGCCTGGCCCTGTACAGGGCTGCCAGGCCTGCTTTTACCATAACTGTTTCCTTTGAGGCTAAAGAGGTGGAGAGGCCCTAGAACAACCAGGTGGCCAGCTGTGTTCCTGTACATGGACCCATGATTATTTAACACAGAACAGGTGGGAATCTTCCCAGACTCAAATCGTTTAGATTATGATTTTTCAAACATGCCAGTGGCTGAGTACACCTGGTTCTCCCCACTGACCCTTCCCTGCCCCATCCAGGAGATTCATGTCAGGCCAGGTGGCAAATATAGCCTCAGCACCCCCAAGCTAAGGATGGACCCTGGATAGTCCTGAGGAGACTTGTCTCAGGATTCCAGGGATGAGGAACAACAGGCAAACATGAATGAAAGATGTGGTCTTAAGAAGGTAAGAATTAACTCAATCCCAAGTAGCATTTTCTCTCTGATCAGAGTTATCTGAATACTAGCCTCTGCTGTGGTGTGACTATGTCCCCTCTGAAATTCGGGTGTTGCCAGTGTGCCAGTATTGAAAGGGGGGGCCTCTAAGAGGTGATCCGGCCAGGAGGACTCCTCTTCTGGGAGGGGGATCAAGCTCCTTTTAAAAGGGGCTCCCAGAGTGTTCACCTTAAGCCACGTTTTTGTTTTTGTTTTTGGGTGGGGGGGTCCGGTCATGGGGCCTGAACTCTGGGCCTGGGCGCTGACCCTCAGCTTTTCAGCTCAAGGCTAGCGCTCTACCACTTGAGCCACAGCGCCACTCCTGGCTTTTTTCTTTTTGCTTATGTGGTGCTGAGGAATCGAACCCAGGGCCTCATGCATGCAAGGCAAGTGCTCTACCACTGAGCCACCTTCCCAGCCTCTTAAGCCACGTTTTGACACAATAAAACCCCCCTCTCCACACACTTTCTAGCCTCAAGATCTGTGAGGAAACAAATCTGTTTTTATAAAATCTGTTTCAGCGGCACAAACAGCCTGGGGCAGCCTTTAAAGCTCCATATCACAGGTGGCCGGCCAGCATCCTGCTGCACAGCTTCAGGAAACAAATCAGTTCACTGACACGTGAACAGGGCAGAAAATAAGAGCAATGTTCTTTCAGGAACGAATAAGCTTTGTCCGTTTTTTGCTATGCTCCTGAAAGAAACGTAAGTTTTCTTTTTAACATTGTACAGTAATATTTATTCCTGTATGGCTGGAGGGTTTTAGAATCAAATTCAGAAATCCTGGGATCTGGGACTTCTAAACTAAAATTCAGAGGTAATATTTTTTCCCTCATTCAAGCGAAAGTGCAGCCACACAGCACAAATTTGAACTAATGGAAGCAGTTCATTTATAAATTATTGTTAAAACAATATAGCTTCTAATACTTGAACGCATTATAAAAGTCATATACATGAACTGGATGTAAAAGGCTTATTACTTTGTATGTGTGTGGGGAGGGAGTCTTTGCAATGAAACCTAGCTCTGCATTCTATCCCCATGGGGTCTCTATCCTTGGGGCTACATGGGGAGGGCAGACAGCCAGTGATCTGCCAAGGCTGTGGCCATCATCTCTTCCAGCAAGGGGGCTGTGAAAACACTTTCAAAACACTTTCCAGAGCAACTGGCTCTGGTTTCCCTCATGAAACTTTTCTGCTACCATTTTTACTATGCAAATTATAGGAAATTATTGGGAAAAGAACTTATGTAAAATTATGGAAAGATCCTGAAGTTTTGCCTGGCCTGGTAACAAATGGGAAGATGAGCAAATGTGGGTTGTACACACATACAAGGACAAGATTTAAACAGTACAAAATGTCCTTCAGCTTTCAGTGTTTCAATCCTCATTGAAATTGGACAGAGTAAGAGTAAAGAGCCAGACTGGATCAAATGAAAAACTCCCTCCCTACTGTCGAGTTTGAGCTGCATCATAAACCCCTGACAACTATAAGCAGAAATGTGCTAAGATCGAAGTGGATTTTAGTGTCACCACTGATTAATACAAAAGAAACAATAAGGCTCAAGAAGCATGGAAGGGGGACAGGAAGCTAGAAAGGACAGGAGGCAGGTGGGACCCCTTCGAGGGCTTGCTGGGAAGGGAGGGTTGAAAGGAGGTTTATGTAGGAAGGACAAAGTCTAGGGCTGGTTCACTGGACACGGGAATGTTGAAGATAACGGACAGGGCAAATGTGCACCTCAGGCTGGAGTACAAGAGGTTCTAACATAGCTTGTAGTGGCAGAGCACTTGGAAACATGTAAACTCACTTAGGATGTGTGGACTTCCACTTTCGCTGAACTGAGCTAGTGGTTATAACAGCAAAGAAAATCTTGTGAGAATCTCCGCAGCAACCAAAATTATGAAAAGCTTGGTTCTAACATTTGGAAATTGAGGGATTTTCTGTATAGCAGCAGTGGCTGAGCTGCAGGTCTGTATTTCTGCAGGAGGAATTTTAAAGGTCAGAATCACTGACCAAGTACTGGCGACCTGAGCCAGAGGAGTGGTCAGGAACAGGAGGAGCAAGGATACTGAATGTCCACAGGAGCTCATGTGGGGAACTTCTGCAAGGGTAGGGGGAGGTCGATAGTACATCTGGTCATTTGGTGATCTTGGTAACTCTGGAGATATAACTGCAGATTCAGCAGTTCTGTAATAATGCAACAAATACATCAAGATGTTCCAAAGTGGAAAGCATAGGGCTTATGGGAAACAAGGACACAACATTGCAAAATTGCAAAGTGACAGGAACAAATAAAAGCAAGAGCACATTTCTTCATGTTAGATGGTTACACGATAGGAAATGTGGCACCTTATGCCGAGGAGCCTGAAGTTCACTGTGAAAGTGAGTGCTGGGAGGCCACAGCTTGTGCTTGTGAGGTCCCGAGAGGTGGCTCGAAGGGTTCTCTGAAATCTAACAGGAAGTTGAGACAGCAGATATGCATGGATGGTAGAGCTGACAGCCTCGGTGCACCAAGGTAACTGGGAGACACTTGAAGGTGTGTGTGTGTGTGTGTGTGTGTGTGTGTGTGTGTGTGCGTGTGTGCGTGTGTGTGCGTATGTGCACATGCACATGTGTTTAGTCCACCAAGGCCTAGGTTTGTGGTTCCTCTACTTCATAGACAAGATTGTCCACAAAAAGTGAAATCTGAGTTATGCTCAAAGTGTCCCTATGGTATCAACTACATTTTACAGATATTTCCATGTTCAAAATAAGTATAATCCCAGCCCCAGCACTGATGGTGGGGGTGGGGGTGGGGGAGGGGAGAATATTTCAAAACCTTCTTGATTTTTTTTTTTTACCAAATTCCCCAACTTTATTATAAAGTTTAAGTTGGACTCTCAGCTTCTATCATATTCAAACAGAGCTTGGACTTGATACAAGCCTCACCACTGGATCGACTATTTTAACAGTTACTTCTTGCTAGCCAACAGATGCCAAATGCTACATAAATCTGGAGTGGATTAGAACTAACCCAGCATCTTTTCATGTGAGAGCAGGGTGGCTGTCAGGGGTCAGTGTGGCTCTCCTGCTACACTCCGTTCATCTCATCTTAACACGGACATAACCAGAGGCTCTTACGCAACACATTTCAGATAGAATCCTGTAAAGTAGCACCATCTCATCTTATATACCTTAATTTTCATACTGAAAAAAACTTCTTCTCCCCCAATCATTGACTCAGTCACTTCTCACTACATTAATGTGTAGTTGTTCATAAACCTAGAAGGGGCTGTGTTTTACAGATGGAACTTCAAGGGCAGTCTCTGAAGTGTGTCACCACATAAATATGAGATAAAGACTTATGTTTGCTATTCACAGTGTAACATAGGCTCTCCTTACCCAAATAGCCATTTGAATTCATCCATAAAAATAAATGTTATCACACAGCCAAAACAACTGACTTTTTGCCCTAAGTTCCCATCTTCCTCCAGCTGCCGGGACACCCAGTGCTTATACTGTGGGTCTCTCTGAGAGACACTTCTAGGGTTAGCCACCAGAAGTCCTTAGCCATTTCCATTTGTTGGGGAGGGAGGTGAGAAGAGAAATAAGGAGAAATAAACAGAAATAAGGGAAAAGAACACAAATGATACATGTATAAAAAGACATAAATCATAAGAGGAGAGCTCAGGGAACTCAAAATAGTGAATGTACCGGAGTGAGCTATCTTACCAACAACTAGATTGTTAATAAGATGAGAAGTTTTTATTTTATATAAACAACTGGATGAACTCTAAAGTCTTGAGTAAACTTTGATTTGAAAGGAATTTACTCCTACTTCTAGCCTATGTGGAGTTTGGCATTATTTGAAGTCTTTTTTCCCTTCTTTTTTCTTAAATATTTTTATTGCTATTATAAAAGTGATGAACAGAATTAACATACTGAAATAGGCCAGGGTCTGACAAAACTTCACAGTGCAAAAATAGCTAGAGAAACCTGAAAGGGTTTCTGTTAAAACCAGTGCTTCCCACTGTACCACAAGATGAGTTACGAAGGCAGTGTTCAGACTTCAGATGTCTATCCTACTATAAATTGCTGATCAACTTAAAAGTACTCTGGATTTCAAATTTTAGTTTAGTTTTAACCAAAACACTAAGAAATATAAGTTGTTTAATCTTATTTCAGAGAATAAACAGAATTTCAAAAATATGGAAAGAATTTCAGATAAGATCTTGTACTGTTTCTGTCCCAATGCAACATGATACTCACAGGGGAAACAAAAAAATGTTGAAGTCTGAACAGTTTCTAACTGTCCGTGTAGTGACTTATCACACTGTGCTTTACTGTATGGAGAACATCTATATAGCAAATTCTTGGCACTTAAATTGCACCAATTCTCTTCTTCCTCTATTATACGACTAACCTTAGGTGACCAGCTGTCTTGCTGGGGAAGAACTTGCTGTGTGGTATACCATGTGTACATGACTGGGATCCTTATGCAATATTTTCACAGGCAATGGTCTACAGAACATGAGGACTATCTGGCACCATGTTCTCCAAAACGATGGGAACACACAAACCTCATCCTCTCCTGAGCCTTTCATCTCATAAGTTGCACAACACTCCAAACACTTCTATTCCTAACTAGAGAAATGGGTTTGCATGCTATCCTTACACTATTCTAAGCAGCACACATGTTAAATGCACACTGCTCTCTTATACTCCATGTTCACAAGAAGAGGAAGGGATTTGGGTGCATAGGGGGACTGAGCAACATGGAAGGAACGGTACACAGTGCCTGCGGCTAGCCAGGCCCAGACCTGTGAGAATGGAGTCCCCACAAGGGTTCTGCTTCCAGTACATGCCTGAGAAAAAGAAGGGTGTCTTAGGACCCACGGTCTCTCTCCCAGTCTTGGATTTTTAGAGACAGTGAGTGTAGGCTTCATCTTAAATGGAAAGTAGTGTCTCCAAAGAACTGGTGAGAAAGGTTCGAAACCAGACCTGACTCATTCCTGCAAGAAGGAAGGGGAACTTGAGTTGGTTAAACCCAATTATTCAGAGAACAAAGCCACTTCTGGAGAGAGAGAGTACTCGGGAACTTCTGGATGCCACATTAACTCTTTTTTTTTTTTTTATTGTGAGAATACCATACAGAGGAGTTACAATTACACGGGCAAGATAACGAGTACATTGCTTTCAAGCATTGTTAACTCTTTTGAGTCACTAAGGACCATTTAGAGTTCTGAGGTGCTCCTTTAAACTGTTATTATCCAATTAATTATATTTCAAAAGCTACAAGTTGAATTAAACACAGTTCCACTGTTACTGCTGCCTATTTCTATCAAGGCTTTTCTCTAGAGGGGATCAAGGTGATTTAGAAACTCCTAATTAACAGAAAGTAATTCAATTATAGTTTTACTGTAAAGTAGCACTAATTTCAGGTCTGTGATAACCAAGTATAGATGTTAGTTAAGAGAAGAAACAACTGGGAGTTGGCTGTAATGAAAAACAGCACTTAAAAGCATGGCAGAATGTTCACAATTGTCTTGAACAGGAGAAGACTACACCTGCATAAACACAGGTTCTCCTCCTGGACTGACTACAGGCAGGCTCACAGGTGCCAATACCTTCCCTTTAGAGAGCAGAGACTGCTGGTCTAGCAAGCTGGTGGGAAGAACTACCTTCTGCTTTTCACTGTGAACTTAACCTTTGTGAAATAGAGTCACCATGCTTTCCCCATACAGTAAAATGCAACCTGACTGTTGCTCCAGATTGATGTCGAATATGCCCATGTAGAGATCTTAAAGCTTCAAGGGCTCCACATGTATTTGGAAACCCAATAATGCCATGATTATGACTACCATTTCCTGAGCAGGCACTATGCCCTGTATACATAAACTGACAGTCCACTGAGGTGGTGATTCCAGACCCATTTTATAGAAAAAGAAATGGACTTGCCAGGCCTCAGAAGGAAGCCCTAGAGCAGAGGACTCATTATCAGGGTTCATACTCTTTGCTAACATCTCTCCTTGCAACAAAAACAAGCCAAACAAACCATCTATCTCTGTCCTGAGGCATAGAAATTTCCCTTTCATCCTCTAATTTCTAGTCATATTTCATGTCCTTCAATAAAGACAATCTGGTGCAGCACACTGTTCGCCCCATGAATATATCTTCCTGGGTCATGTGTGAATTCACTCTTGGACTTACAAAGATGTATCCTTGCAGACACACCAGGGAAGAGCTACTGCTGCCTGGGAGTCACTCCCAGGGACAGGTGGGATGAGGAGAAACTCAAACTCTCCTGAGGTGGAGCTGGAGCCAGCCACAGCTTCCTCCCTCAGAAGCAGTATGTCTTACCCACCAGGGTCAGTGCGGGGGCACCCCAAGTCCACATGCTAAAATCATTGCAAACCACATCTCTGACAATTAGCTCATGTAATAACCTACTTATGAGCATGCTTAGAAAACCCCCAAACAGTGCACACACATGAGGGCTCTTGCCTAGCTCAGGGTGGCTTTACTAAGTCTGAAGATACATGGCCCAGGACAGACACATTTATCACATGCTCATTTTGCATGCCACATTCTGCCATGTAATTCCAACAGTGGAGATCAGGATGCATATGGGGCCTACCATTCTGGAGCTCAGACTGGGGGAGGGAAGAGGTTCTTCAAAAGCTGAGAGGAAAACGGTCTGACTAACCATATCAATCCTCCTGGTGGAAGAGGGCTTCACTAGATTGCTCTCTGCCTGACCTTCTGTACTCTCCATTCACATCCTTAACCAGATCACTCTTCTGAGCCTGATCAGCAAGCCTGGAAATAATCACTGGAGAGAAGCCCTCCTCCCTCCTAGAAGGGCAGTGAAGGGCAATGAGGGGTTTACACACACACACACACACACACACACACACACACACACACACACACACACACACACACACACACACACACACACACACACACACACACACACACACACACACACACACACACACTCTCTCTCTCTCTCTCTCTCTCTCTCTCTCTCTCTCTCTCTCTCTCTCTCTCTCTCTCTCTCTCTCTCTCTCTCTCTCTCTCTCTCTCTCTCTCTCTCTCTCTCTCTCTCTCTCTCTCTGCACAGTCCTTTATGGACTCCACCCAGTTCCCCTTTCTCTACCCAGCCCTTCATCACTCCACCCCAAGAAATGTCTGATGTGGCTAAGAAAAAGGGAAGGCTTTTTCACTGAAGACTGACACTCTACCACTTCAGCCACACCTCCATTTTTTTCTGTGCTAGTTCTGTGGCTTGAACTCAGGGCCTGGGTGCTGTGCCTAAGCTTTGTTTACTAGAGCTAGTGCTGTACCACTTGAGGCCACTCTGTAAATTTTCTGAGTAGTTTACCGGAGATAAGAGTCTCACGGGCTTTCCTGCCCAGGCTGGCTTTGCACTGGTCCTTAGATCTCAGCCTTCTGAGTAGCTAGGATTGCAGGTGTGAGTCATCAGCATCCAGTCACTTCTAACTTTTTGCTAGTTAATTAGAGATGGAAGTCTCATAGATTTATTGCCCAGGCTAGCTTTAAACCATAATCCTCAGATCTCTGCCTCTGGAGTAGCTAAGATTACAGGCGTGAGCCACCAGCATCTGGCCTTAAATTTAACTCTTTGATTGACTCATTTTTAGTGCCTCATTATCAAGCAGCACAAAATATCAGTAAATATACAAGAAGTTACTAGGTTATATCATGAACCTAGACTGGGCTGTCACCATTTTCAACTGACACAGTATGCTAGTCTCATGGGCATTATGAAGAATCAGAGTGACTGTTACTTCCTATTGGCTTTCCTGCTCTGGGTTTTGCATCATTACTTGTGTTCCCAACCATAGCAATTATGGGTCCCTGCTCTTTGCATTCAAGGAGGATTAGGCAATGAGCATATTCTCTTTCGACTGGGTCAGCACCTTGAATTCTTTTGGGCAACAACAAACAGGCCATAGCTGTATCAACCAACTAAAAATCAGTGAGTATGAAACCTGGCTACATTTAGCTCAAAAGATATTTTGTTTTTTTTTTTAAGTAGGCTAAAATTATTTCATGTCATATACAATAATGTATATGATGGTATAACTCCCATTGACCTTGTTATACAGAAAAACTAGGTACGCACTGATTTAGAAGAAAATACTTGAATTAAGGGTATCTGAAAGTAGATGAAGGGGCTCCTACATAAAACCTCCATAAATGGAACTTATACCCTGACGATATGGCTAATTCAAGTGTGGTAGGGAAATGTTTCAAACTACTTAACATGTTTTTTTTAAAGCTAATTAGTAATTAAGCTTGTCGAGTTAAACTTAACTTGATACATCATATTGTCCACCCACTGAGTTTACTGTGAGAGTAATATTCTCATGGTTCAGAAGTTAAAATGCTCTAATTAAGTTAGAACAGACTTTATAAAAGCACTAGTAAATGCTGCTTTTGCTCTTGGTAAATCCATCTGGTAGGTCAGTTTTGTAATGTTGAAAGTAGTTAGTTTAGGGAGCACAAGTTGTTTCACAGCCACTGGTGGGTCAGGTGTACATTGTAACACCTAAACCCTGTCTTTTTCTTACCTTTGACAAATGGAACCATTCTGGGGTGGCTGAGGGGTATAGTTTTGATGATTCCAGAAAGAAATACCATCTACTGAATGTCTCTAGCCATGAATTTAAGTGTCTCATCTTTATAGGATGCACTCTCTCCCCTCCTCTCTCCATCTTTCTTTCTTAGATAGTCCTACCCCAAAGTATAATATTCCATTTGACCTTTTGCCACAGTTAGAAAAGTTGGTAAAGTTGACCCCTCCAATTAAAAGAAGCCTTTAATGTCAAGTTCTGAAGCAAGAGAGTGATAAAAGAAGCCACAAAGAAGGTAGGGATCAATAGTAACCTTATTGCAGAGCATCTCCAGCATGGTCCAGACCAGCAGACTCCATTAATTATGAAGTGTGATTTATCTCCTCAATGCTTCAAGCAGTAACAAGGAGGAGTACACAAAACCACAACAGCAATATGAAACAGAATGGTCTCAATGCTGCATGTCAACTGTCAACGTTTCCATGTAAGAAAAAGGGCTTAGAACCTTGTTTTAGCGAGAAATATTTAAAAATCACATGTTAAAAGAGACCACTCAGCAACTTATAGAGAAACACACAGTGAACATTAGATAAAGGATCTTGGTCCTTCAAAAAAAATTACTCTTCTCATGCTGGAAATGTGCTTGCCTAGTATGCATAAGGCCTTGGGTTCAATCCTCAGCACTAAAAATAAACTATTAGATAAAATAGATTCTTCAAAGTATGCTTCCTTAATTAAACAGCAATTAAAGTATTACAATCAAGATTTTTGTGAAACTGCAAGAAAAAGATGGAAACAAACTAATATCAAATGGAAAGTACAGACAAAGGAACTATAGTGGTGTTAGAATGAATTCACAGAAAATCAAAAGCCAGCAGGAGAGAGCTAGGCTTCTGTTCCTTCTTCCTCTTCTTGTCTTTTCACTTCCTAAGACTTCATCTTCAATTCACTTATAACAATTGATCTTCATGCTACCATAAAAAACTGCAAAAGCTTGTAAAAAGAATAATTTCCTTTTAATATAACAATAAATATTCCTATGTTTTCTTTTGACAGAGGAAGAATGTTGAGTCTTTGGCCTCTGTATGTCGTCAGTCCTGGGGCTTGAACTCTGGGGCCTGGGTGCTATCCCTCAGCGCTTCAGCTCAAGGTGAGTGCTCTACCACTTGAGCCACAGTCAGTTTTCTTGTGGTTAATTGGAGACAAGAGTCTTATGGACTTTCCTGCCCTGGCTGGCTTTGAACTGTGATCCTCAGATCTCCCCTGAGTAGCTAGGATTACAGGTGAGAGCCACCAGGGTCCAGCTGATGTTCTCATAAAGTTTTAATAATTCAAGTTTAAAACAGATAGTAAATCTGAATCTAATAAACAGATCGTGCTAGAGAGATCAAATATCACTCCCATCAACATGAAAAGATTGGTAAAAGAGTAACTTTGGTTTCTGCAGAAGGCGAGGGGGAGGAACACCGAGATGCCAGCATAGCTCCATTCTTGACAACACAGCAACGCCATGAGCAGCCAGCTCTCCTTAGAAAGTCTTGGTTGTATGTATGTATGTATGTATGTATGTATGTATGTATGTATGTATGTATGTATGTGTGTGTGTGTGTGTGTGTGTGTGTCAGTACTGGGGCTTGAACTCAGGGCCTCACACTCTTGATTGGCTTTTCCCAATCAAGTCTGGCACTCTACCACTTGAACCACACCTTCACATTAGGCTTTTTGATAGCTAATTGGAGATAAGAATCTAATGGATTTTCCTGTATTGGCAAGCTTTGAACCATTATCCTAGGATTACAGGTATGAGCCATCAGAGCCCAATTTTACTCTCCCTAGAAACTCTTAAGCTCAGGTCACACCATCTTTTCTTTCTCACCAAGAGAGAACAATCAATTATTATGGGTGAGAACAAATCTATCTAGGCATCTGATAGTAATTATTGGGCTTCATTTATATACTTTTTACTTAGAATATTTAAGTTTCTGTTTCTCAAGTAATAATATAAAAGATACATGGAGGTACTTGTAATCGAAGTTTTTACATGGTACTTGAATTAACTATTGATTATAGTCTTCCATATTTTAAGCTTATTAGATCTGCCTTTCTGCCTTTTTTAATATATGTCAAGGCAGGCAAAATGAATTACTTTCTACCTTCAATCAAAAAATAAGGTTCCAATGACTTCAAGGGCCCCACATGAATCACTACAGACTGTTATTGAAAATGATTAAATTCCATTGATATTCAAATCATTTACCTACATACACTGCAGATCATTGTCCTGATCCTGACTACAAAACAAAACTGTATAGAGACACTACTTGAGGTTTAATTCCGGCTCTGCCATTAATTTGATGAATCACAGGGATTCTGTTATCTTATCTGAAAAATAAAGGCGCTCAAAAGGTGATCTTGAAATTCATTCACTACAACCCTCTCAGAGTCCACAACACCTAATTCTGAGCACAGATCTTTACTGATCAAAAAAGTGCAAGGACTTGTACTATCTACTACATTCAAATGTAATCTTAAGAGCAGGTTTCACCTTGTGAACTCAGCTTGCTGTTTCCAGCTGGAATTTAATTCATTCTTATAGGTGTATCTCAAAGTTTTATGTTTACATGAAGTCTTCCTAGTCCCTAAAACAGAAACATCATCTCTTGATCATCCAAATAATTTCTTCAACTATCTTAAATAGGAATATACTATCTATCATCTTACTAATTATGTATGGATATGCTTATTTCTTCAAATAAATTGTCAACTCCTCTGCAGCAAAAATGTTCATTAGTCTTTGTAAGGTCCACTCCTGGATGGAGAGCAGACTCCACCCTCCTCGCGAAGTCTCACCCAGTATCTGCATTACCTCAGCAACTGGTACACCTTGAAGAGGTCACAACTGCATCTGCTGAGGTCACATCTGAATTTGATGTGGCGACACCTTTTTCTGCCCATACCCAAGATAAGGCCTAGCCCAGGCCCAGACGCTCTCTTTCCCACTCTCTTCCCCAGGTCTTTTGCCAGCCGAGTGGAGTGCCAACCTTGCCTGGTCCCAGTAGGTCTATTGAATAAACCTACCCCTTATCTGAAAACCACGTGTGTGGTGCTGTTCTTACTCAGCTACCTCTTTTTAAAAACCTATCATAAATGGTGCCGAAACCGAAACCCAGGAAGGGCTTAAAGTCAGGATAGGTGGGATTCCTCTCCATTTTTTGTTGTTGTTGTTTTTGTTTTTCCCTCTTTTGCTCTGAGGAATACCCACAGTTCTGACGGCCTTTTGAGAACCAGTCTGTCTGCTGTGGACACAGCGCATCGATACCATTGCTGCCTTCACATCCACGTCCACTCCACTTCTCTACTCTGGTGAGTAAAACTACTCTCTCCAGTTCTCTGTTGCTCAAGTCTCTGTCCAGACGTGGTGCCACACCAGAAAGCTCCTACAGCCTTTAGCTGAAAGGCCGGTCACCTCTGAAGCCGAGGATGCTTGGTTTTAGGGGCTTGGCCATTTCTCTCTAGAGGGCTCTGGGGGAAGTCGGGACGCCACTTCTGCCTGGTCAGCTCTCCTTCACTCACCAGACTGACTCTCCTACACATTTAATGGGTGCTACGAGTCACACCCGAGTGGTGAAATCCCTTTGAAATGCCTCCTGTGCTCCCTGGAAAGCCAGAGCGCCTCACTTTTATGCCATTCTCAGATGTACACAGTTTTTGCCACTGCAATGGTAAATGGTCAGAAGTCTGTTTACTTTCAGGTTCTCTTTGCTCTCTCTCTCTGCCAGTCATGTCCAACTTTCCCTATCTCTCCCTTTCTCTTCTACATTTTGACTTGTGCCCGGAAGAGTGTGATGCAGGCTGGGTCCCGGGGACCGCCCTCTAGGTTCCCTCTCAAAGGCTAGCCAATGTAGGCTTGATCTATTTGTTCAGGATTTCTTTGCATTTTTTCAGAAATTCGCCATCTTGAGTTCCATCTTGGCCACATGGTGGGTTAGGAGTTTGGTCTCATCTGACTCTTAACCTTCCACCAAGCTTACTACTCCATCCGTCTGTTCTAAGGTGCCTTGCTAACAAGTTGCTCTTTTCACAGGCCCTGGTAACTGAGGCCCAACCATCTGATGTGCTTTGTTAGCAAAGATGTCTAAACATTGTCAAAATTTTAGGTTGGAGTTTTGCCTTTTTTGTTTTGTGTTGTGTATTCTACTGACTACATGGTTCTAAAATACTGGGCATATCTGTGCTAAAATTCTCATCACATCTAACAAGTTTTGTCATTGCAGAATATTTGTTGGTCAATTCTTGATAAGAACCAGGTAAACTCTACTTATTCTAGTGATCTCCTTGTTACTTTAATTGGAAATCATAAAGGGCTTTTGTGACAAAGATTTCAGTTCAAAGCCAGCCCGGGTTGAAAAATCCCTAAGACTCCATCTCCCAACTAACCTGCAAAGAGCCAGGCTGGAAGCATGGCTCAAGACTCTTATCTCTATCCAGCCAAACACTGGAAGTGGTACTATAACTCAAAGTTGTAGAGTGCTAGCCTTGAGCAGAAGTGCTCAGGGACAGTGCCCAGGCCTTGAGTTCAATCCTCCTTGAATACCAACTGGGACAAGCCATCCCAGCAACGAGCACCTAGACTTAGCTAGTCTGGGGAGCAAGGGACAATGGAGAGGAGTAAAAGGAGATGATATCACATCAGCAACTTTGTGCCTGCCCTTTCAAAATTAACCAGAGCCGGGAGGTCAGTAGAAGTAAGAAGCCTGCCCATCCAATGTCTCTACCTGTCTACCTATTAACTGAACAGGAATTTATATTCTTGCCTTTGTCACCTGACTTCTCTACCTAGTCGCCCGATGTCAGAAGTAGCTAGGGACATTTCTACCAACATTTTTAGCCCCAAGTCCTTCCTCTTGCCATTTATTTGCTCTCTAGTATTTTTTTTCCAGCCCCTCAATGCCTCATGAGACTTCTCCAGACTTCATCTAAGGACTCACGCCACCAAAGGGCAGCTGCTACTCGCTGCCTTCTCTGGGAGGGGACCAAATTCCAGCCTTTTACCCCTAATGTCAATGCCCCTTGTCAGCAGGAAGTAGCCAAAGAGAATCCGCGTCCTATTTCATGATTATTAAAAGGCTGGAATGTAATGTCCGCTCCTGGATGGCTAGCAGACTCCACCCTCCTCGCAAAGTCTCCACCCAGTACCTGCGTTACCTAGGCAACTGGCACACCTGGAAGAGGTCACATCTGCATCTGCTGAGGTCACATCTGAATTTGATGTGGCCACACCTTTCTCTGCCCATACCCTAGATAAGGCCTAGCCCAGGCTCAGATGCTCTTTTTCCCAGCTCTCTCTTTCCCAGCTTTCTTTCCCAGCTCTGTCCCAGTTTTCTCTTTCCCAGGTCTTTCCCAGGCCTTTTCCCACCAAGTGGAGGGCCAACATGGCCTGGTGCCAGCCAGAATGATGAATAAACCTACTCTTTACCTGACATGTTCATTGTGCTGTTCTTACTCGGCTATCTCTTTTTCAAAACCTAACAAGTCTTTATATAAACTTATAGTACACAAAGAAGCATTCCATCAAATCTGTTGATAAATGAGAGGGCCTTGCACACAGTTAAGAGCTTATGAATAAGTACTTATTTCATCAGTGAAAATACTACATTTATTACTTACTTTGTTTTGTTAAAATGGTCAATTAAATTTCTATTATATGATAGCTCCAAAGCGACTAACATGAAGTCTTTGCCAATCAAATCAATTATCTAAGTGCAATGTATGCCGCTTTGATTCTGCGATCATATACATGATATAATGAAATGTATTTTATAGTGCAATGATAAAATGGGAAGAGTGTCAAAAGCCTAATGACGTGGCTTAACATTAGCAGCTAGCCCCCATCTGTTGAATGGACAGGCATGAACAAAGGCATCACAGATCACTTCCCTTAAGGCAATCAGGGAGGGAAAGCTGACGTGTTTGGGCTTCATTCTTGAATGGTTCTGACACCTGCTTCCCTAAGCTAGGTCCTCCATGACAACACCACAGAGAGATTAAAGCCAAAGCTTGAAATACTTAAGCCTATCTGTTGGTGCTCACACAGGAGCCATTAGGACAATCTAGAGCTCCTAAGGAGGTAACAATGTAAGAGGTCATCTGAATAGGCTACTGCATAAACACTTTTTTTTTTGGTGTTAGGCCTGGGGCTTGAACTTAGGGTTTAGTTGCTGTCCCTGAGCTTCTTTTGCTCAAGGTTAGGACTCTATCAGTTGAGCTGCAGATCCATTTCTAGCTTTTTGCTGGTTAATTGGAGATAAAAGTCTCGGGCTGGGAAGGTGGCTCAGTGGTAGAGTGCTTGCCTTGCATGCATGAGGCCCTGGGTTCGATTCCTCAGCACCACATAAGCAAAAAGAAAAAAGCCGGAAGTGGCACTATGGCTCAAGTGGTAGAGCACTAACCTTGAGCTGAAGAGCTGAGGGACAGCGCCCAGGCCCAGAGTTCAGGCCCCACGACCGGACCCAAAAAGTCTCACAGACTTTCCTATTTGAATTGGCTTCAAACCATGATCCAGCCTCCTGGAGTAGCTACAATTATAGCCATGAGCCATGGACACCTGGTTACATAACATTTTTAGCTTTCACAAATTATTCTTTTTTCCTTCTTCTGAATAGAATTACATTTGAAAGTTAAAAGGTAAATAAATATTAATTATGCTAAGAAGATAGGTACATGAAAAGGGCCATCCAGGGAAATGGCTTATGGCTACCCTCCACCTGGGTCCACTTTTCTGGCCTCTGTGCGTATATGCTAAAGCTGCTCATGGCGTATAAGCTGTATTCTCCCTTTTCACAGAGAAACTGGCACATGTGTGAGTTAACCAGTAGAATTAAATAGAATTTGGAAGGTATCACAATCAGAACAGATAAATGCTCATGTTCTTTTGAGAGACTGGAATGTCATCCTCACAGAGAGTAAATGGGAACTATACACAGGACAATAACATAGGCACTAAAAAGTTTCTCATCCTACTTCGTAACTTTCATCCAGATTCTTCAAATTATACATGGGAAACCAAGAAATAAAATGAGATACCCGTTCCAAGGTTAAGTTGGGACAACCTCAAAATAATGTTATGCAAATCAAGAACTACACTTAAAGTTACAGGGTAAGCTCTCAATTCATTCCTAGCAACAGTTAGTCTATTCTGCACAGTTTAAACAGATTAATTTCCATAGGTGAGAATTACGTTACACCAGTCACTTTAACTTTAAATATTTTATAACTTAATTTGCCAGACAGAATTAAGAGCAGAAAAAAAATCAATAAACACTGGGAGTATCATGTGATACAGCTATTCAACTCTGCATTAGAAAAGAGTAATTTCTCAACAAGAGAATACATCTGTATCCTTTTGCCTCTACAAAGTGAATATACGATTAGATGCAGCAAAGCATTAGGTAGTAAGTGTTATTATCTATTAGTCTAGGAAGAGGAAGGGTAGGGAGCCCTGAGCATTGGCCAGTTGATGTATAAATAAAGATGTGGGGCCGGGGAGGGTGGTATGGTGTCCTGAAGGAGCTTTAACAATACCCTAGGAACAAGCAGCCTTATATTTCTTCCCTGATCAGCCTCATGAACTCAGCCCCTGAACTCAGCCCAGTTTATCATTTACTCACAGGGTACTGCCACCTTATTCTCAAGAGGTCCCTGTTAAAAAGTTTCCAGGAAGAAATGTCACTGAATGACTGCCAAAGACATCAGTGAAAAATCTAAGGATCAATGCAGTTAGGTCTGTGATTTTATTTGTGGTTTCAGTTTAAAAACCATTTATAAATATCAGTGACTGCTTGTGGCTACTTCCTATAAAACTTAAAGAGTCAGGAGGAAAACTTCAAATCTTTCCCATTTTATCTTTTTCTCCTACCATTCCAACATCCCTCCTCCAAAGGGATTCCAGCACAGGCCTCCTATGGCCTCTCCTATGGCTCTCCAAGGACAGAGGCCATTCATGCTGGTCTTTGTAGCCCCTTCTCCACCACATGGCATGACCCTCAAGGTCTCTCAGATGCACTTGAAGCTGGCCCTTCGGTGCCACTCTTTGTCATTGGTGTTCGCTGGTCAGTGTTTAGCCCCTTGCATCTCTTACATTTCTATGAGCTGTACACTGAGATGGGAGGAAAGGGTAAGCACCAGCTACGATGAATGGCTACTCCATAAGAACCTAGGAAACAGCTCAGAAATTCCCTTTTTAAAACAGTGATCAATTGCTTACATTTCTTTCTTCTGCTGTGTACTTCCAGATATATTTACCCAAAGACCAAAAACAAACAACAACAAAAAAAAGCATTTTCCAAATAAATTCTTCAGAACTTTGGATTTGGGTCAGGTCAAAGTACAAAACAGAGAATATTGTATCTTCCACCCTCTGAGAACCCCACTGTGCCAACAAATAAAAGGCCCCTCAGAAATCTGCAGTAACCACATCTGTTCAGTTTTACTCAGACCAGTATTTCCACCTTAAAATTATTCTACCTTAAAACCCTTTCTCTTTGTCACATTTACTAATGAAAGAGAAAGAAACTAAAGTTCCTCAGAACTCAGTGTGAGAAATGCTGGCCTGATGTGTTTTTATTTCCCGCAGAGTTCATAAACCCTCTAAATTACAGCCTTCAGGCCAACTCTCAAAATAGTTAAAAATGTATCCGTTAAGAGCCAAGTAAAATAGTATGCACCTCTAATCCTGGCACTCAGAAGGCTGAGGTAGGAGTTTAAGGCCAGTGTGGCTATATAGAAAGTTCAGACCAACATAGGATAAGTAGGGAAAAAAAAGTTACAATGTGTGATGCCAGTCCTGTGTTGTCCTTGAGAGCAGCAAGCTACATCAGATGCTTCATGTAGCCTTGCAGCTGGTGCTTTCAGAATGGAGGAGTAACAGGTCAGTGCTCTCAAGTACCCCAAGCACCCTCCAGGATAAAGGATAACACAGCCTTATGTGGCTGGTAAGGGAGTGTCCAGCACTGCCCTTAGTCCTGCCAGGCTAGAGAGCTCCGGCCAGTACACATTGCAAGTTCTGACAGCTTCAACTACATCAGAATCTAGATGTGGGTGCTGTGCATCCATTAAATTCTCCCTTAGGGTTGTGATAAATCAAGTACAAGAAGAGCAGGATGCAATTAAGAAAAAGCAAGATAAATCTTACATGCAAAAATGTAATATTCTAGGTGTCCTGAGGATACCTCACAAATACAGGTGTCTTGGAGCAGTTTCTGTGAGGAAGTAAACTGTTGCACGGTAGTCATGTAACTCAGACCCATCTGCCCTGGATGCTGTTTCAAATTTAATCTTTAAAAACATCACATTTCTTTTTGCCAGGCACCGGTGGCTCATACCTGTGATCCTTGCTACTCAAAAAGGCTGAGATCTGAGGTTACTAATTCAAAACCAGCCCAAGCTGGAAAGTCCATGAAACTCTTATCTATAATTATCTACCAAAAAGCTGGAAATAGAGCAGTGGCTCAAGTGGTATAGTGCTAGCCTTGAGCAAAATAGTTCAGGAACAGTGCCTAGGCCTTTAGTTCAAGTCCAAGGACCAGCGCGCGTGCACACACACACACACACACACACACACACAACTTGTCATCTCTACTGGGTTGAGGAATGACAAAATAAATCAATGGCTGGTTCCACGAAAAAAAAAAATTAAATTCTTTACTATACGAGTAGAAAGTAGAGTATCTTTTGGAAATCCATTTAGATATAGTTCTTGAGATGCTGACAAATGTTTAATTCAACAGAGGCCAGGGACTCTGAATTTGTTTTCTAAGACAAAATCAGCACACTAAAATCTTTGGCAGACAACACACCCAAGGGAGCTATTTTTCTAGATTAGTTGAAGAAGTATGGGGTAGAAAAGCACCCCTCAGCAAGGACTTCTGAGGTGACTCTCTCATTAGCCCACATGAAAAGAAAATAAACAACTCACCATGTCATAGGTTGTCACAATCTTCTTCAGAACTTCTGGCACAATTCCCTGCAACTCCATCGTGGGATAGGGCTCGTTGAGGTTGAGGACCACCAGGGGTGTGTTATCAGGCCCCAGGAAGCGGGGAGACACGGCCAGCATGCATTGCATGAGATTGGCCACTGAAGACAGGCCACACAGCTCCTTGAATGACACCACTGCATTCTGCCCAATAGAAAGAAAGGAAACACGCGGTAATTAAACAGGGGCTTTTAATTTCTCATGGATATTACACTTGATAAAACCTGGTTACACTGGGACCGGCTGGTACAAAAGTTATTGGCAATGTGGTAACAGAATTAGCTAATGATCATTTTATCTGTGGAAAAAATGACTTCTTTCCAAAGTAAATAGAGTGACAGACACTGGTAATGCCAATTTATCAAAAGTACTAAAAACACAAATAAGTCAAATTCTTCTAAAGGGCAAAGCTCTTTTCAGGTCAAAGTTCATGATAGTGCCAATGCAGATATGAAATTATGAGCAAAGATGGCTTTGACATTTAAAAAATGTAAAGATTAAGAACAGATCAAATTGAGCTTAAGGTAAGTATTAAATGCACCAGCTATCCATAAAGGAAAGGGTTATTCATAAGGTAGGAACTTGACTCTATCCCTATTTATGTTGCTGATTCCAAAACCAAAGGACCTTGGAGAACACCACTATTCACATTACCCTTGGGACCTTGGTTCATTTGACCTATTATCGTATTTACTGCTCTCAAAGCTTTTCTCTCACCTCTCCCTCCCTTTCTCTGTAATCCCTAGAGCTATGCCATTAAAATTTCCATTAAAGAAAACTCTCAACACTAGGAGATCCTGTCATTTTTGAATACTTACCAAGCATTAAGCTATACAAGGCAGTTACTGAAAATTACCTCATTTAATCTTTCAACAAACCATGTGATGGACAAGGAAACTAAGCCATCAATAGAATCCCTATGGTCACAGTTGTGAGAGTCATGATTTTAACTCACATCTATTGATTTCCAGGCCTATATTTTCAGAGACTGTGCTCTAATAACAAGCCAGTTCTAATCACAGACTAGTCAGGCATGGATTCCAGGAACACTGTACTCTATCTGGGCAGAGGATGTGACCAAGAAAGGGTAGATTTAGGCCCTGTAGGTCTTGTGCCTTTGGCTTCTCAGTACCCTGGGTTCTTGGAAAAAGGAACACTTTAGTTTTAAATAAAAACCTTTCATTTTTATTCATATTGTTTTAAACAGGGCCATCAAGCTACTATTGTTTGCTTCAAAATCACTTTAATGGTGGCTGTGTATAGAAATAAACTATCGGATTGCTTAAAGTGAGGTCCCCAGAGCACCTTACCACCTCATTCTATTTTCTAGACAACATTCACCTGCACTGGCATGTTGTCCTGTTTGTTTATGTGCCAGCTTACTGTTTGTTTCCCCTTCCCACATCCCATCCCAGCAACAGCAAAGCGCCTTGAGGGCAGGCACTCCATCTGCCTGCTCCTGCTGCATCCCCAGGCTGCTGGCCTGAACACCGCAGGCCCTCATTAAACATCACCTTCAACTGCACTGTCAGTTCAGTGCACACATAGGCTCTGGAAAAGATGAGGCCGGAGCTCTGGCAGGTCCCTAAGGGAGTCCTGTGCCACATGAACACCAGCAACCACCAGGCAAGGGACAATGTGGCTTGCCTGGAGCTGAGGGATTATCAAACCACCTTCAAGTTCAGAAATGAGAAAACCCTTCCAATTTCAGTTATGTTTTTACTTAGAAAATAAACGTCCCTATAGTGGGAAAGTGTTTCTGCTCATTAGGTATCTTGGTAGACTGGGAAAGTATGTTCAAAAGATGGTTTCAGTCAGATTTTATTGCTGCCATTTTCATAATAGTGGTTTTAAAATAAATAAAAAATAAGTCACTAGAAGGGTTGGAGTCCATCCTTTGCAGGTGTGCCTTTCCATAAGGTTAGATGCATGGACCATTCTGTATTCAGTGTATGAATTCTAACTGATTGCTTTAAGGCACTGTATATTTCAGGGGTAATTATTGCCTTAGGCTTTAATAAGTTCAGATTCCACAAATATTTTACTTGAAAAATTAGCTACACTTTAAAATTAAGAGGATGTTAGTAAACAAAAAGTGGTTCATTGAAGAACTATCTTCCTGGTAGTCAGGTATTCTATGACTTAAGCCAAGTCCAAGTCCTTTTTGCTTTAGCTGTTTTTCTAGATAGGCTGTTACACCTTTGGCAGGGTCTGCTTACACCAAAATCCTCCTAATCTTCACCTCCTTAGGAGCTGGGATTATAGGCATGAGCCACTGCACCTGGGACATCTATCTCTTTTGTGATATGCAGAGATATCAGCAATTTCTATGGACAACTTAAGAGCTATTAATGAGTCATTATGAAGTACTTAGATGAGCACTATGTAAGGGAGCAACAAGGTCAATTTGTTCTACTATACAATCAATATTTTCAACAACTAGAGTTTTTAAAATTTAAGTGGTAAAGAATAAGACTAGTAAAAAACATTCTCATAAGCAGCTTCAATCTACAAATTACAAATTATTTTAAACACACTATTGTTTAAAAAAAAACCAATGGACATTCACTATGTAGGAACAACTTTGAGTAATAAACATAAGCACGCACCTGCATATTTTCTCTGAGATCCGTGGCATCCCGTATGGGGGGCTGAGCATTTTTGAACACTTCATCTACAGTTTTAATCCATAGTGTTCTCAGAGATGCGTATTCCCTGGATTTCTTCCCTTTTCTCACAGAAAGGCCTCTTTTATGAGGCTTCCCTCCTCCTCTTCGGTTCGTAATAGCCACATGGACGAACAAAGAGGCATGTGCTAGAACCTCTCCAGTCAAAGACTGTAGAGGAACATGGCGGTATCCTGTTTGTAAACATTCAAAGGGAATTGTATACTGACCAATGAATTCGTCCCCAATGTAATCATCATCCAGCACTACGAAGCGCACCATGGCCAGTTCAGGAAGGTTGATCTGAAACTCAAAACTTTCATCAAAGATGGGGGCGTCTCCATTCTGGTGCACTGTTTTTGTCCTTTGCTCAGCACAGTCAGCAGGGATTCCATGGATTTCCACATAGATGTAAGGATCTACCACATCACCTTTGGCACCAGACCCTTTAGGTTTGGGGAAGTTCTGGCCACTAATGATTTTGATATGAAGGAGCTGAGGTGAGACTCCTGGGACAGAGTCTTTTGTATTGGCACTGAAGAATGAAACTTCTTCCCTCATGATGGCTGGCCGCAGGACATAGCCACAGTTGCCATTTTGCCGAAACCAGCCAATATTCAGGTCCATCATCAGCCCTGGAGTCTGAAAGTTCATGGCTACTATTTGACAACCACATTTCCAAAAATCTTGTGGATTCATGTTACTGGAGTCAATTCTCATGGGACTGGGAAAGACCCTGGCAAGGAAACGCTTGTTGTAATTTACAAAGTCTCCTGGATTTTCATTGGCATATTTGCTGGCAAGCACTTCATTAAAGGAACAGACTTCCCAGTACTTCTGAACTTGAAATGATACCTGAAATTCTTTGAACTGAACTGACTTGCAGATGCTTACCAGTTCAGATAGTTCTTTACAGAGTTGAAATCGCTTCACAGGCACATTGTTGGGCTGTTCCATGTTCTCTTTGCCCATCCTCTGAGACATTTCTGCACCTTCATCTTCATCAGTAACATCACCTTCAACTCCAGAACAATTTGAAGACAGCTTCTTTGCCTTAATGAGAATTTTCCCTTTCAGGACATCTGGGGATGGCAGGTAAGATTCTTCCACATTGGGCGATGTTGTGTATAGCTTGTCTCCTAAAATTTTCTTCATGTGTTGAACCATGACCTTCTGTTGTCTGATAGAACAGTGATTTTCTAAACATAAGATAAGAGGATACTCTGAAGCAAAGAATGCATACTTGTTAATAATATCAATGACGCTTCGGAAGACTATCTGAGAGGTCATGGTGTGGCCTGTGTAAATAACAGGTTCATTATCGGGCCCATCCCAGACATCTAATTCAACACTACGGCAACCCATTTTAAGAGCTCGAATGTAACCTGTGATGTCTGAAGGACCTCGGAATTGATCCTCTATTAAGTATGTATTATGAGATGAGTTTATAAAATAATGAGACAAAGGTTGCTTCATGTCCTGACAGACTTTCTTATGTTCTGGGTCAAATATATAACAGTCAGGTGACATAAGGTAATTAGTGAACCCGTCTATTGAGAGCCAGCCCTTTTCCTGACCCTCCTTGGATGGCTCGTACTTGTGAATAATTTCAAGGCTTATTTCCTCATTTATATGTGCCACACCCTGTTCTGCCTCAAGAAACATCATAAGGTCCTTGGTGTCAAGAAATTCTTTATTGCTTGAAAACTGAACTAAAAGGAAATAAATTTCAGGTCTAGTACAAAGCTCGTGGAAAACCTCAATAAATTCTTCCTTTGTGACTTCAGTACCATCTTTGTCCTTCGATTTGTGCAATTCTTTGAACTTAAGCTCAATTTTGCTCGTTTTTAAACCAGGATTGAGGTTTCGGATACACTGCACGGCATTACACAGAGTTATATGTCCAAGATTATCTACATCAATTTCACTAAACATTTGTGAAATCCAAGAAGTCCTCATATTATCTTGGCTACTTTCCAACATATCAAGTGTATGTTTTCCATAAGAAATTAGGTACCGGAGTCCTGTGACCCAGATGTTCGCAACATCTGCAGAGTTGGCAACCAAATCAAGTGACTCATAATTTTCTCCATATATGACCGAAAACGCACAGTCTTCAGATATCTGGTCAGAAATGCCATTGCTACGGAATATGTCTGTGTTTTTTCCTGTTCTCACTTCCTTGATGGATTTAATGTCAATCTTGGCTTTCTCGGAATCCTTCTTCGATGGCTCCCACCTTAGGCTCTGCATGTCGGCATCTAGTAAAAAGTACCTATGGTATATTCTAGAGTTGGAGCGAACCTTTTTGAGTTCTGAGCCCTCAACCATTGAGTTGATACAATCACTTGCGCTGCTGATCTTCTTTTCTGTGGGCATGCTGCTGAAGGACACTGTTTTCTTCCTCTCCCTTTTCTGTTTTGAGCCATCCTGAGAGAAAAGAATACTGTGTTAGAATAATATAATCATAGGTATCTATCTTCAGTAGTAGGAATTAACACTGAATTTCCCTGAAAAATATACTATTCTGGGTCCTGTGACAAATGAGTGATCAGTTAAAAGGAAAGGAAAGGAGGAAGGGGAGAAGGGAAGATGTGAGACAGGGAAGTGGAAGAGTGGAGGAAGGGGAAGGAGAAGTTCATAACCTAATACCAAATCCTTACTTAGTAAGTCATATTTACCAAGGAATATGAATTCAATAACATGTAATAAAAACTTCTATGCATAGTAACATACAGTAAGAATCAGCTATATAATTTTCCAGATCCAGGGAATTATGAGAATGTAAGACTCTGCTCAACAATTATTAAGAGCTAGATACCAGTGGTTCACTCCTGTAATCCCAGTTTAGGATGCTGAGATCTGAGGATCACAGTATGAAGATAATCTGGGCTTTAGGAAAGTCCATGAGACTCTTAGTTCCAATAAATTACTCAGAAGAGCTGGAAGTGGCACTGTGGCTCAAGTGGTAGAATGCTAGCCTTAAGTAAAAAGAGACTCAAGGACAGCACCTAGGCCCTGAGTTCAAGCCCCAGGACCAGAAAAATAAAATAAGAATTTTAAGAAGACTGCAAAAGAATATGAAGTCAGGCACAGAGCCCTTCTGAGTGTGGGGCTTATGGAACTGCACAGGTTCATACACTCATGAAGCAGGTGCTATGTGCATGTATATAGGTATGTATGAATGTGTATGTATGTAAGTATATGTATACATCTCCTATACCAGTGTCTCCTAAAGGCTTATCATCAGACCATTCGCTTCAGAATGACTTAAGTTGCCTTGTTAAATATAGATTCCTAGGCCCATAGAATCAGACTGCTATCTAGAATGGGCTGGAACTTGCATTCTACCTCACATGATGTGAAGTAGACTAAGGTCTAAAAACATTTCCTGGCCACTTGGGCTCATCGAGATGTTTGAGCTATTTTTTCGACTATTGAACAAATGCCAAGTATGAATTAGCAAAGTGTGTGTTAAGTGGATAGACACTGGAATTTTCAGATACTCCTGACTCTTCAGAGTTTCACAGTAAACGAGTCACAGTCTTAAATACTTCAGGCACCTGTGTCTTTTCTATGGCAGTTAAATTTGAGAGACAGGCCTAGATTACAGATGGGTGGGAGCTTCTACTATTCTACAGTTGGCTGCATTAAAACCTAATTCTATGTACCAGGCTAATGCTGCCTAGGACAATGTTAGCTAAGAACTCACACTATAAATGGGGATTATTAATACTGCCCATGAGAAAAGCTCTGGTAGTGCCTACTTTTGAAGGACTTTGCTTCGCCAATAATCTACTTCCAACTTATCCTTCACAATGCAACACATTCCCACCATAGCAGCCGACTCCCACCTCTACACAGATACTTCAGACCTTAACTTCACAGATACTTTTATTTGGAAACAAAAAAGTCCAAATGATCTCAAAATGTCCATCACAATTTTAACTTAAAACACAATTTGAACAGGCCTTTCAGGAAGTGATAAATTCTCAGCAAGGTCACTGCATTCAATGATAAAGAACAGGAGCGGGGATTGGGATTGCATCTTTCATGGCAATAAAAGTGCATGGAAAATATACAAAGGTGATTGTGATATTTCTGCTCTGTGTAGAATCTATTTTGAATAAATCTCTATATTTTAAGAAGCTATTAAGCTAGTCTGTGTCTGAAATTTAAAACCACTTTTATTTTTTGATGACCTGCATTTCCAAAAGCTATCTGTAGGAAGTAATTAAAATTGAACTTTAAATCATACAGGTATCATTTCCCTCAAAGTTTCAAAATTAAACACAGAGGCTTTTGTGATCTGAGAGCCAACAGAAAAAAAAGCCACCAGGCAGAATATTTCTTTCTAAGTGTGTGTTCAGAATGATAAAGTGCAAAACAGGTAAAAACTGGTCATTGTATCTGTAAGATATACTGTATTATAGTCATTCCAAATCACTAAAGCTTAGATTCTATTCTATCCAAGCAAGTTGGCATGAAATTAAATTTGTAATCAGCCAGGCATAAGGGCATGAAGGAAATTATAAATTTCCTCATTCTCAGAATGAAGGATGTCTTTACTTCCAAAAAAGACATGTTTATCTTCAATAAAAGACAATGCGCTAACTCAGTGAGGGAATTTCACAGTCTTTACAAATTGCATCACAAAGTGCCACCAGTAAGAAAGAGTCACAAAGATAAATGGAGGTACTTATTCATTGATCCATTAAAAATATACAGTATTTTCTCAACACTATAATCTTTTATCCTGCCACTTTTATACACTGATTAATAGTCTACTGAAGCTTTCTAATTTGTTGCAAATGATACACTTCAAACTCAGTTTTATTATTAAGAAGGAAAGGCTCAACAGCCGTTTGTTAATTGCATTCACACATCACATGTAATATGGTTACACACTTACTACCTGTTGGATAGACAGTAGCACTGCCTTCCTTTTCCAAAGCCTGCCCAGGCTTTTATTGGAGACTTTGGTTTCTGAATGAAGCACAGGATGACTACCCCAAAACAGGCTGATATAATGACAGGAAGGGCACCTACTTGTAGAGACTTCCTGTCTTGTCTTCCCTCTATCTACTGTTGCTTAGAGTCATCCTGTCCCCCCCCCCCCCCCCGCCACAGCATATCAAGTCCTCAATGAGAAGATGGTTCTCATTAGAACATCTAGCAAAGGAGTATATTGACTTAGAGACTCTTTTGATTTGGATCTTAAATGTTCCCCGAAGCTCCACTGTTGAAGGCTCAATCCCCAGTATAATAATATTCAGAGGTAGTGACTTTGGGAGGTGACTGAATCATGAGGGGCTGATGAATAAGTTCACTTATGGATTTGTAGTCTAATGGGCTATTAGGAGAAGGTGGAACATTAGGAGAGGAAGCCTAGGTAGAAGAAGGAGGGCATTGGGGGAGTGCCCTTGAAGGGTGTATCTTGTTCCCAGCCCCTTGCTCTCTCCGTTTCTACTTACCAGGCACCATCAGGTGAGCTACTATCATGGGCTCCTTGCCATGCTGTTCAACCTCACCACAGGCCCAGAAAAAGCCAAGAGACCACAGTCTGGAGCCTCTAAACCACTTGTTTCAAATAAATGCTTTCCTTTTGTTGTTTTTCTCAGGCATTTAGTCACTGTGGCAGAAAAGCTGACACAAAGACCAACGGGAAGAGCAGACGTGAGCTTGCATTCATATCAATGGATGGACCAGATCTGCTCACTGGGAGCGGTAGGTAGAGGTGACAACTAAAGAAGAAGGCAATCTGGTCCTCCAGGCCATGAGGAAATGAAGGTGAGGACAGAAGCACTTGAACCAGAGGGAGGCATAGTGAGGTTCAATGGTAGGAAACTGGATCTCAAACCACCAAACGCCTGGAATCTCTATCTCTACCCATTTCAACCTGCCCTCCATTCTTCAATCCAGCAGTGGTCAAGCACTTGCCTAAGCCAAGCAGCTGCTGAGCAGCAAAACTGGAATCTACTTTCTATGCTGTTTCAAACATCAGATATTAAACAGAATGCTGAAAACTACTTCAACTGTACGTGTTACACGTATGGCTTTTTAACTCAAAACTCGCTGAATCTAATGAATATGTACTAATAATCCAAAACTTAAAGAAAACAAAAGTTTTCTCCTGAATTGGAAGTACCTTGAAATACTTTAAAAAATAGTATAGCAGGGCACCAGTGGCTCATGAATGTAATCCTAGCTATTCAGTGGGCTGAGACCTAAAGGATCAAGGTTTGAATCCAACCTGGACAGAACAGTCCATGAGACTCCATCTCACAAAACCCAGCAAAATGCACACTGGAGGTATGGCTTAAAGTGGTAGAGCTCCAGCCTTCGACAAGAAAGCCCAGTGAGAAAGTGCAAGCCCTAGTACTGGCACAAACATAGTATGAACCATTTCTCAGAGCTGGCTCATTTCCTAAAGGTTCTTAATGGTACAGGTGACAACATGAAAATGTGGTCATATTGGTGCATTTCTGCTTTTCCATCGAAGCAAAAGAAAGCATACACAAAAATGATACAGACAGAAGGAAACCAGTTTCCAAAAGAATCTATCCTTAGATCAACCCTGCAAAAGTCTATAGGTCTCAGAACAAGAAAATGTTAACACTGGAAAGAAGCTTAGAGATTCACTTATACATTAACTAGAACCTATTTACAGAGTAACAATTTTATGCCAGGAGTGTTTTAGGTAAAGCAATGAACTGAATAGTGACTAAAGAAACTTTGTGTATCACCGCAAATTCATAAAGAATAAAAATATTTGTGGAACTTATCCTTAGCACTGAAAATTGATATAGTTATATTGTATACTATGGAAACTACACAGATTTTGAAAAAACACTGCCTTCTTTAATAGGAGGTTGTCACTAAAAATAGAAGGCCACTTGTGATATTTCAGAAGTAACAATTTCATCAATGTGTATGAGCAGCTTCATAAATTCTCATCCGACATGAGGCAATAAATAGGTGGCTTCATTTCTCTCCCACTGGCAACTGGCAGCTAGAACTGATCCAACTGACCCCACTCACTAATTCTGCAGAAGACTAATCTGTGGGGCTGGAGTCTTGTCAAGGGCTTACAATGGTAATGTCTTACTAGAAGGAAGTTATCTCTTACTTTCTACCATGTTTCTTCTATATTTCAAAACTGATTTGTTTCCATTTCCTGTTTGATTATCCCTCAATAAACAAAATGAGAAAGTACTGCATCCTTATCCAGATTCAAGGCCCAGAAAAATAGCAACTATGTCTAGCCAGTGATGCAGGTGTTCAGGTGGGGGATGTTGGAATGGCTGGGAAACAAAGCAACCCTTTATCCTTTGGTTTGTTCTGAGTGAGGCTGTTTCAATGGAATTATAAATAACACTTAAGAAAAAGGTATGCAGTCTGTATGTTTATCAAATGGTAGGTCTAAAACACTGTTGAAAAACAGTGGGCTAAAGAAACTTCTTTTACAAAATAAAGCAAAAACCCTAAAAGAAGAACTTGAGATAATTAAATAAGCACAGCACGGCCCAACCTTTCTTCAGCTCAGTAACAATAACTTGGAATTGAAAGAATTAGTCATGCCAGGCACATCAGGGTTACCTTGCAAGATTTTCCACACATCTTTAAAACTTTTATGTGCTCTCAAAGATGAACAAAAAGGCCAAAACAAAAAGAGGATTTGGAGTAAGAGGGTCATCCTGAAGGTTATTTTATACAATAAGAGGAATTGAAGAAAAGTATAATAAAGAAATCTAGGTATGGTCAAATGCTGATTCTGGCTCATGTAGTTGGACCCTTTATTCAAAGTATTCAGGTAATGGCTGAGGAAGTAGCCAAAAGGAAATGTCTCTCCTATTCTAACAAGAAAAAAAAAAAAACTTAATCCTTCTTGTAGCCATCAGAGAGATATGGTCTCAGTGAAACTGAATTCCAAAGAATAAGATGGTACAAGTAGAAACAGTCTACAGCAACTGTGCCATGTTTGGTAGAACATGACAGAAGATGGCCATTATAGACACCCATTAGAAGAAAATCAGCTAAAATTCTAAGGAATTTTCAAGGCCAAGTGTGGGCTAGTCTGTCAACTGGGAACCCCTGACACAAGAAGAGTTATACTCATAAATCCTCCCCATAGGTACTCCTGAGAAATACTGTAGGCAGAGTAAAAAAGCAAGTCTGCTCCTGGTATTAGGAATGCAAGAGGTTAGAGGCTTCCACTAGGGCATAACATGGAAGTCTTTCTGTTTTACAAACCCTCTTCTCATGTGAAGCACATGCACTAACCCTATGGGGGAAGAACAATAGCAGGACTTTTTCTTAGAGCCACTAGAAGAGTCAAAAATAAATCCATATGCCTCTAAAACCAGACAAAGATAACAGAACCCTTTAACTCAGGAGCTTGCACCAAGAAATGCAGACTCTTCTATGATTAGGAGAGTGGCAGAAAGCTATCTTCTGCCCAAAGTCAATATAAATACATGCAGAGTTTGGCTGCTACATGGAACAGTGCAGAAAAGTTAACAAGGCCTGCATCAGTGCCCCAAGTGCATACGACTGCCTAAAACTATAGCTGGACCAAGAAATCTTATGACCCTACCCAAAGCCTAAGACTGAGTCTTAATCTCTACTAGAAGAGAAAGACAAAGAAAATGGGAAGAAACCCACTCTATCACAGGCATTCACAGCTGAAATATGACATGACAGTAAAACAGAAATATCTAGTATATCCTCCAAAGTTCTAACCCCAACCCAAAACACAACATGAGAATGGACTAGAAGAATTTGAAGCTAATGGTGCACTGAAGGTAACAATGGCCACTAGAACCCAAACTTGGTTCAGTTACTGATGAGACTCAGTTTTTCCAATACTAATGACCTGGCATGCCCATTTCTGAGCACAAATATTATCTCAGTCTCTATGAAATGTGATATATAGCATTTAATAAAAACTGTAAGACAAAGAAAAAACCCATTGTCAAGAGGTAAAGCAACCAATAGAGCCAGACTCAGATGTAACTTTGGTGTCGGAACTGTTAGATAAGGACTTTAAAAACAACCTTTATACAATATATTAAAGGAGCTCATAAGGAAAAAAAGGAACAAATGTGCTTGATTAGGTAGCATATTTCATACAGAAAGACAGACATTGGTTCAATGAAAATTTTATTTTGAAAATTCTAGAATATCTGGATTAATAGAGTCTTTTGATAGGATGACCAGCAGACTGAACAAAGCCACAAAAATATCAGTGAATTGGAAGATAAATCAATAGAAATTATCCTTATTAAAACACAAAGAAATGAAGATAAAAAAAGAACATTAAAGAAATGTTACCCAACATATGGGAAAATGGAGTCCTACTAAGTAAAGAGAAACAACAGGGATGAATATTTGCAAAGAGTTCCCTAGAATTTTCTAAAATGAGGCGAAGCAGGACCAAACAAACACACAACTAGACATATCTTAGTCATACTGAAAAAAAAAAAAACAGAAGAAAGGCTTAACATTAAGGAAAGGAAAGGTATGGCTAGAGAAACCCAAATAAAAATTAACTATAAACTGAGCATGGTGCCACTTGCCTATAATCCTAACATTCTAGAGGTTCAGGCAGGAGGCAGGAATATCAAGGCTTCAAGGTCAGTCTAGACCACAGAGACCCTGTTTTAAAGAGACAACAGAATGCTCATATGGTGACCCACTTACACTGAACAAGCAGTTCAACTGACAACCATTGGCTGTTTGCTGGACTATCAGCTTACACATGTACTTCTTATAAGGAATACTGCTGTAAGCCCAATTTTCTTTCAAAAGACTGCAGTCCCTAAAGGAACTACAAAGGGGCCCTAACCTAGGTGGTACTCTTGAAAGGATCACAGTTTGGTTTCAGAGACTCCAGAGACTGTACACAGAATCTGGAAGTGATGTACACACCTAGCCTCCTCTTAAAAGCTGAGGGTCATGGTTGCTAGCATAAACTGTAGAAGGCCAAGAAAAAGATGATTGTTTCCTGGGAAGAATGCCAGACTTACATGTTCAAGTAAAGGCGAAGGTTAAATGTTTTAAGGATTAGTAAGGAAATTTTAAGGGTACTCAAAATAAGAAATAATGAGAAGAAAAAGAACTTACTAAATTTATAGATATAAGTAATATATTTTATCAATAAAAAGAACAAAATAAATTATAGGAATACATGGTTTCCTTTATACCAAGGTAAAGAAAACTAATTTAATAGTTTCTAGGTAACACTATAACACTGTGGGTTATAGAATGTGAGCCCACACTGCATATCTGTAGTGCCTCAGTTTCCCCACATGTAAAATAGGCATCAAAGTAATACTTACTCCTGTTATTTATAGTAATTATTTCATCAAGCTGTTATAATGATAAGGTTATATTTGAAAAGGGCTTTAAGTTCTACTTGGGAATTTGTATAACATCAAATCCTGTTAAAAAATATAGCTCAAGCTGAGATTATTTCTTCTTGAAAGAAAAATAAAAACAAACACCATCATAAATATGTGATTGCGATAGTCTGATCACTTAAGATTTGGTTCAGAAGAAACAGAATGAATACTACTCTCTGAATTTTGACCAACTGAGGCTACAAACCTTGGAATGCAACAGAATAGACATGAGGCCAAGCTGTGTGGGGAAATGTCAAAGCCAGATTGGCTCTCAAAGCTTAATGTGGCTGCATTTCCACATCTCCAACAGACAAATAATTAAACCACTTCTTAGAATCTTACATTAATTTTTTAAGAGACAATCAGGACACTATTCTGGCAATTTCATTTGTAAAAAATTATTTTTTTTGAAAATTGCATTAACTTCTAAATCCTGCCAATTTAAAATTGCAAGCTAATTTTATGCTTAGAAATCCACATATAAAAGTTACAAAATAGAAGTAGAGTCTCATAAACACTCATAAAATTTTTGACTAAACCATAATTAAATGGGGGTGGGGTGGGGGGAGGATTGGGTGGAGGGAAGGGAGGTGTATGGGAAGTGATGGGAAGGGGAAACAATGAGGAGGCAACAATGCTTGATAAGAAATGTACTCGTTATCTTGCCCATGTAATTGTAACTTCTCTGTATGGTATTCTCACAATTAAAAAAAATACTAAAAAAAAAAAACATAATCAAAGACCTCACTCAAAGGACTTTATGATCAAGCTTATTCAGGAGATTATTTCTTCACACCCATTCCAACTGCAGTGTACAAAAATCTGTCACTGTGCTTTACTATAAATAAAGAAAACAAAATTCCAATGCCTGTAATATAAAGCTTTCAAGGTCAGGTTTCAGCTTCCAAACCATTTTATGTGATGAGGTAACACTTGCCTTTAAAACGATGAGTTCTTTAACTGTGAAATCAGAGGACTACAATAAAATATAACACTACTCCTATAGGTGAAGCATTTTCATTACTACTAAAATATTTATTCAATGTAAATCTGCACCATCATAATCTACATCTGTGTCTAATGTAAACTGCAATAAAATTCATTGCTTCACTCCAGTAATAAAAAAAACAGTAATAAAAGCACTAAGCACCTATAAATTAGACTTTACATTCTGGGGAAAATAATGATGCTACAGCCTTTTAGTTCATGATCAATCATCATGGTAGTTAAGTGATTTGATTTAATGTGAAAACTGTCCATGTTTCTCAACTGTGAAGATAGTAAATTTATATTAAGGACATGACAGAGTTTGCTAGCTTCCTATACTATGGAACTATTTGAAGATGTGGTTTATATGACTTTAATTGTTAATGACTTTCTACTAAATTATATTGAATTTTGTGTCTTTTAAAGTAACACAAGTTGAACACATAGGTCCAACTATAATCAGTTGTTTTGTTGTTTGTTTTTTGAGATAGGATCTTATTATGCAGCTAAGGCTGGCCTCAAACTCATTATGCAGACTAGGCTGGCTACATCCTACTGCCTCAATTTCTTGAGTTCTGGGATTATAGCCACGTACCACTATTCCCTGCAAAGTATGATCAATTCTAAAGTACCCTATCACTTGTTTTTCCCTTTAAACCATTTTGGTTCTTCATTGTTTTGTTTTTGTTTTTTATTTTATTTGTGAACATACTGTACAGAGGGGTTACAATTACATGGGCAGGATAATGCGTACATTTCTTACCAAGCATTGCAGCCTCCTCCTTTTGTTTACCCTTCACATCCCTTCCCAGTCTCCCCCTTCCCCCCCAATCCCAATCCCAATCCTTCTCCTTCCCCCCCCCCCCCCCGCACCGACGTTGTAAAGCTCGTTTTGGACATGACAACTTGTACTTCTCATTGTTGCAACAGGTCCACCTGTATCCTTAAACAACTGGTTTTTCCCCATCTCCTCCTCAAGTTATACTGACATCAAATATAGTGTAAGCAGGGGTTATACTGTGGGGGAGGGACATACAAAGCAACAAAGAGATAATCTTATAAATGCTTTAGAAACACATGCATGAAAGAAAAAAAACATTAAAGTACATATCTAAGGGTTCATTTTCCTGACATCACATTATCTGACCTTTACCGCTTGACTCATACATATACTAGATATTGCAAATAAGGGAAACCATGGGACCTATGTTTCTTTGGGCCTGGCTTACTTCACTTAATAGAATTTTTTCCAAGTTTTTCCATTTCCTAACAAATGGGGCAATGTTATTCTTTCTGATGGAGGCACAGAATTCCATTGTGTATATATACCACATTTTCTTGATCCATTCATCTACTGAGGGGCATCTGGGTTGGTTCCATATCTTAGCTATGGTAAATAATGCTGCAATAAACATTGTTGTGCTGGTAGCTTTAGTGTGGTCTTGTTTGTAAACATTTGGGTAAATGCCCAAAAGTGGGATTGCTGGGTCATAGGGGAGTTCTATGTGAAGTCTTTTGAGGAACCTCCATACTGCTTTCCAAAGTGGTTGAACAAGTTTGGTTCTTCATTGTTTAATGAGAGCTTAGAAAGAATTTATTTTCTTCATCTTTTCTTTTAAAATATCTAAGTTTGGTACTGGCTTGGAGATCAAAAGAAAAATATGACAACCAAGGTTGTAGGAGTTAAAAGGAATGCTTCATGGAGATCTGTCTATTTGGAGGAAAAACTATTATCCTAGGCCATTTCTATCGCCAAAAATGATAATTTCATAATTGTTAAAAATAAAAATTTTTTAGAACCAGGTGTTGGTGGCTCACAATGATAATCCTAGCTACTCATGAGGCTGAGATTTGAGGATCATGATTCAAAATTAGCTAGGACAGGAAAGTCAAAGCTACCCTTCTCTCTGATTAATCACCAAAAAGCCAGAAGTGGAGCTATGGCTCAGGTGGTAGAGCACCATCCTTGAAAAAGCTAAGGGACAGTGCCAGGCTCTGAGGTGAAGCCTCAGTACTGGCACACATGCACAGTCACACACACACACACACACACACACACACACACACACACAAAATTTGAAGGAAAAAAAAACAATGCTCCACTGACAATTCATTACAAAATAGCTTAATTTTTTTCTATCCTCTTCTGATTTTCTTTATTGCAATTGTTTATATTCATATAAAGTATCCAAGGTTGTGTGTAAGTGTGTGTATATGTGTGTGATCAGAAAAAACAAAATAATGAATCCTATAAAAGGGAAACACAGCTCTCTATTATTCCTTTAAGTTCCAAACCATTCATGAGCCCACACAGTTAACCAGCTCTCTTGTTGCCTCTTCTCTAAACTCAGAGTATTTATAGTTTCTACCCTGTAATTTAACACTTAATGATAGTCTTATTCAGTTCTCTAATTGTTTTATGTGGGTTAGTCTTATCTCCTCAAGGAGAAGGTAAACTCTGTAAGAGAATGGGCCTTGTCTCAGATTCTACATACTGTTGGCAGTCAAAATAGTACCTCATTTCAATGAACTGAGAATTTTAATAAAGCCAATGAATGCCTTGGAATTATCAAAAATATAAAATAAGTTAGTTATTTAACCTAACCAAAAATTACAATTCATGTATTTATATGTATATATATATGTTTTATATATATATATATATATATATGTTTTCTTTTTTAAGAAGCAGAAATCCATTTACTGTTCCTTCAATTTAAAGGTGAAAGACTATATAAATCTCACATCAAACATCTCAAAAAGGAATTTTCAAAACCTTAGTACAAAAAGTCTTTTTGTCTTTCAATTCAAGGAAGTACAAAGATAAAATGAATGTACAAAGACACACACCTAAACTCTTTTTATCTTCCTGATGAGCTTTCTAACCTCAATCCATTTCCATCTATCATCCTCACTGTCAGAATCTTCTGATCTAGGAGCTTATCACCTTATGCATGGGTCAAGCTGATTAATTACATAGCAGTTCCTATGTGTGCAGCTGTCCTACATCATTAACATGGCCTCCATTTATAGAGATGAGTGGACTTGCCCCTCAGAAGTGGCAAGGCTGGGCTAGAAGACAGGAGCTAACAGGAAAGCAAGATACCAGACTCATCTTCAGGAAGTTCTAAATCTTTAGCAATAATACCACACACTCAAGTACTGTCTACTACCATCATCATAAATATTAATATAATGATTGATATTTGTACCAGATTTTAGCGATCTCTATGGCTAAGCAGAACTCAGAAGTAGTTATGCTCATATTTTAAATACATATAAATCAAAATTTACCAACCTAACACTCTTTAGTAATATTGAAAATATAATCCTTTCTACTCAGGAGTCTGAGACCTAGTGGAACAAACAGCCAGCCTGGGCAGAAAAGTCCATGAAACACCACCTCCAAAATAATCAACAAAAGCTGGATAGGAGGTATAACTCAAGCGATAGAGTACCAGCTATAAGCAAAAAAGCCTGAGTTCAAGGCCCTGAGTTCAAGACTCAGTAACAGGAAAAAAAAGTAGTCTTATGGTTGCTCTTTACATGATATATCTTTTTCATCATTTTACATTTGTCTCTTTTATCTTAGAATCTAAAAGACAGACAGCATAAATCTGAATCTTTTTTGTTTCAATCCAGTGTGGTTTCGTTGCCTTTGATTGGATTATTTCATCCATTAATACTTAATATTGTTATTTGTATAGCTGGACTCACATTTACCATTTTATTGTTTCTATATGTCTCATGTTAGTTTTTGTCTGTTTGTTCCTTTATTCCTCTTCCACACTCTTTCACATCAAGTTAGTGAGGTATGTTCTTTCCTGACCCCAACAAACAAGCAAAGTTTTAAAGTGATGGGTAAGAAGGCTGGAGGGAGCTAGAGACTAAGAGAGGTGAGGTAAGGGAGGGAGGGAAATGAATTGGTAGCTAGAGAGGAAGGTATCATTGCTCAGATTAGAGAGAAGGGGGCAGAATTCTGTGCCAAGGGTACTTATCCAGTGAAGACTGGAAACTTAATAGTTCAGGAGGAGAACTTTGCATCTGAAGAAGTCAAATGCAGCAGAGTGGGCTTATTCATTACTCTAGCTTTTGCCAAAGGGTTACTTTGAGCTGGATCCTGATGGAAAATGGGAAGGAAGACAAGGCCAATCAGAGGGACCAGCAAGAACAAAACAAGGTAGGAAAGAAATTGCAGTGTCTGAAGAGGCTCATGGTACCTGGGACAGGAAAAGGGGAAGCAGGTAAGAAAAGGCTAGATGTAAGTTCCAGGGCTCTGGATATGAGGCTGGCCAGCTTTGGTGGCATTAGCCACCTCAGAGGAGGCCCTGAAACCTGGGAGTACATGCTCCTGCTCCAGACAAAACGAATACAAATAAGCATAGATCCCATAACAGCCTTCATATATGCAAATAAAACTCAACACCTACTTTAAAGGAATAAAGCCCCATTTATCTTACAACTTTAAAAATCACCAATCCAGGGCTGGGAAGGTGGCTCGTGGTAGAGCGCTTGCCTTGCATGCATGTGAGGCCCTGGGTTCAATTCCTCAGCACCACATAAGCAGAAAAAAAAAGGCCAGAAGTGGCACTGTGGCTCAAGTGGTAGAGCGCTAGCCTTGAGCTAAAGAGCTGAGGGATAGCGCCCAAGCCCAGAGTTCAGGCCCATGACTGACAAAAAATAAAAAATAAAAAAAAAATCACCAATCCATTCCTATAGGTATTTTATCTTGTTTCAGCCTTAGCAGTCTAATAAAACTAAGCTCAAGAATACATCATGTTTAAATGTTAAACAATTCATTAACCTCCCTCCCCCCAAATAACTGGCTGAACAAAAAGATCACCACTTGATAGATCACTATTTGAAACACAGGAGAAACTGGTATGCTAAAAATAGTTTTTAAATAATTACAATTATCTTGAAATGTTAAAACACATTGTTATAATTAAAATTTTAATAATGGAAAGCTACAGAATATTTCAAACCCATTGCTTTTCTAGTTAGAAGGTGTTATGTCCAAATCAAAGATTTTCTAACCTTATTTATCTACTAAAGTGGCACAGATATACCTTTGTTGCCTTTGTATCTACTCAGCTTAGAGCACAAATACAGTCTTTCTTTTAATGCCATACCAAGATAAACCATCTTTTTTTTTTTTATTAAAAGCCACACTGGGTTAAGAAATCAATAAAAATGTCAATACCTGCATGGCAGAAATCCAGAAGATTCAAGCAATTAATCTAGAGCATTTGCAAAACAAAGCAATGCCAATTTGGACTGCAAAAGGTTGGCTTCTGCCATTTTCCTGAATCATCATGCCTTTTTAAAACCACAAGTGTTTTCCAGATTAATTAGCTCATCAAACTAAAATGTAAAGCAGTTTTAAAAACCAGCAAAAGCTCATCATTAATGCATTTTAAATGCCATATTCTACCAGTGACTAAAGCAATTTAACCGCTTCAATGAATCTGTCACCATTTCCAGCCCTCTTGGCTTAGAAGTCCCATCTTCTGAGTGAAAACCACTGATAACAAAACACACAATTCCATGCAGCATGTATAAATTCATCCTAAATTCAGCTTCCTAAACATGTTTTAAATAACACAACACTGAACACACCATCAATAGTCTCCACACCATTCTGGGCAGCCAGTAAAACCCAGAAACTTCTACAGCTCTCTACAGTTTCTTATGTGTTCTCAAATATCTCCACAGCACGCACTGCAAACTTCAGTTCTAAGACTTGGACCTAGAAGGGCTTTATATCCATATGCTTCAGGAAGGTGACAGAGAGTGAAACAACCATTTCCAAGGCATGCTTAAATTTTACATATAGGTATTTTAATGTAAGCCTAAAATGCCACATTTCATCACACTGTTTTATTTCACTTAACTTTAGAAGTAAAAACAAGAATTCTGAGCTTACTTACAAACTAACTGTAAGGAAACGCCCACCTGGCAGACCTAATCTCCACCCTCCAAGGTAGTGCCTGCTCAGTAGGTGAGGTACCTCCCACTTCTGCCCACTCCCCATCCCCCAGCCCTGATATAAAAGGGGCCTCCCAGGAGCCAATGGCACCATTTTCTCTTTCCTTATGAGAACTTGGCCTTGTCAACTCTGCTGGCAATACATCTTTTCTTCTACTTGACTTCTGTTTGCGTGGTCTTTTGGGTTACTTTCTTTGGGGTTACTTTCTACCTAGGTTATACTTTTTCCTTCATTAACCACCCCAAACCCTTAACAAGTGGGATGCCACACTTATTCCAAGAATCAAGTGGCTATTACCAACTACCTGTTCTAAAGCTGACCTTTTGGTCCATTATGCAGTCCACAGTGACTCTCCTAAAGGTCAGCATTTGGGGGATGGGGAAGGGGAGGAGGGAGGGAAGAAGAAAGACAGAATGAATGTTCAGAATAAATTTCATACACACACACACACACACACTCCCAGCAGAAGGCTCCCACAAAAGGAGATATATAAGCACCCATGAGGATGCTGGTGTCACCAGTAACTGGTAGGCCATATTCTTCAAAGTGGAGCAACAACTCAAGTGGTTACTTGTAAAAATAGGTAGTAATAAATATGCCACTGCAGGAGTTGTCCTGGGAAAACTGAAATGATGGTTATCTCACTTGCAAAGGATGTTTTAATTATGTATTAAATCTGTATCAAGTGGAAATGCAGATAAAACTCCAGTATAATCTCTACTCCTAAGGGGGCAACTCCTTACAGGGGGCAGTTGGGCAGCTCAGGGCTGTCTCTACACTTTCTCCTTGGAGGCTTTACCTCTTTCAGTCTATTCAGATAATCATCCTTGGTACCCAGTTGTATCTGCTCAAGTCTTACTGCCTTGAGCCAGGTGGATAGGGAACTCTGGGGACCACTGAAGAGGCTGAATGATTATGACTCTTTGTCCGCTCTCCCCCCAGGCTGCCAGAGCTCTCTCTATCCTCTGCCCCATCATGGGTATGCTCCCTTAACCAAATCCCTCACCAGCCGGGGCTGGATTTCCCTTTTCATCTGGTTGGACCACATGGGGTGTCCTGCTTGGCAGAGTCCATTGGTGCCAGGCTCCCATGAGGTGCTCATGAGGCCTATGAGGCCTAGGCTCCGTGAACACCCTTGGATACTGTAACAGTGATTCTTCATTTTCAGTTGGTGCCGCCCCCTCAGCCTTGTATTTGTTTATACGGTGCCACAAGGGTGGGGAGGGATCCACAGTAGAACTGGGGATGTGGCAATGGAACCCCCTGAGAGCACCATGCAGGGCAGCAGTGGTCAGGAAGCCCTTCACAAAAGGACATGGGCATTAGAAGAGGCAATGTGTGAGTTCATGGCTCTGAAACCAGGAAGTGAGAAGCAGGGAGGAAGAAGGAACTGATGTGTGGGCTGTTCCAACTGAGTGCAACAGACCAGTGTTTCTCAGGACCAAATCACATTCATTACTACCCTATCCCTGCCCTATTCATATAAATGTACACTCTGTTTTCATCTTAAATCAAACTCATATCATTGCTGCTGTGTCACCACTGACAATGTAGGATTCCCCTAGATCCTGCAGTCACCTCAAAATTCAACTAACTCTGAAGGCCATCAAGCCTTCACAAAGTTGCCGAGGTGAATCTGTGCCTTATGGTATGTAAGAATTGCATCGAGATTAGCAAAAATGTTTATCTTTCAATCTAATTTCGTGCATCTTTCTTCCTCCCTCAGCCCAAATATGATGCAAATTTCACTCGGGTTTACTGGAAACACACAATCACATTTTATTCTCTGGAAAGAAATGGAGTTTCAGCTGAGCCATGTTTCATTCCAATTATAAATTTGTTTTTAAAAGTAATTTAGTTGTGCTTTAGAAAGCATTACTGTAGAGCCATTTTTAATTTAATAAGACTATAACCTGAGACCAAGGACTTTTCAAAATAAGACAGGACTAGAAATACGAGAGAAACCAGCTCTCATAAAGCCTGTATCCGTTCCTACAGCCAACCAACAAAACTGAAAGCTTCTTTGATTTAGAAAGTGTAATAGATTTTCTTTATGAATTAAAGAAAATTCTGAAGAGAATGAACTGTGTTGAGTAAAATCCATGATTAAAAAAAAATCCAGTGCACATCTGTAATCCTAAGTACTTGGGAGGGGGAGGCAGGAGGATCTCAAGTAAAGTTAATGAAACCTTATCTCTAAAACACAATAAAAACGAAAGAGCCAGGAAAACAGCTCAAGTGGCAGAAGTGTAAAGTCCTGGCTTCAGGACTTCTTTTTTCCAGTACTGGAAAAAAGTAAAAAGAAAACTTCTGCAGTTGTTCACAGTGCTCAGAGACCCAGCAAGATGTGACCCATACCTAGCTTTCTAAGCCTCTGTAGATCTAACTGCTTTAATCCAATGGAAAGGGGCTTTGAGATCATCTTTGCAAGCCGCTTTTACTTTATAAACCTCATCTTTCTGAGTCTTCAACTTTGAGAAGTAGGACCTATTGCCTATCTGAGGGTTAAATAAGTAGTTAGGCCATGCAGACTGGTTCCTTCCCTTCCTTCCATGCTCTGCTGTGTGTGGCAGAAGCTGGCCCCACTGCAACTTCTCCGGAACACTTAACTGCTGGATGCTGCTGGGTGATGCCCATGAGGCTCTGGCAGCAGCCTGATCAGCTGACTAGGCAAGAGGAAGGACAAACTGGGTGGTACTCCCTCCTCCCACTGCAAGGGGGGAGAAAGGGTCTTTAGCAGAAGGTGAATCCTTTGAGGTTCATGGCTCCTGGGCTTTCATACTCCTACCTGCTTCCTGTGGCCCCCACCTTGGAATGGGGGCAGTTTCTGCTGTTGACAGCCTCTAGTGATTTCAGTAATTCGGTCTGACTTCTTAGCTTTTGCTGTACAGTATGCTTGATTAAATTCTCTGTTTGAAAAACTGTTTTTCCAGTTGGGTGCTATGATTCAGGGATCAAAGCTGTAGCTAGCTGCTAAGTGCAAATTCAGGTGGTGAATGAAGCTGGCTCTGCCTGGTTGCTTTCATGGCCCATCTCTGCCCACTCTGCCAGCCAGACCTGAGTTTTCTTTCCAGATCCTCCCTTAGTGGCTGTGTAATCTCTGGAAAGACCTGCCCCAAACCCTAAGCACTACTGTTAATTTTATATATTGAAGAAAGTAACCACTTCCCTTTACTTAGTGGCCGGTAGGAAGGCACCAGGAGAGCTGATGTCATGGCATTTACATGACAAGAACTATTTACTAGAATTAGTAGGAAGTGAATAAGGAGCTTACCTGAAATTAACCCTCAAGCTAACTGCTTAGATATAAATGGTGAAATGACTGTGAAGAGCTCACTGTGAGTTTATAAACACTTTGTTCTCCTCTAACCACAGAGAAACTGGTGTGCTGGTGGCCTCTAAAGCTTTGCTGAGTGCTGATGCAGTGCTGAGTTAACTGAGGCAGCCCTACAGCATCATGATGAGAGGCCCGACCGGCTCTGGTCCAGCCTCTGCTGTACCACTTCCCATGTAAACTAGTCCTGATATGAATTCTGAGACAGCACTGTTTCCTAGGATTGGTGCCGAGTAGTAACAGAATAATGCAGCAATGCCTACTAAACCTCTCAATGCCCTCCGTATACTCAAGTGTGATTAATGTGGATTATATCATCACCATCATCCTCTCAATAGTGCATTTTGCCAGGGTTTAAGCAAAGCTATTTCTCCTTCCATCCCTCCAGAAGAAGCAACAGTTCCAGGTGATATCTCTATATGTACATCAAGCAATCATCACTCAGGGACGGCTTTCATTTCTTGTTAGCCTGTCTGAGTACCCGAGAACCTTTGTTTCAACACCACTATATTCTTTTTTTATCATATTGTGAAAGGAAAAAGAAACTGTGCTATAATAAAGGGCTAACAAGAAATCCTATACTCTGTTTTCCTACCCTGTTATACTTTGCTATTGTTTATTGTGGTTATAAACACATTCATTTAAAGGGGAAACCCTGAATTATGTTTAGACAGCTGGATACTTTCCCCCAGGCACTGCATTGAGAAGGAAGTAGAGATAGCCTACAGATCAGCGGTGTCCAAAAAAAATATAAAGCAACATACATAAAGATTTCTAGCAGACACATCTTAAAAAGCTATAAAAAGAAATAATTTTAATAATTTATATTAACCCGAATCTCCAAAATTCCCACATGAAATCAACATAAAATTATAGAGATAATTTACTTTTTTTTCATGTGAAGCTGTTGAGGTTAAGCATAGTATGTATCACAGCACATCTTGATTGGGTCTGCTTAATAGCCAGAGAGAGATGGCTATGGGACCAGCCAGCACAGACACAGGTCCGGATGCTTGGGTTCCATAAGGGCAGGGATGTCCAGATGTCACATCCAACCCTCTCCTTCGATGTTTCTAGCTCAGTGCAAGCACTCAGAAAAATGGCCCCTGAACTCAGGAGTGACGGACTAAAAAGAAGGCTTCTTCATAAACATAAGCAAAGACAAGCTGTGATTTTTGGAAGAAATAACATTTTGTGAGTTTTAGATCTTAAAAAATTAACTGCTTAAAAATAAGCTGCTTTGTTAAATGGTAAAAAAATCAATACATAACTTAAAAATTAAGAAAAGTGAGAGAATGGGAGAATTGGTGGGGTAAGAATGTTGACTGAAAGTGACGATATTGATCAAGATGCATTGTATTCAAAAATTGCTTTGTTGATGGCAAGTCCTTTACGCAACTACTTAAAGATAATAAAAATCTTCAAAAAGTTGAGAAATGACCATTACTGCTAAAGTTCCACTCTTACCTCAAATTACCTAGAATCAAAAGCTACACTACACAAAAAGAAAAAACAAGATAAACCATCGAACAGACAAGAAAGACAGTCAGACAGGCAGACAAGCAGTCAGGCAGAGATAGCAAAAATAGTCTCAAGTAGATGAGTATCAATGGCCACAAAAAATAACCAAAAGCTACTTAAATAACCCCACATGTCTGACATTATGTAAGAAGCTATGATACAGACATATGAAAAGGAATTAAAGACTAATATTGCAATCACATTATTATGAAAATGATACACACCTTTCTCTCAATGACTAAAAGTACACTTTGCTTGAAAGTTTAAAGGCTTAATAAATGCAAATTACATTTTGCTTTCACCTCATGGATACAAATCAGCTTGCTCCATCAGGATAACCACTTAAACATAATTTGTAGTTCTGAGGGCCACAAAATTATACTGTTTACAGAGCTACAATACAGACACAGCCAAATGACAGGGGGTACCTCCACTCCTTGTGCCAGCTGAGGTTGCCATGCACTGAGAGACCTTCCAGACAGCAGCTACTCATCAGGAAAGCCTTCTTCCTAAAAATCAAGAGGCCCTCCATTCCCCTCAAGGAAAGGAAATTAAATGTATCTTCAACAAAAACAGTATGAAATTGCAAGATACTTGCTGTATCTTTACCAGGACTGTGAGATGAACTTCAAAAGAAAAGTAAACTAACACTGAAGAAAAACTTGCTTAGAAGGGAGCTTTCTCCTTCACTATGAAAGGTTTGAGGTTTTCCTGTTCTAAATACATCTTGTTAAAAGGAAAAGGATTCCTTTGCTTCTCAGAATGCATGGCTCTCCTGTGGAACCTCCTGTCTCCTAAAGAAGGAGAACTAGGTTTCCACAAATTCCAACACTGCATAGGGAAGACACTCCTTGGAAGTCATTATTTCTTGCCTACAATGAAAAACTCTCCCTTAACTAGATGTTGAATTCTTAAACTGGTGGGAATTCCCATAAGACCCCAGGCCTGAAAACTCCATGGAGCTACGTTTACTAACAGAATATAATTCAGCTGATTCTTTCACCCTACTGCTATCAAAATCCTTATTTAACACATAGCCTATAGCTTCATTTATTTGGCCAAAAGGAGGTATGTAGTAATTATTTTTAAGCTACTGCATTCACTTTTAATTTTTAGTTTGAATAAAGATTGTCACTGCTGCCATTCCCATGAGATAAATGATATATTTTTAAAAAATCTTCATAATGATAACTTTTGAACATTCAAACTTTTGGGGAAAAGAAATAGAAAAGAGCCAGGCATTGATGGCTCAAGTCTGTAATCCTAGTTTTTTTTGTTTTGTTTTTGTTTTTTGGTTTTTTTTTGGTTCCAGTCGTGGGGCCTGAACTCTGGGCCTGGGTGCTGTCCCTCAGCTCTTCAGCTCAAGGCTAGCACTCTACCACTTGAGCCACAGCGCCACTTCCGCCTTTTTTCTTTTTGCTTATGTGGTGCTGAGGAATTGAACCCAGGGCCTCGAGCATGCAAGGCAAGCGCTCTACCACTGAGCCACCTTCCCAGCCCTGTAATCCTACTTTTTTATGAGACTGAAATATGAGGATCATGAGTCAAAGCCAGCTCATGCAGAAAAGTCTGAGACTCATCTCCAATTAATTAGCAAAAAACCAGAAGTGGAAGTCACAGAGTGGCAGTCTTGAGTGAAAAGCCTAATTGAAAGCACACGGTCCTGAGTTCAAACCCCAGTACCAATACATACTCACAAAGAAATGCAGTATACACAAATCATAATTTATCTTATTACTTTGTAAAAGGTAATATAATCAATCAGTTCACTTTCCTCTGGAGGCAGCATTTGTCTTGTTAGTCATTAAAAAGCCACTGGCATATTTGGAGTTTTATTTTGTGTTGTTTCACACATTGTCCAATTTTAAACCCAGATCTGTAAGCTACTATATAGCCACATGAGTGGAACCTGTTTTAATAATATATGTCACATTTGCTGGGCACTGGTGGCTCACACCTTTAATCCTAGCTACTCAGGAGGCTGAGATCTGAGGACTGAGGTTCAAAGCCAGCCCGGGCAGAAAAGTCCCCCGTGAGTCTCTTATCTCCAATTAACCACTCAAAAACCAGAAGTGGGGCTATAGTTCAAGTGATAAAGAGTGTTAGCCTTGAACACAAAGAGGCTCAGGGACGGGGCCCACGCCCTGAGTTCAAGCCCCACAACCAACAAAAATAAAAATAAATAAATAAATAAATAAATAAATAAATAAATAAATGTCTGATTTTTCAGCAATTCAATAATCTTGTAAAGATGACACATTTCATATTGCTGACAACCTGCCATTTGCTGAAATAATTGGTTTTCTACCTTCACTTGTGACTTTCACTCAGTAAATATTTATTGAGCAGTCTGCTAGAAGTTGCAGGGCCCTGAGGTGACCAGGCAGAATTCAATCCTAGCCTCCAGCACTCACAGTGCAGGGCACGGGGGTGGGGGGGGGGGTGGGGGGGGTGGGGGGGGTGGACAGGGTTGCCATGAGGCTTTTCTCTTTCAGGAGTACTTCATGACTCTGCAGCTAACAGCAGATGACTTGGGACTACTGCAGCTGCCCTCTCTGGTCTTCCATTCCTCTAGAGTCTACAAAGTAATGAAGGGAAAGGGAAAAGTAACTGTCACCCAAATTCCATAAGTGTCAGACTCAGTATTCATTGATGCTAAAACTATATAGCTTTCTATATTAAATGGCCATTCTGGTTCTAAAGCAGAGACAGGTGAACTGTAAATCCTAAATATGTGTAAAGCTTAGCAGAAACTCAAACGTTATATGAACTAAGGGCTCTTGTAGCCTGGGGGACCATTACCAGCGTTACCCATTCTAAGTTTCTCTGACAGGTGATCTTTTGTTGGCCAACTGTCAACTTATCATTTCCCTTTTCTCCATTAGAGCTGTAAAACCAGTTCTAACACATTCAATAGAAAGCTAAAGAAGTCCAGGTGGTAGCCATGTCATCTGCAAGGTCATACGATAGCAGGACCTGAGGGTCAGGAAGGAGCAAGTGAATTAAACAGATACTGCAGGCCAGATGAATTTCATGCACTACCTATTGGAACCCCACAGCTTCTTCTAGAAACAGATGCTGTCTTGTACTCTTTACCCAGTGTGGAACGTGAAGAACAAAGTATCCCACAGTGACAAGGACATGAGTAGCCCAACACATATCAGCCCTTACTAATTTCAGGATTGAGACAACCTATTCTGTTTTCTATTTTAGTCTATAGTTAAATTTTGTTCAACTTAATAAACAGTTGGCAATCATTGGGAGCCAGGTACTACAGAAACATCTCAAAAGTTTATTGTAGAGATGGTGGGAAAAAGTTTCACAACTACAAGATTAGAAGCTAATACAGAAATGTGCCGAGACAGCTATGGGCACCCATAGTGGAGTCATCATGCCTAGCCCGAAAGTTCAGAGCGGCTTCCTAGGGCTTTCCAAGCCTAAAATAGCTACACCCCACAGAGTTTAAATTACATATTCTCTGGTTCAGAAAAGCAACAAGAAGGATCTCATGAAAAGTTCTCTTTGCAAATGATACAATCATATGTCTAGAAATTAAAGACCAAACTGATCACTTCCATTTCATGTGAACAGTTCATCTTAGTTTCTCACAGGTCATCTATTTAGCTCTGAAATTATTAAGGTTAAATAATAAGTAATAATAACATTTAAATCAATCTTGTTCTTTACCATTGGTAAGATCCTCCAGATCAATTATGAATTATCATTATTCTCTCTTTCTAATTTATGAAGATCAGAAGCCAAGTAGAATACTTAAAAGAGATAAAACACAAGAATAAACAAAAAAACCTTCCAACACTTCTACTCACACATAAAGTCTTATAAGCAGAGTCTGGGAAATGACTATTTAATAAAAAAAAAAAATCTTACTTCCACAAAATCCCAGAACTTTCTGATCAATTACTAGTGTAGAAAAGCAGAAACACTGGGCTAGGAAGGTGGCTCAGTGGTAGAATGCTTGCTTTGCATGCATGAGGCACTGGGTTGGATTCCTCAGCACCACATAAGCAGAAAAAGCCAGAATGGTGCTGTGGCTGAGTGCTAGCCTTGAGCTGAATTGTTCAGGGGCAGTGCCCAGGCCCAGAGTTCAAGCCCCATGACCGACTTAAAAAAAAGAAAAGAAAAGAAAAGCAGAAACACTAAGCAAAGCAGAAAGATGAAAGGGTGATAATAGCTAGTGGCCAGTTATTATTTTGATTCTCAGAACTATTCAATCTTTAATCTTCCCTAAATATATCAGAATTTTAAAAAGCAAATTACCTCTATTTATATAACTTCTTATCTCCACTTGAAATAAGTATCCATACCTGTAAATGGAGTCTTGCTATTGAAGCTTTGTATTTTAGAAAACAAATAGCTCCACACTTTCAAAAGTCTAAAGACAGTAACAACATTTCTGGCAAAACAACAGAATGATCCTATCCTTGATTGTAAATAACAGTTTATCTAAAGGCTGAACATAAACAGCTTTAATATCTTGGCTAACTGGCTTTACAATATGCAGAGAAGTATAGTTTAATAATGGCCCATACTGAGGTATGAAATAATCACTGAAAATATGATGTAAACTTTAGGCATATTTCACATAAGTCATGAACTTGCTGATCAGTCTTTCTCCAAACCCTCAATGTAAATCTTTAAAGAACAATATATGAATGTTGTTTACTTTTTTATGCTGGAACTGGGGCTCAACATTTTTGCTCACCACTACCACTTGAGCCACTCCTCTAGTTCTGGTTTTTTGCTGATTAATTGAAGATAAGAGTCTCTTGGGTTTGTCAGCCTGACTGGCTTCAAACCTCAATCCTCAGATTTCTGTAGCTAGGATTATAGGTGTGAGCCACCAGTGCCCTGCCATTATGTGAAGTTTAAAAAAGAAGCATATAGCTACCTGTTGTAAAATTTACTTGCATTAAAAATGGACAGAAATCCAGGGCAAATATGCTTTTATTCATTTTTGCTGTTTGATAGACATATTTCACAAGGTTATAATATTAAAGAAGCATATTCAATAGATGTAAATCATAACTGTAATGGAGAACAATCTGACAGGTTTTGCATTTCAAAGCCATAGTTCAAATTAAATTAAACTTCAAATCAAGTTTAAATATGCAAAATGTCCTGGGAGGGGGGGGTATCCTTGAGAACCCAAAGAAATAAAAGGCTCTGCCTTAAAATTAATTGAAACTTTTAATCAGAAAATGAACATGACCTGGAACATGAAAGTGATACCAGCTGATTTGGACTTGTTCCTATTTGGGGTTACAAAGGTCCAGAGGTTTATCATCCCAAACTCAATAAGGCAACAATAGTAATAAAGCGCTTCTGACTGAGTAAACCTTCCAAAAGCATGACTTCATCAGGCCATACAATTAGTTTTTCCTGACAGTTGCCCTGTTTGGCAAATGTCTCTGTGTCTAGCAAAGGTTGTAAATGAACAAGGTCTTAGTGAAAGAAAACCATCCTGTCTTCCTATGCCTTGGCAAAGGGCAAGATTGGCCTTCCTTGCTGCCAACAAAACTTCTGAATGTGAGAAGAGTCATTTTCAGTGAGTCTCTGTCATTTAAATTTGTTACTAGGATTCTGGGCTTGTTGTACTGACACAATGTCCTCTGGCATCTGAGCCTGCCAAAGCCTCTATGGCAAGAAAACTAATGAGCTTGTAAGAATGTCCTGACATCACTCCATCCCAAGAACAGAGAGACAGCTAGGACTTCTACACATTTAGAACACCCTTCCTTCTCTTTAGTGGTGAAGAGACACTAGACTCAAACCCAGAGGACTTCAAAGGAAATTCAGGCAGCCTGAGGCCTGAGGCCCATACAATATTCTCCATACAATATTCCTTCTCTATTCTCTATTCTCCATACAATATTCCTTCCTTCTTTTCTTCCCTCCTTCTTTCCTTCCTCCTTCCTTCTTTCTTCCTTCCATAGGACTAGAAGTCCCTGTAAGCAGTAGGAAAAGATGAATTGTAGATAGTTGTCAACAGCTGTTATTACAGTAAAACTTCTTCGCCCACCATAAGATGCCACACGTAAGTGTTCATTTCTGACCTCTGAAGGTCTTTAAACTATCCTCTTGCAAAAGAGAGGAAGGGTTGGCATTTCTTCTGTCCACTGACTACATTCTCAATAGGAAAAGAAAAACAACATGGGCCAGCTCAAAATAATTATGTACCAGCCAAATAAAGTCCTAACCAATGTATGGCCATGTCTGACCATACCTCCCTGAAGTTCAGATGTCCAAAGTGAATCCTCATTGTAACAATATTAGGAAGCAGGTACTTTTGGAAGGTGAACGATGGTGTCTGTTAGAGCTCATTAGCCTGATCCACTTAGGATACAAGAAGCCATTTGTATCTGTGAAGCAGAAAGCAGTGTCACCAAACATTAGACACACTGGAGCCTGGCCTCTAAGAGGTATGGGAAATAACTTTCTGTTGTTGATTACCCACCCAGTCCATAGTACTTTGTTATAGAAGCCCAATCAATTTAAGACATGTATCATACATGATATAAAGACTGCTAAAGGCATCAGTGACTTTACTTCATCAAAAACACCTGCAAAGTGCTGAACAGGAAAGGAGTTTTCAGTGAGTCCCGCCCCTGCTCTCCACTGAATGGGTAAGCATGGAAGGAAGTGGCACAAAAGGACATTTCTGGCAAAAGGAAAGTTGGGAGAGTGAAAATGCTCTCAGGTAACCATAAGAACAGCTAGTAAGTGCAAGATGTAAGTGGGGGACAATGAGAGATGAGGAAGGGAAAGGTAAGCTGAGGCAAACCACAGGCACTAAGCATGCCAGCCAGGGAGGGACTGCTCAACAGAAGAACATTCTGGGACATCCTGGTATGAAGTCACTCCCTTCTAACCAGGGGAAAAGGAATTATAGATCATATCATAAAGTGGTATAAATAGACTCAGTATATTCCAATACTGAGCATAGTGGCTTTTGTGAACTTTAAAGACTTCAGGTTTTTTTTTAAGAAATAATGTCTACCATGTATAAGACTCTGTACTAAGAATGACCTGGGGCTACCAGCATGAACAGATAGGTATTCTGCTATTAAGGGGCTCCATCTATGAAGACAAGGAAGCAGGACTCTGCTGGTACCAGGGATGGCAAACTTAGAAGGGAATGATCTAAGGCAAGTCAACTACACAAACGTCACTCTAGTATGAGTCAACAAAGACTGAAAGCTCAAGAAGCTAATTATGAAGTTAAGACAACACACATATTCCCTCTGCCTGTCCATTTTGTCTCTCTGCTCAGTTTTCCCCACAACAGGAGAAAAAGCTTACCTAACAACTTCCTTCTTTAAGAGAGGACAATGCGCCATGGACATTTTTATAAGGGTTAATAGTATCCATCAACTTAGCTAGACTATAACACTAGTCTTAGATGCTGCTGTGACAGTATGTTTATAGATACGACTGACATTCACAAGAAACTGACAGATAAACTTCCAAAATGTGGGCAGGCCTTATCTAACCAATTAAAGGTCTTACAATTAAATACCAAGTTCACTAAAGAACAAATTTTTCCTCTTGACCCCAGCACAGAATATTTTCCTTCCATACTCTGGATTTAAGCCTGAAACATCAACTCTTATTGAATCTCCAGCCTACTGCCAGTGTGCTCTATCATTTGAACACACTAGCTCCCACAACTTCATGACCAAATTCATCAAAAACTGCTCTCCACATCCCAATGTCTAAATACAGACAGACAGACAGATACAGATACACACACACACACACACACACACACACACACAGACACAACTATTGGTTTTATTTCTTAGGAGGATCCTAATTAATACAATTTTAAGTAGCTATATAACATGTCTATTTTGTTCCATCATCCATATCTATCTCCTCAGATATAACCATGGATGGGTAAAGGTTGACTCTCTCTTTCATGTCCTACCAGTTCTTGCTAAAACTGGCCTTTATGCATTGTCAGGCATCATCTGCTCTGCCTAACCTAATAGAGGCTACCACCAGCATCCCAGCCACAATAGACATGAGCCAAGGAAATCAGGCCTCCAGAGAAATAGGCAGCAGATTCCTGCTGACAAGGAGTCTGGAAGAGGCCTGTGGTTCCCAAGCCAGGGCAAGGCACACAGGATGAACTTTGCCCCAAGCACTTGGAATGGGAAAGGTTCTTCCAGCAACTCTCTTTTCCTAATTTAATCACTGTGGACTTCCACCTCGCAGCTCAGGGCCACCTCCAGACATCTGGAGAACTAGACCTCTAAACACCAGTATAACCTGAGCACAACATAACTGAGGGCCCTCAGAACTTTCTGCCAGTTTGAAGAGTAAAGAAAGCTCCATCATCTGGACTCTGTCCTTTGGTTTGATCCTTTGCAGGAGTATAAAGCTGTTACAATGCAAGCACCTTTGCTGATCCACACTAGACCTTTCAAAGCCACATCACTCACTACTAAGAGATCAAGGGCCTGAAATCTGAGTTATCCTGGGCTTCATTAAACTATGCCTTGAGTGACTGAGGAGCTAAATCATAGTCTCAGTTTCTCCTTACTACTTAGGAAAGCCATCAAGACTCCCTGGGGAGCTGACCCCATATGAACCCTGAGATAAGCCTGTGTGAAGGACCAGCCTTTCTCCTTCATCCTCTGTGCAAATAGAGGCTCAAGGGAAAAACAAGAGATCTTCCCTCTTCATTCTGAGGCCTTCCAGAAGAAAACAGTCTTTGAGCTACACTTCTTGGCCTCTTCTGGACCACCTAGATCTGAAGCCTCCTAGTGTTGAAAGCCTTTGATCAGGAAGAAGTGAATCTAGAACAGAACCTCTAGAGGAATTCCCAATGGATCATTGATACTAAGAGTCTCAGGAGGACAATTTTCAATATGTATTCAATAAGTATTCAATATGCATCTATTATGCAATGATACATAACTACATTTTCAGGGTATTAAACCCAGTGTTATTGGGCAAAGGCTACAGACTTAGACTTTCCTTGGCAAGTGATCCTCAGCACAGGAAGATGAGCATGATTCTAACCAGAACTGCTGGGACAAGAGAGTTATAAAGTGGTGTGGGCACTCAAAAACAGAACTTAAATCTTTCTGGGAGACATAAGTCTGCAGCTCTCCAAAGCCCCTAATTTGTCTGTCCATGTACCTCCTGGATGTTTCCTCTTGGTAACTTCAAAGATACCTGGACTTCAGGAGATAGCAGGCTGGAGGCAGCTGGTTCTCTGGAGGTATTCATCTCAGAGAGGGTCCCACTACTCACTATCAACCACATTTCCTCAGTTCTTGTCAACGTTGTTTCCTACATATTGCTGAAACCATACCCATGTACCTCTTCCTCTCTACCATTGTCGTATGCCTCTGGGTTCCTCCTTGGCATCTTAGCCTGCTCCTGTCACTCTGCTCTGCCTTCTAATCTGCTCTCCACTATAGCTGTAGGATCTGGCTTTGATGAGTGCTTATCTCTCCTTCACATTCTCTTCTCCATTCAAAACAGAACAACATTACTCATGGCAGCCCATAAGGCCCTGTAAGGACTATTCGACCTCAAGTCCCAGCTCAGGCACACCACCGTTCTAATGCCTCAGAAGCCCGCCATCTGCTGCACCTCTGTCTACACTGACTGTTCACCTAGAATGTCTTTCCTTCTTCCCCTACCCCCTTCCCAACTTTCCTTAGCTCACGTCTTACTCAGTCTTCTGATTTCAGATCAATTATTGCTATCTAGATACCCATAAGGAGGTTGGATTTACCTATTACCTGCTTCCAGGGCATTGTAAGTGGCCTGTCTGACAGGCATTATCACTGCAATCCTACATTTACTTCTCATTATGCCTGAATGTCTTTCCCCCTAGAGGACAAGGTCCTTGGAAGCCAGGAGATGACAAGTTCTACTTCCAGTGTCTAGCACAGGGGGATGATACTGGGCAAACCCTAGGTAACCACTTGCTGGATGAGCGAGTCTATGACAGGGGCTCAGAAGTCACAACAGAACGGTGACAGGACCAGTGTGGTAACTGCAGTGGAATTCCCTGCTGCACTGCAATATCCCCATCACAGTTCAGAGCTCCCATCCAGTGTTTTCAGAAACTAATCCTCTTTAAGACTCAATTTTATACACCTACTCTCTTAAACATAATTTTAAAGTACTTAAGGGATACAGATATTTGGGGTAACATTCTTTTGTGGTGTTTGAACTCAGAGCCTCAGGCTTGCTAGGCAAGTTCTATACACTTGAGCCACACCTCCAGTCCCTTTTTATGTTGGTTATTTTCAGGATAGGGTCTCACTTTAGGCCCAGAACAGCCTAGGTTGCTATCCTATTCTCCTTCTAGTGCTTCCTGTGTTGCTAGAGTGACAGATGCATGCCACTGTGCCCAGCCATTGCGCTCCCCCCATAGCTGGGATACCAGGCACACACCACACTCAGTCATTAGTTGAGATGGAGTCTCAAAATTTTTGCTCAAATTAGCCTCAAGTTGTAATCCTCTAGTCTATGTTTCCCTCATAGCTACTGTTAATTTGAGCCACTGAATCCAACAATGTATATAGTTAAAAGAATCATTTAATCTGGGCAACTTTAAATATTATAACCTTTTCATCCTTTATTTCAAGTGTTGTCTTTAACATTTGCACACAGGATTGGGAATATTAAAATGAACACCACATTCCCTGCTCAGGTCCAGTGGTCAATACTGCTCAGTGGATTTCCAAGGCTGGCACCGAGGTTGAAATTCCTGACCAGGCACTTAGGACAGTGTGGTTTAAACCTTACAAGCCTCAGTTAGCTCCTTCATGCAGCATGGGGAACATAACAACAGTACTAAGTCATGAGTTATTCTAACGTAACACTTGATATTCTGTGTACAAGCACTCATATCACACAGCCTTAAAGCATTTTTCTGACTACCTGCTGGAGATAAGAAGTCAAATGAGACTGTCAGAATTTGAGAAGATGACTTGTGATTTTATGCTAGCATAGAGCAGTAATGCTAACCTCCCGTGTTTACAGGCTGCTTAGCAAAGTACAGAATGTGCAATTCTATTATTATTTATTCATGAATTTGTGAAAATATTACAACAACGCATGAATTTCTAAAATACAATTTTTACAAGTTGTTAAGAATCTCACGAGCTTCTAAAAAATAAGATACTTTTTAACTCTTCACAATTAAGATGCCTTGCTCAGTTTCTAAGTTTGCTAGGATATATTGCTATACATTCATATATGTATATATGTCAATATATGTAATGAATGCAAAGACTAAATATTTTAGTTTTATACTTGTACTAGGTCACTATGCTCCTCCATCAGCACCAACTAATTAAAACTTAACGATTTAATAATTCAAATCAATAGTACTAAAATTTTTTTGATAATTGAAATAGTTCAATAAACATTTCAACTATACCCTAAATTATTCCTGCTTCTTTTCATGGCTGAAAAAATCTCAGCTACACCCATACAATTTAATCTTGTTTCAAAATAAGTTAGTTTTTAATTTTAATGTTTATTATGACCCGTTACTTAATTTGAAAAGTTACTGATTCATACCTGTGTGTATGTGCTAATCTTGGTCATCTTCAGAACAAGGTAAGGGAGATTTAATACTCTGTGGTATGTTTCTCCTATATTGTATTCCCTATAGTGTTTTTGGTTAGAAAAGCCCTAGTAATTCCTTTTCATGCCAGTTGCCCTTAGTTCTATTTTTTCTGCAGTTTTAATTTCTTTTGTTCCTTTCACATTTGAATCTCCTTGTATAAAATTTTCACAGTATCACGTTTTATGAGTAACAGGCCTTGCCACAGGTCAGAGTAGGAATATGAAAATATCTATGATCATATCCTTTCCTTCAGAATAACAAGCTCCTTGCTAATTATTTATACTTAGGTTGTGAAAAACAATTGGCTGTGAATTATTAATATAGACTTACAACAGCCTAAGTATCAGAGACAAAAGCATCCTAGAAAACAAGGAAAGATCCTGCTTGAGTTCCTGCTCCCAGGGAGAAACCAGAGACCCCAGCAGCAGGACAGAGAGGCATGCCGTGTTGTTAGAGCTGGCCACCACTAAGGACAGAGGTGCCTTGTACTGACCTTGTACTGATCTGTGTATTTCTGCCAGCTTATCCATCTACTTCAAAACTAAGCCAATGGACCACAGCCTTTCAAAAATAAATCTTTTTTTCTAGTGTCCCTTCCTCTTCATTCCTTCAACTGGCCTCCTACTTTTTTGTCTGTCAGCTGCTACCACAAGGACCTGCGCCCAGTTATTAGTAATCAGAAGCTGTCCTCATCTGCCCCTGGCTTGCCCTCAGCCATGTGGATCTTGCACTATGGCTAACTGCCATAACCGTGCTCACTGATCCCACATTCCCTCTGGCAAGAGCTGAGCCAGTGGGCACTCTGGAGCACTGGCAACATGCAAGGGCTTATTCCTGCTGAGCTAACCACTTCTGCGGGGCTGCTCCTCTGCCATGTGCCCACCAGAGCTGGCTAGGTCTGTTAGCCTTACCCTGCCTTTGCCCTTCTGGTGCAACAGATAACTTTGCTTCTGGCAGGTTTCACATATACTTTCTTCTCCACCACCTCCTTCCCTCTCCCAATCCCTGTCTTCCCCATGAGCCTGTCTCTTGCTTCACCCAGGAAAGAGAAGGCATCAGATGAGAATGGTTCCTAAGCTTCTAAGCAACTTTCCAATTGCCTTCCAGTTGGAAGTTTTTTGATCTGAGGCTAAGGCCCCACCTCTGCCCCCATTCCCTTCACACTGCCCTGGCAGGGTCCCTGAACCTGATTCTTTCCCCTCTCCCCTGCTCTGAGCACTTTTCTTCAGCATTAAACTCCCCCTAATCCTACCCATCTTAGAAACAAAACAACCAAAAGGCTTTCCTCCACTTCCTGTCACACTGAATTTCAACTTTAATCTGACCTGTTTCCAATGGCAGACTAAGCCCTTGGAAAGCCAAACTTTGTACCTTGTTGCCCAGAACTGGTCTGATGCCTGGTGGTGCTTACTAAATATGTTCTGAATAAATGACTATGTGCAGAGGAAGAACATTGCTTCTCACTTACCAATACCAGCTTCTAGGTGGTAAGAACCATGCCAGGAAGCACTAGGGGAGGAACTGGCCCAGAGGCAGAGCTGGGTAGCTTTCCCCTGTCTTTGGTAGGAAGCTACAGGGTGCAGGGGGTCTTGATGAGGCGGAATGAAGAAGGAAAGCGAGTTTTGCTGGTGAAAAATATCGAGTACAAAGACAATCCCAATAAAGGGACGAGCTAGGGGTAGGGCCACAAAGGACATACAATAGAGCTGCATGACCAGAGAGAAAGTAAAAGCTTAAGGGAACCAGGGCTGGGAAGGTGGCTCAGTGGTAGAGCACTTGCCTTGCATGCTTGAGGCCCTGGGTTCGATTCCTCAGCACCACATAAGCAAAAAGAAAAAAGCCGGAAGTGGCGCTGTGGCTCAAGTGCTAGAGCGCTAGCCTTGAGCTGAAGAGCTGAGGGACAGCGCCCAGGCCCAGAGTTCAGGCCACACGACCGGACCCCCCTCCCCCCCCCAAAAAAAAAAAAACCTTAAAGGAACCAGAAGCCTCATCTGGCAGTTTTGGCTTTCATTGCTCCTGACACAGGTGCGCATTCTAAACAGCTCCTTAAACACACATGCTCAAAACCAAAATGGCAGCCTCTATCTGGGAGGTGTGGAATTTAGACAAAAAGTAATCTAGGAGTTGGGAAGTCAAAGTCCTCAGGCTGTTTATTTTATATGTTGAAGAGTATGACATCACTTTTTTAGGCCAGCAGTTTCATTTATTTCCTTCTCTCTGATCTTTGTATTGTAAATATAGCTCAACAACTCAAAATGTCACTCATTTCAATGTATTTTTGCTTACACTTTTAATTTGGTTTATTATAGTCTTATTTTCAATGTCATACCCACATCCGTTATACACAAAGTACATCTTCTGTTACCAAAAATAAAATGTAGACACAAAAAACTGTGTATATAGGTTGAATTACTGTGACACTCGACACTGTTTAAAAACCTAGATTCATAATTATGTATACTTAATGGTTTACTGTTCATCCTTTTCCTAGTTGGGCTTTTAGTTAAAAGTTTTTTGGTAGCTAAAAATCTGAAGCAGAGATAACAGAACTGCTTGAAGAACACAAATGCTACTAGTGAAAATCCTACACTCACACTGTACGGAGTTGTAAGTATTTTAAAGTTCAGCTGTACGTTGTACAAACAAAAGAAATCGCAAAATGTCAATATTTGCACTGGATCACTTAAATTTTTTATACTTAAGACATCATCATAAATAACAAATTCTTCTAAAACTTACTTCTGTGCATACTCTGAAAGATACAATAGGGCAAATATTACAGGTTTTATTATGCCTATGCGGACTGTTACAGGCCTTTCCGAACTAATGTTATGAATTTTCTCCCCTTAATTACTTTCTTAGGTTAAATGCCACTTAGGGGATACATTTCAGTGAAATTAACACGAGTTCACAGAGGTCAGAAATGATTAAATTTGGCTTGTAAGCAAATTATCCTATCATCCATTAAAATAGTCTTTTATACCTATGAAGAAGGGAAGTTCAGAGAACATTCTCCTCAGGGACAGCCATCCACTTATCCACGAACTTCCTGCACTACCATCACAACACCACTCACAGAAAGAAAGAAAATGCATAGGTATGTCTACTTATAGTGATGGAATTTAGGTCTGTTGAACTTAAAGTTATTCATGATTACTTGTTCAAATTAAAAATGCACCAAATAAACTCCTTTTCTCAGAGGTAGATACTGATTACTATTTCAAAATTATTTTTCCAAAAATTGGTAGTACTGAATCATGTGGGAATGCATGTATATGTAGACTGCATTTTAAAAAATAGGATGACAGGGCTAGGGAGGTGGTTAAGTGGTAGAGCACTTGCCTGGCATGCATGAGGCCCTGGGTTCGATTCCTCAGCACCACATAAGCAGAAAAGGCTGGAAACAGGGCTGTGGCTCAAGTGGTAGAGCACTCACCTTGAGCTGAAGAGCTGAGGGACAGGACCTAGGCCCAGAGTTCAGGCCCCACGATCGAACCCCGACCCCCTCGCAAAAAAAATGTAGGATGACACTATCCACAGTGTTTTACAATTTGCTTCATTCACTTAGTAATTTGTCTTGGAGCAGTTTTTCATGTTTCTAATCATAAAGCTCCCCTTTCTTTTTAAAGTTTGTTTAACGTTCCTTTTTAAGATACAACATGATTTGGCCAGTTCCACACTAATGCATAATTGGATTACTTTGTCCAATTTTTCACTGTTATATATAAGCCTCAGTGAAGTCCCATTTTTATTAAGAATAGTAAACTGCTTGACAGCACACCCAACAGCCTTCCTCACAGCCTCCAACACAAAATGCTGAACCTCATGTTAGCAGAAAGTGAAAAATACATATGAGAAAATGAAATTAGGAAAGTTGACGGGGTGGTGGAGGTAAAACTGGTCAAGATGCATACATAGTACATAGAAATGGATGTGCTGAATTAAAAACTTACTACTATTTGAAGATAATAAAAAAGGAAATTTTTGATTCTTTGCACATTTGATAGCATTTCTATTTGATCAAATCTGCCATAATCATTTAAAGCAAAATTGTCTTTATGGCTACATATTGCAATACTGGGAATATTAGACTGTCACATGATTTTAGGTTCTATACAAGCTAGACAAAAGAAATTATATGGCATAAGGTGCTCCCAAAACAGACATTTTATTTTTTTAAAAACAGTCAAAGGTAATAAAACAAAATTCATACTATCACTCATAAAAGAAATTTTTATCTACACAAACATTTAATGTGTGTGCATTTTCTGAAAATGTGATGATACCACATGCAATTTTTATACCCTGCTTTATTAAACAAAGATAGCAGCAGGATTCATTTCCATCATAATATTAAAATAGTTTTAAAAATGATGTTCACTTGCATTGCTAAATATTTACTTCTGACTTCTCTTATAATAAATAATGCAGGAAAGTATCATTGATTGTACCTGTGAGTCTCTCTTTGCATCAGATTCCTACAAGTAGGTAGAACAGATTCTTTCCTTAAAAATGAGTTGTGCCAGACACTGGTGGTTTACACCTGTAATCGCAGCCATTCAGGAGACTGAGATCAGAGGATTGTGGTTTGAAGCTAGCTTAAGCAGGACAATCTGTGAGACTCTTTATCTTCACTAAACTACCAAAAATAAGTTAAATAAATAAATAAGGCCAGAAGTGGAGCTGTGGCTCAAGTGGTAGAGTGCTAGCCTTGAGCAAAAGAAGCTCAGGGACAGTGCGTGGGCCTTGAGTTAAAGCCACAGGACCAGCACAAAACTAAATGAATAACTGAATAAATAAATAAATAAATAAGAGGAGCTACACATCTGTAATGTGTATCATCTGTTACATGCAGCCCATCTACAAGATGACTTAGTTCTACAGGATGTGAAAGGCACATGGCCTTATCAGACAATGAAAGCTTCTCAATAATAACATAGCAAGCCTTAGTGTTGGTATACTCATTATTAATAGCCTTGGGTTAGGCCATAAAGGGGTATTCAAAAACTTTCCCCAAGTGAAAAGTATACCGGCAAAATTCTCTAACAGCTCTAAACAACAAAAAGAATTCTATGTATGTAGAATGTATACATACTTTCAAAAAGTTTAAAAATCAAAATGAAGCCGGGCGCTGGTGGCTCACGCCTGTAATCCTAGCTACTCAGGAGGCTGAGATATGAGGATCACGGTTCAAAGCCAGCCCGGGCAGGAGAGACTGTGAGACTCCTATCTCCAATAAACCACCAGAAAACCGGAAGTGGCTTTGTAGCTCAAGTGGTAGAGTGCTCGCCTTGAGCTGAAGAGCTGAGGGACAGCGCCCAGGCCCAGAGTTCAAGCCCCACAACCGACAAAAAAAAAAAAAAAAAAAATCAAAATGAAAATCATCAGCAGGTTAAAAATATACTAAAATCGCCCTGGGAAGTGGCTCAGTGGTAGAGTGCTTGCCCTGCATGCATGAGGCTCTGGGTTCAATTCCTCAGCACCACATAAGCAGAAAAAGCCAGAAGTGGCCCTGTGCTGGCCTTGAGCTGAAGAGCTGAGGGACAGTGCCCAGGCCCAGAGTTCAGGCCCCACAACCAAAAATACACACACACACACACACACACACACACACACACACACACACACACACACACACACACACATACACACACACATACACACACACACACCTATACTAAACTAAAATATCTGGCTATTGAAGAGCAAGTCCAAGGAAAATTTAGTTTTAAAGGCCAGTTGAAAACAAGCGCCAATGGCTCACACCTGTAATCCTAGCTACTCAGGAGGCTGAGATTTGAGGACTGCGGTTTAAAGCCAGCCCGGGCAGGAAAGTCTGTGACACTCTCATCTCCAACTAACTATCAAAAAGCGGAAGTGGAACTGGTTGAAGTGATACAGATTCAGCAAAAAATCTCAGGGACGGCACCGAGGCCCCATGTTCACTTGCCAGTATAGCAAGCAAGCAAACACAAACACACACACACACAAACACACACACACACACACACACACACACACACACACACACACACACACGCCCTGTTTAGAAAATAAGAAAAAAGTCAGTGATCTACAATTTCAACTCTAAAAATCTATTTTAACAAGTAAAATGAAGTATATAGAAAAGAGAACTTAACAAAGAGAAAAGTTGATCAATAAAAGCAAAACCTGGTTGCTTATCTATAAAAACAAATAAAGCAAGTAAATCTTTGGCAAAATAAATTTCAAAAAGATAAAGAATAGAATTATTATTTTCTAAGTTTAGCACTACATAATGATTTTGCTATGTTTGAATAAACAAAATAGTCAGTTTCCAAGAAGATATAAAAATTAAGTGAAGAAAAAAAATGAGATGGATATCTAATGAACTTTTTTTAAGTAGTCAAATATACCCCTTTAAAAGAAAGAAGGCTTATTAGATCATTTTAAAAGAACATAACAAATCTTCCCATAGGTAAACTCTTTGTTACATGAATAATCCAAAAACATGAGAAAAAAACAGGAAAAGTCTGATACAAGATCTCTCAAACTAAGCACACTGACATTCTGGACAGAATAATTAGTTGGGGATGGAAGAGGGACTGTCCTATGTATCTTATTTAAACCAAACAATGCCAAAATCAATTTAAAAAAGAAAATCCTAGACCACTTTCTCTTAAGAAGAAAGACTCAAAAAGGCCTAAACAAGGGCTGGGCATTGTGATCAGGAGCTGGCCAACGCAAAAAGTTACCAATATTCTATCTCAAAAACAAGTTGAGCTTGGTTTTGCATGTTAGTGCATGAAGGACTACCTAACCATATTAATAGAACATAACACACTATAGAGACAGCCCAGTGAATATAAGAGTATTAAAATACAATGAAGGTACATTCCAAATGATGAAATTAACTACTCAACAAGATAAACTGTCCACCTGCAAAACATACAAAATACAAAATAACTACATCTCTTCTTTTTTTTTTTTATTTTTCTGTCGGTCATGGGGCTTGAACTCTGGGCTTGGGCTCTGTCCTTGCACTCTTCAGCTCAAAGCAAGCACTCTACCGCTTGAGCCACAGCACCACTTCTGGTTTTCTAGTGGTTTATTGGAGTTAAGAGTCTCATGGACTTTCCTGCCCGGGCTGGCTTTGAATCGCAATCCTCAGATCTCAGTCTCCTGAGAGTAGCTAGAATTACAGGCATGAGCCACCGGCGCCCGGCCTACATCTCTTCTTTACCCAAATCACACACCATTAAATATTCCAGAAAAAAATAAAGACCTGCACCTAAATTAAAGACCTACATTTACAAGCAGGACTGACCACAAGATTTGTGCAGCCCATTGCAAAATGAAAACTCAAGACTTTCCAGACAGCAAAGGCAGAAAACTAAAGGACTAAAGTGGAAAGAAATATGGTAAGAACAGATAAATTAACTACACCAAGTTTAAACTCTTGCCTGTTAAAAGACACCATAAACTAAGTTAAAAGACAGATCATGCCACACATTAAAAAAACCTCTACAACCCACATGAGAATAAAAAACTTAAATGTTCCAAATTATAAACAATGCATACTAATCAATAAGAAAAGGTTAAACCAATTAAATGAGCCAAGAATATGGCTAACTTGAAGAAGAGGAAGTAGAAGTGCCATTGAACACCAAAAATCTCTTCCACTCAAAGCAAATGCAAGTCACAATAGGCTATCTTTGCCCTTGCTTTTGGTTTTGTTTGGTGGTGTTGGGGGATCAAACCCAGAGCCAGGCATATCCTAGGCAAGTATTTTTCCACTGAATTACATCCTGAACTCAAGATGACATTTTTTTTTTTTGGGGGGGGGATAGTCCTAGGCCTTAAACTCAGGGCCTTTATACTATCCCTGAGCTTCTTTTGCTCAAGGCTAGCACTGCACCACTTGAGCTCCACTTCCAGATTTTTAATTTTTTAAAATAGTACATTGGAAAGTATATAGTATATAGTAAAAGCATAGCACAGTATGTACATACTACAGTATGTACCATTTATAGCATATACTATAGTGTATACTATATTATAGAGTATATTGTATATAGTAGTATATTTTAGTAGTATGAGTCTGTGAGAGTCTCCTGCCCAGGTTGGCTTTGAACTGTGATCCTCAGATCTGAGCCTCCTGAACAGCTAGGATTGCAGGCGAAAGCCATCAGTGCCTGACCAGGATGACATTTTTTAAGCATTAGTATCATGTGCTAGTACTGGAACTGCTGATGGGAGGGCACACTTGCAGCTTTCAGGGGACAACTTGGAAACATCAAAACACCTGCCTTCTAGCAATCTACTATCTCATTTTCTAGCCTAGGAAAAAAAACCTTTCCACATGCACATCCTCAGGGGTTCTACTCAGATTCTACTGCTTGATTGTAACAGCTTGATCAAGAAAAGGCTTAAATAATTTTTAGGAGGAGAATGATTAAGTCAATCACAATGTGTACATGTTTACATGCATGATAATAAATGCTCTGTAACTGTTTTTTAAAAAACTGGCTAGGTGCCAATGGCCAACACCTATAATCCTAGCTACTTTGAAGGCTAAGATCTGATTATCATAGTTCAAAGCCAGCCCAAACAGAAAAGTCCCTGAGACTTTTATCTCCAATTAAGTACCAAAAAACCTGGAATTGGAGTTGTGACTCAAGTGGTAGAGCACTAGCCTTTAGTAAAAAAAGCTCAGGGACAGCACCCAGACTCTGAATTCAAACCCTAGGAGAGACTCTCTCTCTCTCTCTCTCTCTCTCTCTCTCTCTCTCTCTCTCTCTCTCTCTCTCTCTCTCTCTCTCTCTTTCTCTCTCTCTGTCTCTCTGTCTCTCTCTGTCTCTCTCTGTCTCTCTCTCTCTGTCTCTCTCTCTCTCTCTCACACACACACACACACACACACACACACACACACAAGATTTAGACGCCCATGCATACAGACATATCCCATTAAACATTGTTTTAGGAGGTAAAAGTTGCAGAAAAATAAAAAGTATGCTATTATTATTTAAGAGCCAGAGAAAACAAATAGCCAAAGTGTCTGTTTCCTTAGGACACATGTGTACCTAGTAAATACTTAGAAAAAAATGAATCAAAATAAACACTATCAGTATCCCCTCTGGGATAGCACAATAAACACTATCAGTGGCTAGTACCCTTTCTGGGAAGAGGGAGCATTGGGTAAGGAGGTCAAAGGGAGTTTTCGCTAAATCTTTAATGTGTCATTTTTTATAATGACATATGCATAAATTATTTATATGACTGAAAATGCATTTTGAAGTGTGTAAGAATAAACATTACCTATGTTGAAGATGGATTCTGTACTGATATACTACCTGGGCACTACCTAACAGTTTCAACGAGTAAGAAAGGAAGAAAAGTGTTTTGCAGAAAACTTATTCTGGATTTCCCTTCTTATAAGCACAAGTCATTATTAGGTGACTTTAGAATCACAAATTCACTAACAATTGCACTGCCTGAATTGTCTTTTATGGCTTATGGCAAACTATGGCATTCACTGTTGGCCTGGCATAACAGAAAGTAATCTCTACATCAAACATCAGATTGTTTTTCTTTTTTCTTTTTTTTTGTCGGTCATGGGGCTTGAACTCTGGGCCTGGGTGCTGTCCCTCAGCTCTTCAGCTCAAGGTGAGTGCTCTACCATTTGAGCCATAGAGCCACTTCCAGTTTTCTGGTAGTTAATTGGAGATAAAAGTCTCATGGACTTTCCTGCCTGGGCTGGTTTGAACTGCAATCCTCAGACCTCAGCATCTTGAGTAGCTAGGATTACAGGCATGAGCCACTGGCACCAAGCAATGATGAGATATATTTTATATACCTCATGAAACACAACAGAATAAATAATCATCTAGTGCATTCAGTACTTTGAGCTTAGATTTCTTCCTAGTTTAAAAATGCAATGATATTTTCAAATTTATTGGATAGGGAATTTGCTTCCTATTCATTCTCACCTGACTAGAGTTTCAAAGAGATGCTGAGACTTTTCCTGAAATAAGAGTAAATCCATTTACTCGGTGGACATTGTGTTTCTCCCTGTCACTGATGACCCCATGTGCCACTGCAGTCTCTTCCTTTACATTAGATGAAACTGGTGAAGGAATCCTAACAAACAGCTTAGGGAACTGCTTTTGAGATATAATTCATATATCATAATTCAGCTACTTAAGGTATACAATTCAATGACAGTATATTTGCAGGGTTCTGAATTACCATAGTCCACTTTAGAATATTTTTATTATCACTATAAAATTAAACACACAACTATCTGCAGTCACTCCTCCTGGTATGTAGCCACCCACCTCAGCTGTAGCCAATCAGTGATCTGTGTTCTGTCTCCACAGATTTGTCCAAAATGGTCAATGCTGGGCATTCCATTTCAATGTGATTCTTAATATGGACTTTTGTGTCTGGTTAATTTATTAAGTTAATTTTTTCAAGATTTATCTAGGGTATAGCTTGTGCTAATCTTTATTTATTGTCAAACAGTATCCCATAGTACAGTTGTACACATTTTATTTATCCACTTAGCTGGATAACTGGGTTGTTTTCACAAAAGTTAAAAGGCTACTTTAAGAAAAATCAAACAATTTTACATAAATGTCTGCAAGGTGATTTAAAAAGAAAATTAAAATATATTTTTCTTTATTCATCCATAATCAATGAGTCAATTAAGCTATGTTTTTAATCCATGTCTTTAAAAAGTAATAAAAAGAGCTGGGCACCAGTGACTCAAGCCTGTAATCCTAGCTACTCAGGAGGCTGAGATCTGAGGATCACGGTTCAAAGCCAGCCCAGGCAAGAAAGTCTGTGAGACTCTTATCTCCAGTAAACCACTAGAAAACCAGAAGTGGCACTGTAGCTCAAGCGGTAGAGCACTCACCTTGACCTGGAGAGCACCCAAGCCCAGAGTTCAAGCCCCACGACCGACAAAAAAAAAAAAGGAATAAAAGAAGGTATATTGTTATCAAAGTAGCTATAATTAACTTTCAAGTTAACCTCTTAAACAATAAATTTTAAGAAAGTTTTTATACCTGGAAAAATATAGTCAGCAATTAAGATTTTGATTAATTTCTGAAATTAGAGGCCTTCTGGGAAAAAGTGGGGAGGAAGGACTAAAATTTTGCCAGTTATTGGGATATTTATAAACATTTTTGTAGCAAAGATACTTTGTACCCTTACATGGAGTGAATGTTTTAAATTACCTGGAATACTAGAATAACCAGAGAAGAAGTATAAAAATGCAGAGGATATTCTATTTTTGAACACTTTTAAACCATGAGTATAATGAACATCCATGAAAAGGTTTTGCAGAAAAAGCCTTTCCTTCTTATGGTCTCTCAGCCTACCCTACAAACATGAATTTATGAACATCTATACTTACTGCTATTTTAGCAGTGTGAGTTGAACTCCCATACAATATAATGTTAATTCATAAGGGTAAGACTTTAATTTCATAATCATACGTTTATTCTTCTTATGTGGGAAAATCAAGATAGAAGAAAAGCTCTAGCCGATTATGACATAATCAAAAGGCAGAGGAAAAAGAACTGTTAATAACCTTAAGTATTAAAATGTAACAAGAACTTTAAAGCAAAATTGTTTTAAACTTCTCCAAACTTTCTGATAAGCTACTTAGAGTAACTATATAATCAAAGGGAAGAAGTCATGCTGTATAATCAACACAGCAAAATGTGAAGCCATAACAAACACAAAGCATTAAAAACAGTTATAAGAAATTATTCCCCCCCCACACTAGGGTTTATAAAGCATTCTATATTAGGTGTTTGTAACCCAAAATTGATTTTCTTATAAAAATTACATTGCAAATAAATCCTTAAAATCTCCTATCAACCCAGATAAATGTACTCAATCCATTACACATCTGAAAAAAGATACACAGACAAGTTAAAAGGATTGGGAAATTATTGATGAAATGTTACCAGTTAACCCCCCCCCAAATTTAAATTAAGTGAATTTAAACAATTTAAATATACTATATTTAAATATATACAATTTTTAAAACTTGTACTGGTAACCAAAGGAGAACAAAGACTAGAAATGGCTGGTCTGAGTGATGCAAGTCTTTGATCCCAGCATTCAGTAGGTGAAATAGGAGGATGGCAGGTTTGAGGCCAGCTTGGGCTACACACCGAGACTCTGAGTCAAGAAAACAAGTGTGGGGGTACAGTTCAGTAACAGAGTGCTTGCCTGTCATATGTAAAGCCTGGTCATCTCCAGTTCTGAAGGTCTGACAAAACCCATTGAGAGAAGGTAGGTGCTCTACCTCCTATTTTAGCTTCTCTTTGTGTCACTTTCCTTTCCCCTTCTATGCAGTCTTCCCTATTCATCTAAATCTTTCTAGTTCCAGAAAGACCAGCTGCTCGTATCCATTAGCTTTCTGTCACTATGGTGAAATACCTGGGGGAAAATAGCTTTAAAAGAAGAAAGACCTATTTTGGCTCACAATTTCTGAAGTTTTGTGGTTTCTTAGATTGACTGCTTATAGGCCTGTGGTAAACCAGAACATTTTGGTGGATCAAAGGTGCTTACCTCATGGTAGGCATGAAGAAGAGAGAGGAGGAAGGGCAGGGCACCACACCCCAAATGACCTCACTTCCTCCCACAAGGCCCGTCCTATAAAGTTCCACCATCTCCCAATAGTGTCATCAGCTCGGTTGGACCTTCAACAACATCAACTTTTGGGAGACCATGATACTGCTGTTCTTAAAAGTTTCTACCATTTTCCCTTCAAATAACATTTACAAGACACTAGCAGTGCTCCTGTTCTTGTATGTGTTGGCTAATGCAGTAATTGATGTGAGGGTAGGAGAAAGAATTAAAACTCTCATAAGATAACTAGTAAAGAGCTCCAAGAGCAAGAGAAAAGAGGGAGAATGTAGAGCGTATTTGTATCATCTATGTGCAGGGATGGAAGAAGAGACAGTATAAGGTCAGAAAGGCCCTTTCTGAGACTGGGGCTGAAGTGTGGCTGAGTGGTAAGAGTGTGTATATCTATCATGCATGAGACAGAATCTGAGTTTGATTCAGAAGGGGAGGAAGAGAGAGGACAAAAGGAGAAAGGTGAAGGAGAGAGGGATAGAAAATACCCAATTCCAGTCATAAAATGAACTGTAAACTAATGTCTACAGATGTGCTCTGAACAGAGGAGAAAGGATGAACAGGATAACTATTCGAGTGATGTCTGTTGATATCTCTATATATTCACTTATGAGTACCTACAATAGACAGCTTATCTTTGGATAGGGGAAAAGATGTGAGGAATTTCATTTTTTATTTTATTTTATTGTAAAGAGGCTGTACACAGGGGTTACAGTTAGTAATGAGTACATTTCTTGTTAGAGCATTGTTTGGGGCAAGAGTTAGCAACAAACTGCAGTAAACCCAGAATATAATTAAAGCCACAAGACATGTGCTGTACTGTAACAGGGTGATCAGGTTTTTGAGTAACGACTTGGAGAAGATAAGACTTCATGCACCTCTGCAGAAATGGTGCTCTAGGCAGAGGGAGTGGGTGAGTACAAAGCAGTGTGCCTGAAACAAGGAGGCTAAGTGACGAAGCAAAGGGAGATAAGGAGAATAGTTAGAGAAAAGGTAGAAGGCAACATGATCCAGATCATGGCTCACAGAATGGGCTGCTTGTTTGTTTGTGAGACAGGAACTTGCCAAGTAATTCAAGATGGCCTCACATTCACAATCCTTCTATCTGGGTCTCCTTAGAGCTAAGGGTGCAAGCATGCACTTCCGCGCCTGGTTTACAGTATGAATTAAAGCTCTGATTCAACAGGGTTTACAGTATGAATTAAAGCTTTGATTCAACAGGAGGCAAGTTTTAGACAAAAGGGTAACAGATCTCTCTCACTCCACACTATTAAATGCTGATATGTTTTAGACCAGAAATGAAGTTGGTAACAAGGTGCAGGGATGGAAAGGGAATAGTCAGCACTGGATATACTATGAAAGGGGAGCTATGAACTTCCTAGTGGCTTCGAAGCAAGGCTCCAAAGAAGTGGTGAAACAGATGGGTGGCTGAAATTAAAGAAGAGAAACTTATTTCCCCACAGTTCTGAAGTCTAAAGTCCAAGATCAAGATGCTGGCAGGGCTGGCTGTTTTTTCTCAGGCTTCTCTTCTTGGCTTGTAGATGGGTCTTTTCTCCCTATGACTTGAAAGCCTTTTTATTCTCTGTGTGTCTGTGTGTCTTACTCTCTTCTTACGTGGGTACCAACTCTATTGGATTAAGATCAACTGGTGTATCTTCAATTTAACCTTACTTTCTAAAGATTTTAACTCCAAAGTACACTCAAATTCTGAAGACTTCAATGTAATGAATTTTAAGGTGGTACATTTCAGCACAAGTTGGTATCAAAATGCTTCAAAGTGGGGGAGAAAATGATGGAGGGAGTACATTATTTATGTAACTATAACCCCCCTGTATACCACCTTTGCAATAAAAATTGAAATTATAAAGTTTTTTAAAGGTATTTTGGCTTGACTACCTGGCAAGATGGAGAGCAATCTGAGCATACCTTTAAATGACGAGTAGGCTTCTCATGTGTTAGAAAAGGCCATTCAGAGAGAAAATAATAATAGTAATAATAATAAAACAATGGAATAGTGTATATTGAGTGTTCACTATGAATAAGGCTCTATGCTGAACATTTTATATTTATTGTGTCATTTAATTCTTATAGCGTCACTTTAATGTATATACTAGCATCTCAGTTTATACATCATGAAGGTTATACAACTTGCCCATGATCACAGAGGTAAGTGGAGTAAAAGGAGCTAACTGACTGCATTATTGCTGCCACAGAAAGCTGTAAGTTGAAGGCATGAAACTATGCTTACAGTCAAAACTGACCCCTGGGTATGATACCCAAATCATCAGGCTAAACTACACCCCTTACAAGAAGCATGGATACAAATGTGGTGGAGGTATTCAATTCAAACTATCTTGAACATACTTTAGAGAGTCACTTTATTTTGTAATATTAAAATAATAGAAACAAGTATAAATGTAACAATAAAATCCCCTTCTGTAAAATCCTCTTCTGTATAAGCTAATTAAAATAGTAATAAAAACATATAAACATAATTGGTTAGAAAAATTTATAATAACCAAATACTATACAACTATTAAAACATGACATAGATCTACACCAATTATGTGAACATGTTGTCTTAGTCTTAAGTTTTTTCAAAGCATGTAATAAATAAGATTTTAAGATAATCTTTTTAAAAAAATTTTATTGTAAAGGTTGTATACAGAGGGGTTACAGTTATGTAAGTCAGATACTGAGCATATTTATTTTTGAACAATGTCACTCCTATCCTCATTTTCCTCCAGCCTTTTCCCTCTTGACCCCTGTTCCCCCTAAGTTGTATAGCTCATTTCCAACATAGTGTGTCTAGTGAGGATCACTGCTGAATTAGCTCAACCTTTGTCCCACCATTTCTGTGCTTCCCCTTCCCCTCCCCAAATCAGATAAACTTACATATAAGGCAAAAGATACAGAAATCAAAAACAGTGGCAAAAGGGAAGAAAATAGCAAAAGAAAAAATGCAAACATAAAATAAAAAAACCTCTTGCTTCCACTTCTTGCAGTTCATTTCAAGAAGCATCATTTTATATGATCATATGCACATAGCTCTTGTGATACAGAGTCCACTGATAACACAGCTCACTACAAATCAGAAGACTGTAGAATAATCTTTTCTTTTTCTTTTTTTTTGTGCTAGTCATGGGACTTGAACTCAGGGCCTGGGCACTGTCCCTGAGCTTCTTTTGCTTAAGACTAGCACTCTACCACTGGAACCAGAGGGCCACTTCTAGCTTTTTCTTTGTATGTGCTGCCCTGGAATTGAACCCAGGGCTTCATGAATGTTAGGCAAGCATTCTACCACTAAGCCACATTCCCAGCCCAAGGATAATATTTTAAATATCACTATTATGTAAATGTAAAAGTCTATATAAATTTAGACTAAAAAGACAGAAAAGTAATCACTTTTTTAAACTTCTGCCTTTGATTTTTTTACAGTAAATATAGATTACTTTAAAAAATCTGAAAAATCTTACTATCAAGCCATTTGCTTTCTTGAGGCTATTTACTTTATAACTTTCTGCCCCAAATCCTCTTAAGCTCAGGGCTCTTGTTATACAAGCCTCCCTGGAGTGACTTCTCTCTGGTGTCTACAATTGCACCCTGAACCATCTGTATAAGGCCACTGTCTATGCAAGCGTTTAGATTTGATTCAGAGGATAATTTTTCTTAGTTAATACTTCATTGAGACTCTGAGAAGTAACTTTTCACAAATGAAGTATCTGACCTCAAGAAGTGCAAAAATATTATTCAGCTGGTGTTTTTAATAATATCACAACTGTCAAGACTGTCATTTATGTTAAAGTGTCGGGATTATAAAATAAAGCACCAATAATGATGTTTGAAAGAAGGCAGATAAGGACATGAAAGAGAGAGCAAGGAAAATGCTGAGGGAAAATGTAAGGGCACGCAATCAAACAGTAGGTAGAGTATCATACTTAGTACTCAGTCAGCAAGCCAGTACTGAGCTCACTGTTCCAAGTTGCTCTAACAAGGGAAGATAAGGAAGGTATGGCCTTTGAGGACCACTATCATTTCTGCTCTATGCTTGATAACACTAACAAATGCTCTGCCCTTTATTAAGTGCATATATCCTAGTGGAAGTCATTTAGTAATCTTTTACTTAGAGTTGCTTCTTTAATTCTTCACCTTGCAGGAATTGGAGAAGGGGGTTGGGAAGTAATAAGAAAGAAACAAGCACAGTGCAAAGAAAGATGGTGAAAAAATGAGTGACAGAAATACAACCCTGGGAACAAATGCTAAATTTGAAAAAGAGGATAGAACAATTTAGAAGAAGCCAGGTTCTGGTGGCTCAAGCCTGTAATCCAAGCTACTCAGGAGGCTGAGACCTGTGGATCATGATTTAAAACCAGCCCAGGCAGGAAAGTCCATGAGACTCCTATCTCCAATTAACCACCAGAAAACCAGAAGCGGCGCTTTGGCTCAAGCGGTAGAGCGCTCACCTTGAGCTAAAGAGCTCAGGCCCAGAGTTCAAGCCCCACAGCCGACCCCCAAAAAAATGTTTAAAGAATTCAAAAGATGCCTGGGTAATGAATAGAGTCTGGCCTTCTGCCAAGACAACAGGAAGGTGACAGAAAAAATGGGGATACCATGAAGGAGCTTCCTGACTTCCAGTTCTGTACCTCTGTTCTGAGAATGACTTTGTGAGGGAAGAGTGCACTCCTCTTCTATGCTCTTCCCTTCTCTCCCTCAGGATTTGTTTTTTGACCTCTCAGCCACAAAGTGTAAGGGAAAGATGATCTGGAACTTTCCTCCTACCACCTTCTCCTTCCTCTGCTACCCTGGCTGCCTGAAAGCCATTTATATTGTCTGAATAAGAGTTCAATCTAGACAAATAAAATAGCTGTTCACACACACTTGAACGAGAAGGAGCAAGGTATCATTGGCAGATTCTTGCCTGAGAGTTCCTTCACAGGATTCAATTAGGCCAGAGAGCAAGGAGTCTTCAGAGGCACAATGTAGCCTTACAACACATAGCCAAGCAACTTCTCTCACACACTCTCACTGCATCCTAGAAATTCATCAACTCTACTTCTTTCCCTCACCTCTGTGTGTGCAAGAACAAAAAGATTGCTTTTAACAAGTTTTACACTGACTACCTAGCTGGCTATACAATAAGGCTTCAAAGTTTAGAATGGTCTGTACTCTTAAGGAGTTTGCAATCCATGAGAAACAAACAGATCATTTTAGTACAGAATGACAAATCCGTTTGCCAAAACTTTTTGTGACCATGTATAAAACTTAGCTGACCCAGCAATCGTATACACTTTTACATACAACTATTTGGGACAGTATTTTTCTATTGTCCATTCTACCCAGTTTCACTGGTAGAGATGGGTCACTAAAGAGATGGGAGTCACAATTACTACCTAAGAAACAGAGGAGGGACTGTGGAACAAAGTTGGCCCTGAGCCTGGAGATGAAGCTTGTGCTGAGGAGAACAAGGTAAGTTAAGGAGAGAAAGGAGCAGTGACTCCAGGCAGGGCCAGCATCTCAAAGCAGAGACACAAGCCTACTAACGGCTTTGGAGATTTCTAGAACATGCAATGTGACAAAGGAGGGGGGGGATGATGTGCGTGGTGAGTGCTGAGTAGACAGGAACCAGAAGAGATGTCATGAGTGTCCGTGAGGTTCAGTGGCTACCATGCAGAGGCCAGGGACTGGGAAGATCAAGGCACGTGGCTAGAGGGGGTTCAACAGGGAAATACTTGACTGGCCTTTTCCAGAAACCACCTGAGCTATGTGGAAGCTAAACTTAAGGTGTGTAGTTTTTTTAAGTAAAAAAAAAGAGGAGGAAAAATATAATAGTTGAAAAGCTAATTGAGAGGCAATGAGGTTACAAGTGAAGGCAGCATGGGTATCCCAGTAAAAATGTCAGCAGTCAAGAGAGAAATTTGAGAGCCATGAGTACATAGGAGAATGGCAAAGTAACAAGAAGAAAAGAGGAAGCAAGGACTAAATCCAAGGACTCCTTGTCTCAGCAGCAGAAAATGGCTGGGGAGGTCAGGAAATGGAAAAACACAGAAAGGGTCAGAAGCATACCTATGGAATACAGACATGAAAGCCAAGGGTGGAGCATGGAGTGGCCTGAAAAGAAAAGCAGAAGCTGGCCTACTACTAGGGACCACACATAGCCATTCCTCCTGGGACCCTTGTTAGAGGCTGGCCTCATGCTCAGTGCATTGAACCAATTATTATATATTTATTATATACAACATATACTTACCTCAGCCAATCTTAATAAAACTATTATCCAGTTGTATACTGTAAGGTTAAATAACTTGCCTGATACAGTCAGTTATACAGCATAGCCAACATTCAAGGTCCCATGTATCTCATTCCAAGGTCTACTTTGAAAGGGTACCGTCTACATACTGTAACTTAGCTGTAAAACACAAGATGATGCCACAGTTGTAGGGATATAGGAAAAGAGACAGTAAGGAGAAAGAAATATGAAGAAAGAACTAAAAAGAGTAATAGGACTGGTAGGAAAGTTCTTCTGGGAAGCTCTGTATAAATGAGGTAATGGACAAGGGACTATGTGAACAGGCGGGGAGAGTTCTGGTGGAAGTGCTACCTCCACATCTTGGCTACTGAAGGGAAAGCAAAGAAGAGCACTGTGTTATCTTCACACACAGCAGCAATGTCTTCATTTAATGAATCCTTCTTCTGGTCTCCTCTAAACTCCAGTCATTTGGGAGTTGGAATGCTATTGTTTCAAATAGGAATTTTTAATTCTTTTTTCCTTAGTGCCAGTACTGAGCTAAAATTCAGGGCCTCAAAGTCTCCTTTTGCTTTTTTGCTCAAGGTTGGCACTCTCTCACACGGATTACATCTCCACTCTGGCTTTTGGCTCGTTAATTGGAGATATGAGTCTCACAGACTTTTCTGGTCAGTGTGGGTTCAAATCACCATCCTCAGATCTCAGCCTCCTAAAGAGTTGGGATTACAAGCATGAGCCACTGATTCTTACCTACATTTTAAACTTTATAAAAGAATGTATCTTTTCCTTTAAGCTTCAGGACATACCCTTTGGGGATTCCTTCTGCTTTTCACTGCCCTACATAACAAGAATTAATTTCTATATGCATGAAAGAAGATATTTTCCTGAGATTTTTCTAAAATACGTTACTTTGCAGGACAACAAATGGAATGAAAATAACAAAATGCATCACCTCAGTGAAAGCTACCCCATTTTTGTGTAATATGTGAAGAATAAGATCTGGAGACCCTGGGCTTTGTACACTCAGGTTCTGCAACTCATCAGTTTTATTCGGCTGAAGTCTGGATCAAGTGTTGCTTTCACTCTGTTCTAACACTGTATGTACAGTTATTTGATGGTATTCTCACTTATTTATATAACTTTTGGATTATATTGGTCCCTGCCCAGCACAGAAGATACAAGTAACTGGAACTGAAAAATGTTCTTTGAACAGACTCCCTTCCCAATGCAATCATGGAGTCTAGCAAAGCTAAAAGCTAGAAGGAGAACTCAAACTCATGACTACATAACTTCTTAGCTATGTGACAAGTAAACATAACCAACAGACATTTCTACAAGACGCATTCAAAGATAGAAATCTATAGGCTAAAGATTTATATTAGCTTCTAAATCAACAGATCCCAGAGACTAAACACCAGGAGTTCAGATCCACCCCAAATCCAACAGCTGTTAGTCTCTTGCCCAACAACCCCCCAAAATGTGGCAAATATGTGTGATCACCCTTTACCCTGAGACCCTCACAGCAGGAGTTACATACTAGCATTCACATAAGAAACGACGGGCCTTAGCTGACTTCTAGGAAGCCAGGATAAAGAGTGGACTCACAGTATTCCTAGAAACATCTACTACGAGACAGAAACAAGATCAGATGACTCAAGGAAACAATCAGTTATCCTCTATAAGTTTTTTAAATTGCATAAGAATTAGAGAACTAGTATCTCCCATAAGCATATGTATAAAATTTTCTCATGTCTCTAATTTTGCTCTAATTTTTAGAGTGATGGTATTTATTTCAGAAATAAATATGGTAGCTGTAAACTGAATAGAAATCCTTGATTCAAAGAACTCATGCCTGGGGGAACATAAACAAAAGGATAGGGATAAGGGATGTCTTGATGCTCTGGGCTTTTCCAAAGAGGCAGACAGCTATAGCATGTCAGTCACAAGATTTCTCAATGCTACCTCTGCACTACACATAAATAAGTAAACAAATAAATAAGTAAGAAGATGGGTTAGTACTTCCTGATTTAATGCATAAAAGTATTCAAAGACTGGTCTGTTAGAAAAAATTCTCAGGCAAAACCTTCCACATGTAGATGTCTGTCTGTTAGGCTGCAGCTTTCCCTCCTTTAGGCCAATCAATACTACTATGTATGAAAGATTAAGGATAGGCAGAGGATGGGCACAACTGAAGCTTACTGTATTTCTTTCCAAATGCCTTTATTTTCTCTAATGCCTCTTCTTTCTTCCTCAACATGATCACTGGAAGTTAACTACAATTTTAAGTTCCAATTATCTTATAGTTCTTTAAAAATGTAGTGAAATGTAAAACAGAAAAAATTTCATCTTAATCTAATTGTCCAAAGCTTTATAAAACACCAAAACTTGTTTTAAACAGATCCAAACATGACTGATTGTCCAAAATGAACAAGACAATGTTTCCAGCACAAGATTCATAATTCACTCCAGTAATTAATAAAAACACATTTAACAATGAATTAACAAAGTTGTGTTATATTGGCTGTTATGTCTGAAATCAGTACTAAAAATTATGTAAGACAAGTACAGTTTAATATGGGACATAAATTACACATCAATTGCCACCTTTCAAACCAACTTTTGATGAAGTGATTTTGATCACTGTAACCTGTTATCCAAAATTAATGCAAGTACAACATTCACTGCTATAGACTGAATCTAGGACATGGCTCTTTGGGTTTTTATTTGATCTTTACTGTCAGTGTTCATAAAAAGGAAGTATTCCTAAACCTCAGCTAAAGTGAGGTGAATATGAGCCAATGTGAAGAAAACACACACCACTAATTTCTAGTCAAGTGTGTAACATGCAGTTATTAAAACCCATTGTCATGTAGGGTTGTGTTACAGGCCTTGGTTTGCTTTCCAGATCCCCCACGGCAGGTGGTTATTTCATCTCAGTAGTCTGACCAAGGCCACTACCAACAAATCTTGTAGTGGCAGGGCCTGGCAGGGAAGACAGGTATTTTAGGAAAGAAACTTCCTGTTCTTTGATTTATGCCATTAGCAGGGAAAATAGCTGAATGCAACAACCATAACTGATTCATACCATATGATCTCTGCGCTTCCGGAATCAATGGACATCAATCGGTCATTTCGGAAGATCACCTCCAGCCCTCCTATCATCAGGTCCCAATTTACTGATTTCATTTGTAATATAACAAATTTAGTGAGCCACTTTGAATGCTGTGAAATTTAATAGCATTTTCACCAAGTTAGGTCAAGGGATCCTTCAGGTAGCCTGTTATTACTATTCGACTTGAAAGTAGACCCTATAAAAGACCAACATAAATTCTGATCTAACTTATTTCACCTTCTCTGCCTTGATTATACCAGTGGCTCTCACCTCTCAGACATTTGGCAATGTCTGGAGGTATTTTTTATTTCCATGGCTGGTGAGGGGGTGGGGAAGATGGGGTACTTACTGCATCTTGTGGATAGAAACCCAGAATATCACTAAACATCCTGTAATTCCAACAACAGCACTCATAAAAAGAATTATTCAACAAAATACCAATGGTGCTAAGGCTGAAAGCCTTGAACTATAAAGATAAGATTTAAGAGTTAATATTTATACCTAAACAACATCAAAAACAGAAAAAAGTGCCTAAACTCCCAAATTTTCCTGATAACTGAGTGTCAATAGACAATTCAGCCTTGCCTTCTGAGAGAAACTGTGGCTATTCCACTGGAAAAAAAAATGATTCACAAAGTCACAGATTCATCTTCAGGGTTATCCCACAGTCTTAAAAATATATAAATATTTCCCAATAAATACCTCCTGAGGGAAATAACTTTTTCTTCTACAAGAATAAAATCACACTTACATTTTCAAAAAATTCGTGTAAAAAAGACAAACATTTCATACTTCATGTCTGTCTGTTTGCTTTTTTTGGTTTCCACTTTAAAAAAAAAATTAAGCAAGCTGGCAAAAACACAGAACAGAATAACCACAGAGTTTATCAAACAGATACACATGGTACTGTGGGTGGCCTAAAACCCACGGAACCCCACCTTACTCTTCCAAACAGCATTACTGGGAACCACGACTTCTTTCAAGAGCCAATGGTACATGTCAATTGGACAACACAGCCTCAAAAAGGTCATACTTTATCACACGCCAGTCTCTCAGCCCTCATGAACAGGCACAGTGCGGCAGTGCTTTCTCCCAAGGGTAAAAAAGAAAACAATCTGGCTTTTTAATTTAAAAGAAAATAGACTTCCACTAGGCACCAAAATTATTTCTAAAACTTTAGGAAATGTTTATTTTGCTGTCAGAATAATAAATGTAGAGAGTGGCATTTTATTTCCTAAGAGTCCTCAAGTCATTCTGAGGCTTTGCTTTAGTGTTATGGGTCAGAATCACAATCTTTGGGCTTGCTCTGATTGCTATACCTACCCAAGAGAAAGGGTTGTCTTCTATGTTCAGCAAAGAAAAGATCTCATGCAAAGATTAGAGGCATCTTCGACCTGAGAAGCCATTTTTATGTTAATTTATATTTCAAAGAAGGGTAACTGAGCCTGCGCGGGTGGCTCACACCTGTAATCCTAGCTACTCAGGAGGCTGAGATCTGAGGATCACGGTTTAAAGCCAGCACAGGCAGGAAAGTCCGTGAGACTCTTATCTCCAATAAACCACTAGAAAACCAGAAGTGGCACTGTGGCTGAAGTGGTTGAGTGCTCACCTTGAGCTGAAGAGCTGAGGGACAGCGCCCAAGCCCAGAGTTCAAGCCCCACGACTGACCAAAAAAATAAAGAAAGAAGGGTAACTGAGCTCCAAGTAGAAAAATGGAATTCAGTTGTAATCAGTGGTAATAAGGGCTGAACTTTCTCACACACTCCAGATTTCAAAAACTCTATCCTTCTGACCACATATAATAATATGCCCCAGAAATGCCAATATTTTTAAGCTAATCTGAGAAACTGCTCCTGCCACATACACACACAAATTGAGTCAACATTCTCTTGGACTAAGTTACCCAAACTTGGGGTTCAGAAAATATTATTTAATGGTTTTTAGACTGTTGTGTCTTTCTGATGCAACAGATCTTGTGTCCAGAAACTGGTAAATTAAATATTTAGGTGGGTAGAAAATGAAAATTAGTGTGAATATTTATGTAAATCCAAATACTGATATAACATGGAGTTGTAAAAGGATTTTCTTGATGCCAAAGACAGACTATATAAGCAATATTTTATTATGTTAACTATATTTCTGATCAACAATACCATACATGTTTGCCTATTCTGTAAGACAAAATGCTTGATGGCATTTCTACATTTTATAGTTTTTATCAGTCTTGGTCTTTGGTGATTCTCCTTCAAGAATGTTCAGATGTAATTTCTACTTGTCTTGGAAATGAGATCCTACACACTTTTCTTTGTGTGTGTGTTTTTTTTAATCTAGGACAAATTGTTAATACAGTACATTAGAGAACCACTTTCATGAACTAAGAATTTTTAAAATAGCTTCCTTTAGTCCAGCACTTTTGGTAATAAAGCTGAAAAGCAACCTAAATATCCTTCTAGAGGAAACTAGTTAAGAAAAGTATGCATCCATACAGCAGAGTACTGTGTAACGTAAGTAATTCTAGCTACTCAGGAGGTTGAGACCTAAGGATCGCAGTTTGAAGCCAGCTTGGACAGGAAAGCACATGAGACTCTTATCTCTAATTAACTACTAAAACTCCAGAAGTGAAGCTATGGCTCAAGTAGCAGAGTGCTAGCCATGAGAGAAAAAGCTAAGAGGCAGCACCCAGGCCTTGAGTTCAAGCCCCAGAATGGATGCATATGCACATGCATACACACACACAGACACAGAAACTCTTTACAAGTCAGGAAACAGTGTAAGGGACAAACAAGATCAGAGTGCTGAGCAATATTATAATATGCTGGCATGTATGAAAGGAGTGTGTGTGTGTGTGTGTGTGTGTGTGTGTGTGTGTGTGTGTGTGTGTGTGTGTGTGTGTGTGTGTGTGTGTGTGTGTGTGTGTGTGTGTGTGTGTGTGTGTGTGTGTGTGTGTGTGTGTGTGTGTGTGTGTGTGTGTGTGTGTTGCTCTGAACAGCCACTCTATCTGAATAGACACATCTGTGGGGAGAGAAAATGGGTAGCTGATGTCAGGATGGACAGACAGACATTTCCCTATATTATCTTTGACATTACAGCCTTGCTACTATACTAATTTCATGAGGGCTTGGCTTTGGATTTTTAAGTAGGTCCAAATGAATGTTTGACAAAACTGTTTTGATAAAACAGTTTCACAAAGAAAACAGAATAAAACCAAAACCCTTTAATTTCCAGTGTTCTTGAACGAGGCTCAGTGATGTCTTCCCTGATAGGTGATTTATCCAGTATCTCTCTGGGTCCGGCTGCCTTCTCTCTTGGGTCAGCTTTGCTCTTCCTTCTCAGTCCCTAACCCAGCATCCTCAGCAGAAGTCACCAGAGAAAACACTTCTGCTGTCTAACAACACTTAAGGACATTCATTCATTTTCTTAGAAGTAATGTGAAATTAGGACAATATCTTCTCATAAAGTGGTTCTGGAACCAGCCTTAAAGGAAAAGCAAAACTGAATTTGTCCAGCCAAAAACCACTAAGTCTAAATTCTGCTTTTCTGGCTCATACTACTATTTTTTAAGATGTAACGAAAGGGCCTAAAGAAAACAAGAAAAGACAATTTTTACTCTGATAGGCTTCTCCTTTCCCTTCAACTTGGCATAGCCAATCACGGTAGGGCTTTTTTCTGAATTAGTGCTAGGTTATGGGCTCTGGCCAGAGCTGGCAGGCTGTAATTCATGCCTGAGCTTTGTTTCCTACATCTTAAGGACATGTGCAGAGGTCATGTAAGCTAAAGCTACATCCCCAACCATCACCAGGTGTCAGCATAATGCTCTCCCACAGAAGCCAGCTGTCCCAAAGGAGAATCGTAATGGAAAGAGGGAAATTAAGAATTTTTCTTTAAAAAAAAAGATAACTAAGAAACATTTTTGTTCTAATCCCAAAATGAAAATAAATGCCTCCCAAAATAAAACAACTGAATTGAATTACTAAGTTTTGTAAAGGGCACCCATAATTCAATATTATCCATACATGAGAAAGGAAACTTTCTAAATGGGAAGGAAATATTGTGTAGTTGTCTTATGTAACCATATATATTGATTTGGAGTAAAGTATTGCTGCCAAAAAAAGGAAGTTGCTAACCTAAAATAAATACTGAGAATAGTTTTTAAATCATCACATATTATTACAGCAGATACTTCTGATACTTAGACTGATTTTCAAATCCAGATCACACACACACACACACACATACACACACACACACACATATGAATTTAGACTCAACTAAACATTAATGATCTACTGGCTATACTACGAACCTAGTAGCTTTATTTCTTACAATGTAGAGACTGAAATTCCAAGATCAGGTGTCACATGGGTGGGTTTTACCTTCTCCTGCATCCTCATATCAAGAAAGACAGTGAGTTAACTAGCTGGCCTCTTCTCAGAAGGGTATTAATCCCATTCATAAGGGTTCCACCTTATAACCTGATAACCTCAAATCATCACTTTGGGAATTAGACATCAACAATAGTAGGGTGACACAAACATGCAACTTATAACAAGAACTCATTTATTCTATAGCAGAACTTCCTATCTTAAGTACTAGGATTCGCAAAACATACCTGTTCTCATCAATTGTGTTTGTGAGGTTTACTTTCCTATCCCTTAATGTCAAAATAAGTTAATTAAATTATATTTAGACAAGACAATCACAACGCAACCAGCCCACTCTATCTGCTGAAACAGAAAGTTTGCATTTAAATTATTTATATAGGAAAAGAACTTTCATGTGCTCTTTTCCTAAGAGAAATAATGAAGGATTAGTGGGGAAATGGTAGGACTTGGGGTTATGGCTTAAGTGGGAGAGTGCCTATCTAGCAAGCACAAGGCCCTGATTTCAAAGTCCAGCACACTATTACCTCTCTCTTCCTCCCTCCCCCCCATACCCCCCCCCTCTTTAACCCCTCTCTTTGTCACACACACACACACACACACACACACACACACATACGAGACTAAAAAAGTGAGCAGGGCTGGGAAGGTGGCTCAGTGGTAGAGCGCTTGCTTTATATGCATGAGGCCCTGGCTTCTATTCCTCAGCACCACATAGACAGTGGCGTTGTGGCTCAAATAGTAGAGTGCTTGCCTTCAGCTGAAGAGCTGAGGGACAGCACCCAGGCCCAGAGTTCAAGCCCCACAACCAACAAAAATAAATAAATAATAAATAGAAATAAAAAAGTGAGCAAACAAAAAACAATATATAGGGGTTTGGATCTGGCTCAGTGGATGCAGCCTTGAGTTTGGTCCTCAACTCCAGAAAAAAAACAAACTATCTATCTATCTATAATTTAATGGTTCCTCTTCTATGGCACTGATTTTTTTCTATATTCAAGTAAATTAAGTTTGGCCAATAGATTCTGCTCTTACATATCCACTAGATTTGGATTTGGGTACAAATTGGGTTCCTACTCTCAATGGCTTCATAATCTAGCAGAAGAGTTACACCTGTAATTTTTTTTTTAATCAAGTGATTTGTGACTATTAGAGTAAAAAAACTAAATGATAATCTGGAGGAAGAAGTAAGTGTGCCTTACTGGGAAGCGAGTTGAGGACAGTGCTACAGATAGAGGCTTCATACAACACCAGCAGGAACACACTTCCCTTAAACAACCATCCCAGAAAAGATAGCAACCACATGAGCACCAGAGGTAAGCCAAAAAGAGATGAAGACCCCAAGGTGTCTTATGGGAGTCACAAAGAATGCCATTAACTGACACAAGAACTACTGAAGAAGAAATAGACTTAAAGAGAAACCCAGAATGGCCCTAGGGCATGCTGGTTTTGGGGTGTCTTTGGGAGAGCTCTTCTGGGGAGCTAATGGAAGTTTCATTCATTTACTTCTCTTAGTTCTTAGGAATTGAAGCTGAAGAAGGCTGAATCAAAGGAAGACAGTGAGTGGTGGTAAAAAGCCGATGAGTTTAATAAAACAGTGCACTACAGCTATTTTATTTATAGAAGTTCTGATCAAAACAAAGAGAGATGATCGGCAAAGGTCCTATTCATACATTTGTTGGGCTATAGATCTGCAGATAGAATAAATAACAATTAAGAGACTCAAACACAGCTGTTCTCAATACTGGCTCTTGCCTGCGGTAGTGGAGGGAGGGCCATTGTTTTCTCTCTGCTGCAAGTATTTTTATTCTTGAAGCACTCCCTCAAATTTGGGTGTTCTTCTATCTACTCATGCAATCCTGCCTGTCTTCAAACTGAGGGTAACAAACATAAGAACCCAGGGAGGGGTCCTTCTCAAGTTCAATGCAGAATAAAAATCAAAAGCATATGCTCACCCACAGTAAATATTTTTCAGACTACAAGAAAGAGGAACTAGGAATGTTTACTGCAGAAGAGAACTATTCTAGGTTCCAAGTGAAAAGACATCCCAGGCAAAGTCTAGCTGGACAAATACGCCTCTAACTAATGAGCCACATGACCCTTCTGGGTCTGTGGCCTAGTGACTCACCATACTATCTCTCCATCTGCAAAGACAGGCCTCTCTGCCTTCCTGACAGTCTCTGAAAGCATGTAGGAGGTAACTTTCTGTTCTTAGCCTAAGTCTACAAACGAAGCCCAAGGACCCCATGTTATTTGTCCGACTCCATGTTATTTGTCAGCGCCTACAACATGAAAATGCACATGGGGTGAATGTTCTACACATTTATGGAGTCCCTTTATTTTCAGCTTCTCTGCCAGAAAGCACAGAACATTCTCCTTTCTATAAGTCCCCTTACCTCCAAGATTTGGGAATAGTGGAAATCCTCCTGCCTAGCATAGGAGACTGAGAAAGAGGAAGGGCCCGTCACTCCTGTTGAAAAAACAACATAGCAATGACCTGCAGAGAAGGAAGAAACATTGGCAGATCTGTAAATAGTGAAATCAGGACCGATCCAATAGCTGTACTTCAATGCAGTTAGGTTTGTGAGGCTTTGTTTTTTGTTTTTCTCTGTTTAGTTGTTTATTGTTTTAGGGTATTTTTGTTATTTCATTTTGTTTTACATTAAGAATGACTGCAGCCAGGCACAGGTGGTTCACATCTGTAAACCTAGCTAGTTAGGGGCTGAGATCCGAGGATTATGGCTCAGAGCCAAGCCCGAGCAGGAAAGTCCGTGAGACTCTTAACTCTAATTAACCACCAAAAGACAGGAAGCAGAGCTGTGGCTCAAGTGATAGAGTGCCAGTGAAAAAAAAAGGGACAGTCCCTAATCCCTGAATTCAAGCCCTAGGATTGGCACACCAAGAAAAGAGAAGGAAGGAAGGAAGGAAGGAAGGAAGGAAGGAAGGAAGGAAGGAAGGAAGGAAGGAAGGAAGGAAGGAAGGAAGGAAGGGAGAGAGGGAGGGAGGGAGGGAGGGAGGAAGAGAAAGAGAGAAAAAGAGAGAGAGAAAGGGGAAGGAAGGAAGGAAGGAAGGAAGGAAGGAAGGAAGGAAGGAAGGAAGGAAGGAAGGAAGGAAGGAAGGAAAGCAGGCAAGGAAGGAAGGAAGGAATGACTATAAGGTGAGTCTGTATTCCAAAGTGACTCTCAGGAGTATTTGGTGACCTTATGAAGATGCTTTGGTCCTGGCCTACCTTCACTGGACCTTCTTTACCTCTTTTAGGAGTTGAAAATATGTTATTTTTACAGACAAGAACATCAGAAAGCTCCACCACTGCCTAATTTTCAAGAACCTACAAACCTCAATTTCAGAAATCTCCATAGTCTCTGAGGCAAGTCCAACTGCAGAGCTGTTTCCTCCCTGGTCCCTGAATTCCCTGCCCACCTGCCTGCCTTGATTTCCCAGTTGCCCCACCCTTTACTTAGTTTCACCATCTTCATCTTTCCTGGCCCTTCTCCTCAGCTCTTGGAAACACACAAGCTTCTTCTGGCTTTTTCCTTTAAATCTGTACTTGACCTCCAAACCTCTAGCAGCAATCCTTTGTGTCCCTCTCACACTACTTGAGGAAGTTTCTGAATTCATAACCTCTGCTCATTCACCTCATTCATCGTTCAAACCATCCTTCAATTAAAATGGGTTTTTATATCCATGATACTAAACCTAATGGGTGCTTCTGAGTCCTTATTTTATCTGATAATAGTAAGAACAATACCATCCAATATTTACTAAGCACTTCCAGGCTTAGTAATTGAAGTATACTTTGTATGCTTCAGCAAGGCATCACACACACATCAAGATGGTAAGTAACTCTACAATTACACAGCCCTTATAAAAACTAAGCCTATGAGAAGCAAGGTAGCATGTGTCAATGCCACACAACCTGTGAGCAAGGTAGTCAAGAATGAAACACAAGCTTGGCTCCAAAGCCCAAACCCTCGATCCCCACGGCCTGCTGCTTTCTCTCTTCAACATAGGCCTGCAGCCCTTCACTCTGGTATACCTCCTTCTTGCTCTGTATTGGGACTGCTTGCCTTCCTGTACCTTTAAACACTGTCCCCAAGGTTCTATCCTTGGCTCCTTGACCCTGGGGTCTCATGATGATTATGCACTGGAATGTAAAACCAGTCAGTCTGCAGACACCTCCACACATACCTCAGCTTCAACATGTCCAAGGTAGATCAGGTCCTCTACCCAGTTCAGGTGAAGTAGTCTGCCTGGAAGCTCTCTGCATCCTGTCTGCCCTCCTACCCCACACCTCTAGCTTCACCTCAGCACTAACCACACTGCATTGCTCCTGGCTATCACCTGCCTCTCCTGCAAATTGTCACTATTTTCCTTGTGCCTAAGTCAGAACTTGCTCATGGGACAATTATGCAATTAAGTCGCACAAATCCTCATGTCTCCACCTGAGGCCTCACTTTCCCCATCTGGAAAATGACAAGAGTCAGAATAATAGGAAAGCAAATAATTATTCCATTCCAAATCACAGCAAAAGAGCTTTTCAATCTTAGGAAGGAAGGTCAGAGGCCATTTTTGTGTAAACTAAGAAAAGACAGAACTTCTTGAAAGAAATGTTCTCTTTCCAAGTGGAAAACAATTCCTGATTTTCTCCGCTGTCCAAATTCATTTTGTGATAAATGAGAAACAGAAAATTTCCTTCCAAGGAAATAACCACAGCTTTTATGTTTTTAAATGTTGTGAATTCCACTCTGTGGTGCAAACAATAATAAAAATAAGTACCTACTTTCCTAAAAAAATTTTAAAAAGAAAATCACAGAGTTCAACAAGGGAATGAAGTATTCCAATCTGCAAGTTGTCTTTTGAAAAGGGGGCTGTGGTTTAGTAAGTTGAGTCATTCAGCATGTTCTCTGCTTGACAATTCACATTAGATAGCACATTAAAAGCTCTGAGAGTCAGGCATTAGATGTAGCTCACACCTACAATTTTAGCTAGTTGGAAGGATGAGATCAGGAGGTTCACAGTTCAAGATCCCTCATCCCCTTTGCAAAAAAAATAAAATCACAAGACCCTACTTCAACAGAAAAATCTGGCCATGGTGGCATGTAATTACCATCTCAGCTACAGTGAGTAAATCAGAGGATTACAGTCCAGAAAAGCCAGGCAAAATGTGAGACCCTAGCTCAAAAAGGGCTGAAGTTTCAGTTAAAGTTGTAGAGTATCTGCCTATCAATCTCAAGACTCTGAGCTCAAATCCCAGTACTGCAAAAAGTAAAAGATGTTATTTTTCAAATGAGTTTCCCAAATACAGAATCTTCTCTTCCTTGAGTACCCCAGACTCCCAACTATGCTCCATAAGGTGCCCATTTTGGCAAACATTAATCTAGTGGTTCCCAACATGTGTGAGTGTTGGTAGGCAGATGAAGAGAGGATACCCCGCAAACCAAAGGGCCTGGGGTAGGGGAGGGGTGGCCCTAGAGCAAAGAATTATAAACTCAACCTCATTGGTGCTCAGATGGAAAATTCCTGCACTAAATCTATCTTTTATTATCAAGTTCACTTCCAGCTTTCAAATTTCTCCTGCCACCAACTCATTATAAACTTACCAAGAAGCTCTAGATGTAAAGAAGGGGATATCTCATTCAGAACAAAGACAGGGAGCAGAGATATGTCTCTTTTTTTGTTTTGTTTTGTTTTTTGTTGGTCGTGGGGCTTGAACTTTGGGGTTGGGCACTGTCCCTCAGCTCTTCAGCTCAAGGCGAGCGCTCTACCACTTGAGCCACAACACCACTTCCAATTTTCTGGAGATTAATGGGAGATAAAAGTCTCATGGATTTTCCTGCCTGGGCTGGCTTTGAATTGGGATCCTCAGATCTCAGCCTCCTGAGTAGCTAGGATCACAGGTGTGAGCCACCAGCACCCAGCTAGATATGTCTCTCTTTAACTAAAAGAAGATGATTATCAGAATATTAAGTAATCTTCTTGGCTTTTCTCATTTTCACCTTCAACTGCTTATTTCATATGGTATGTTTAATCATTACATTTTGTTGTCAATAATGCATTGGCAATATATGTGTGACATTATCCCACGGCACAGGTATAACACAAAATATTCACCTGTTTTGGTCACTAGCTATGACAAAAGTCTAACCAAAAGGAAAATGTGATGAATGACACCACATTGTGCAATCACATGCCTTCCAAATGTCCTGTGAAGAGTTTACCCCACCGTTTCCTAAAGAATAACTGAAAAGAAATGCTAAAAGAGTTGATGATTTTGTTTTAACATGACATTTTGGTTAAAGAAATGTGTTTGTTCAAACTTCATTTGCTTTAGGGAAGAAGAAAATGCAAAGAAACAGCTTCCATTTGAATGCACATCTAGGATAAGTGAATAATTTCACACAGATTTTCTCAGATAAGCCCATTTTTCCTTTATCTTACCAAAGGATTTTGATTATAAATGATTTTGTTTGCTAAAGTAAAAATCAGACAAGTTGTTATGTTGAAAACGAACTTTACAACTTTGGAGGGGGGCAGGATGGGAAAGGATGGGAAGGGGAAACAAAGGAGGAGGCAATAATGCTTGATAAGAAATGTACTCATTATCTTGCCCATGTAATTGTAACCCCTCTATACGGTATTTTCACAATAAAAACTAAATAAATAATAAAGCAGTGATATCGTTAAAAAAAAAACAGGTTTTATCTCCAAGTAGTATCAGTGTGTGTGTGTGCATGTGCACACACGCACACATGTGTGCATATGCACACACATGCATGCACACATGTACTAGGGTTTGACTCAGTCCTCTTTCAGGGCCGTTTTGCTCATTTGGGTGCTCTACCACTTGAGCTATGCCTTCAGTCCAGCATTTTGTTGATAATTGGAGGTAAGAGTCTCAAACTTTTTCTGCCTAGGCAAGGCTTCAAAGTGCAATCTCCAGATCTCAGCTTCCTGAGTATCTAGGAGTGTGGGCATGACCCCAGTACCTAGCTCAGACCATTTTTAAAACATCATTTTCCATAGAAAAATCCTTATCTTTAGGTAATAATGTGACATAGTAATAACAATAGCAATAATTAACATTCAGTGAACACTTAGAAAGTGCCAGGCAAGTGTTTTCCATACCTGATCTCACCCTAATACTGATAGGAACACCTAGAGGAAGGTATACTTACAGAAGAAAAAAATTAACTTTTCAAGAAAGGGAATTATTCCCTCAAACGACAATGCTAAGAAGTAACAGAGTCAGTCCTTGAATCTGTCTGGTTCTAGAGTATTTGATTCTAAATAATGGACCATTTTGTTTTGTTAGAGAGCAATGTAATGCTGATTAAGTAGAAATGCCACTTCTTATGTGGAATCAGCAAAAGATTTATTTCTGGTGAGTGTGGCAGGAACAACTCAGAGCTGGGGAAGTAATCAGAAAAAAATTATTTTTACTATTTTCAGACAGACATTTTCCTTATAGATGTTGCCATTAAAAACTGTTTAAAAAGGAGAGCTAACAGGAATCATTTCTTTGCTTTGTAAACCCCAATCAGTCACCTCAAATGCAGAAAACAGGTATTTGGGGGGTTGTTTTGTTTTTCTAATGGTACTGGGGCTTGAACTCGGTGCTGTCCTTCAGCTTCTTCACTCAAGGTTGCTGCCTACCACTTGAGCCACAACTCTATTACCAGCTTTTTTTTGTGATTACATGGAGATAAGAATCTTAGAAACTTTCCTGCTTTAGCTAGCTTCAAACCATGATCCCAGATCTTAGCCTACTGAATAACTAGGATTACAGGTATGGGCACTGGCGCCTGACTTAGGTATTTTTTAAACTAGCAGTTAGTACATAATTTACCAATTCTATTTCTAGAAGTTGAAGTGGAATGAAAACATATTTCCAAACAATGAATAATGAAAAGTGATATATTCATATAATAGCATATTATTCTGCCACAAAATAAATTGTTATTCTATGCTACAACACAGGTAGCCCTTTAAAATAGTGAGCAAAGTGAAGAAAGGCCAGGTGAAAAGGGCCACTACATTAAATGTTCACAGTAGGCAAATTCAGAGACGGTCCATTAGGAAGTGCCAGAGTGTTGGAGTGCCTTATGGACAAAGGGACAAGGTATTTCTTTGGAGGAGATAAAAATGTTCTGGAATTAGATAGTGGTGAAGCTGAACAACTATGAATACAATTTTTAAAATTAATGAATTGTGTGCTTTAAAAAGGTGAATATTGCCAGGTGCCGGTGGCTCACACCTGTAATCCTAGCTACTCAGGAGGCTGAGATCTGAGGATCACAGTTCAAAGCCAGACTTGGCAAGACAGTCTGTGAGACTCTTATCTCCAATAAACCGCTCAGAAAACTGGAAGTGGTGCTGTGGCTCAAGCGGTAGAGCGCTAGCCTTGAGCTGAAGAGCTGAGGGACAGTGCCCAGGCCCAGAGTTCAAGGCCTCACAACCGACCAAAAAGAAAAAAAATGCTACAAAGGTGAATATTGTGGTACATGAATTATATCTCAATAAAATAAAATTATCACATTGGAAAGTTCTAATAAATAAACTGAATAAAAAGCACATGTTTATAATTTGAGTTGGCTAAGATAAATATGTGTGTCCACAGTATTGTGGAATTTAAGGCAGATACATTGGTTAACCATACAAGTTACTCATGTTAAGCAATATGCCTGCTCCTAGAAACACAGCAGCAGCCCTTACTGAGAGGAGGAGAAATATATATTCTTCATTTTCTGTGCCTGGATGACTAGACATTGTAAAAAAGGTTAATTTGCTAGGGCTGAGTACATACTCATCAAAGACCTGAGATCGCCCTAAACGAATCCCTGGCTGGCATTGAGGCTCTTCTCAGACAGGAAAAGAAGGCTATAGCAGAGTTGTAAATTGCCTGGCTGAGATGTTAAAAGCATATTCCAACACACACACACACACACACACACACATACACACACACACACACACACACACACACACACACACACACACACACACACACATTGACTCTCTTAGACATAGAGATTGACATGCTCTCCCACACATGCACATGCACACATGCACTGGTGCACACACCCATACGTACAGATTGAATACCAATACTGGGAGTTGTTTGTGTTTTGTTTTCTTTCCACCTATTTAAGGAAATTTAAATCAATAGCCCACTAGCTAAGCCAAAGGAAACTAGACTTGGATGGCCATATATGACAGAGAATAAAAAAGACAAACATAGCATAGCAAAATCATTAAACAAAAACAAAAAAGCAGCAACAAACCCTTGGGAGTGAACAAAATCTAGTTTACTGAGTTGCCACACTATAATATTAAAATTTAAAGCTTTTGACAAAATATAAATGGCGTAAAAAGAAAAAATACTGTCTAGACCCAGAAAATAAATTTAAAAATGCTTGCATGTGAGGAAGCCCTCATGTTGGACTAAAAATACTTTCACTATTTTATTTTTTGATTTCTTTTAATATATTTTACTAAAATACATTACCAAAGGAAAATTCCTTGTGATGACATTTTCCATGCATGTATACAATGTATTCTAATCAATCACTTTCCCTTACCTCCCTTTCCCCTTTCTAAAACAATTCCAAAAGTTCTCACTGTCCTATTTTTATACATTACCTTCACTATTTTAAATATGCACAAAAGGCTGATGGGAAATATGTATGAAAAATTAAAGGAAATAATAAGACTCACCAAAGAGACTATAAGTAAATCATAAAAATTATTTTTTAAGCCAAGTAGAAATTCTAGTGTTGAAAAGCACATTAACTGAAATTAAAGTTTCACTAGATAGACTCAATAATCAAACTGGAACAAGCAGAAGAAGAAAAAAAAACAGCAACTCTGAAGATAGATCAATTGAGATTATACAGTCTGTGTGGCAGAAAGAAAAAAGAATGAAGCAAAATGAAGAGTCTAAAAGACCAGTGAAACAGCAATCACAGCAACACAGTCTGGAGAAGAGAATTCTTGTGGTAATATCTGAGCACTTTTCTCAAAAGGAACAGGTGGAATAGTAGACAGAAATCCAGACTCCTAAAAAAATTAAAAATTAAAACATAAAAAAACAAAGATAAATAAAAAATTTTTAAATTTAAAACATAAAAAGAAATCCAGACTTCATCTGTACAAGCCTGGCCACTCTCTGTGGCCTTTGGAGTTGTGCATTCTTACTGCTCTCTGCTCCTTTCACAACTGATGCTATATCCCTGGTCTTCCCCTCCTCATGGACAGATCACCTGATGTGACACACGCCCTCCTGCCTCCAACCCAGCTCTCAAATCGTGTGGGTGGTGAGCAGTCACTGTTATAAACTGAGGTATTTCTTATTTATTCAGAAAGAGACAGAGATGAAATCCTTAGAAGCTGTACAGAATTACTGATCTGCCCACTGCCACTTACATTTAATGTGCTGACTGAGACTTACCAGATATATCCAATGGACATACAATACACTATCATTTCTGAGCCCTCTGTTCAAACATACCAGATTAAAGAAATAGGCCTCCTGAATAGCTATATATGACGGGTCTGCAAAATCTTAAAAATGGTTTCCTTTAACAAAGTAAGTGATATTTCATGAGTTAAAGATATGATGTATTTTCACAGGAAGTGTCAACCAGTTAGAAAAGCATCTTTGAAGTTACCATTTTTAGGCCTTTTAAGATCATTCAAAAGCTTTGAGAGGGTTTATGTGCTTAAAATAAGTTTTACTTAACATTTCTATCCCAAACTCTCAATCAAGGTGCTCAATCCTGAATACTAAATTCTTCTTGAATAAACTTAAACATAACAAAAACTGCAGAGTTGACTTTTTCCAGCAGTAAGGATTGTGCTTCATAGGAATCATTTTTAAAGTTCGTAACTATTAAAAAGTTTTCTTCAAAACATCTCTTGTTATTAAACAGTTGCATGGAACTTTTCCCTTCTTTTATTTGTTCTGCTGAAAATATGTAAACTCAACAAAAGTATTAAAATCAAAGCATCTTTAATGTTCTTCTTCCCACAGCTTCCAGTTTCTTAGACAAGAGTATTCCACACAACTATCTCAATATTTCCTATGTCCTTATTTGGAGAATAGTTCTATATGGACCTTTCAGGATAATGTTCTTATTTGATGATTGTCAGATGAACAGAAAGAGGCCCATGGTAAATATCAGGTTAAATGAGTTAGGACTTACTTTAGGAAAAAAAAATCTTTCACTTCTATACAAAAAGGAAGAACAGTATTCAGGGTATTGAGAACCTTATTTTTTCAATCTGCGCTGATTCTTTTTTTTTTTTTTTAAATACCTATTTGAATACCATAATATGGCAGCAAAGCCTTTCCTCACAGACAGGATCTGGATTTTGAATTAAGGTTCCATTTATGGTCCAGAACACATTATAAAACCAACACCATATCCAAAGCAATCAGCCATGCTGAATTGTATGCCCAACAATTTGAACACTACAAAGCGTAACTGTGTAGAATGTGCCACCAGTAGCTACAAGCATACTCAATTTTAGAATAATAAATATTTTAGGAAAATAAATAAAATAAAGTAAAATTTCAAATAGCCTTTACTATAGGATCTCCAAAAAGAGATAGAACTTTATTTTATTATTAGTTGTTTGACCAAGGTGCCTTTTTAAATGAGTATTTGTTAATATTCCTGCTTCTCAGAAAGACTAAAACTGACAAACAGGAAAATAAGGATACAGTTTTATGAGCAGAAACCAATTTTGCTTTCAAAGCACTATGCAAAGTGTGTGATTTCTTTTCAAAATTTGGTGTAGTTTCGGCTTAAAGAACATAGTTTTAGATGAAACCTTCACAACTTGCAGTCTGCCCTAATTCTATTTGGCATTTTTCCAAGCTATGGGCACACTACATCTCCTGATTTTCTCATCCACTTCCTGACCCAGCCTTTGAAGGCTGCCATGAGTCTGGTGAAACAGGATCCCTCTCAGGGAAATCCACATGCTGTTTTCCTCAAAAAATCATTCCGGCTGTGTGTTCAATGATATATATTTTTTCTACCTTTTCTAGATAGATATTCTATCAGCTTGCCAAGAATAGGAATGAGAATCACCAATTTACAGCTCTCCAAGTATCTGGCACAGTAAGCAAGTAAGTCACATTTCCAATATCTTGATCCCCTGGCCCATGGCTCACTATATTTAAAGCTTTTTCATATGACAAAGGCAGATGGCTACATTAAAAATAAAACAATCTTCTTAGTGCTCACTATTTAAAAGAGAGACACTCTCCAAGGCAATTTTAATCTGGAATACCACTAAAAAAAAATCTGACTAGCAACTGTATCTACCAATCATGTAGTAAGCATTTGTTTCTATAAATACACACCTAAGAAGAACTTTGTCCCCTTTCCTGGGGAAAAATTGCTATATGGGCTAGGACAACGAAGAAAACAAAGCCTGTGATGTTCAGAGATGGCCTGAAATGGTCTGTGGAGTGGCTCCAGCTCCAGAGCCTCAGACTGCCTAGCAAGTGTGATGAGTTCAACTCTGATGCAGTAAAATAACAAAACAAACCACAGTATAACCCATTTTCACTGTATTTGATGTCCGTATAATTTGGAGAGGGGAAGGGAAAAAACAAAATGTTTAAATAGGGATACAGGTTGAACCATTGTAACAATAAGATGTACAAGACACTGTTGAATAGCAAACTTTACAATTTAGGGGTGGGGGAGTATAATTGTGGAAGTGGGAGGGAAGGAATGGTAGGGGAAAAACAAAGAAGGAGGCAGCAATGCTTGATAAGAAATGTACTCATTACCTTGCTCATGTAACTGTAAACCCCTCTGTACAGTATTTTCACAATTAAAAACATTAAAAACAAAACAAAATGAAACAAAAAACCCTTTAAGAGTAAGTATCATAGTAGGATGGTATAAGTACTTGCCCAGCAAGTGCATGGCCCTGGGTTCAATTTCTAGCACTAAAAAAAAAAAAATTACAAAGAGTTCCTTTAAATAGGAATGGAGGAAGGGTGAACAAATGTAGTCATAGTATATAATACATACCATGTAGAAAACAAACTATACAACTTGTGGGCAAGAACAGGAGGGGAGAATGGGAGAAAGTGAAGGAAAGGGTGATATTATCTAAAAAAGAATTGTACTCATTATCTGCCTTATGAAATGGTAAATAACCCCTCTGTACAACACCTTAATAATAACAATAAATCCATTTAAGTCAAAATAGTAAGCACCTGTTAAAAAGTGGCTTTGATCTATTATACTCCTCTACATAAAATTCCTAATTCAAATCTTAATTGAAGGTGAGATACAATGTTAATGTCAGTTACCACACTTAACTTCTTCCAAAGGCAAAGATAAAGAAAACCTCTAAGTGTGGGATTATCAAAACCCATTTATAGATTGTGACTTGTGCTAAAGAATTAATACTCATAATGATGTGTAACATTCTCATGTTGTTTTTTTGTTGTTGTTTTGGGTTTGGGGGGATTGTTTTGTTTTGTTTGTCTGTCATAGGGCTTGAACTCTGGGCCTGGGTGCTGTCCCTCAGCTCTTCAGCTCAAGGCAAGTGCTCTTCCAGTCTTGAGCCATAGCGTCACTTCTGGTTTTCTAATGGTTTACTGGAGATAAAAGTATCATGGACTTTCCTGCATGGGCTGGCTTTGAATCACAATCCTCAGATCTCAGCCTCCTGAGTAGACATGGGCCACCAGCCCGGCTTGCATTCTCATTTTGTACTGGTCAGTGCAGTATTTGAGGACCTGGATGATTTCCTCTTAATTGAGAATTCAATCCTGAAAACAAATTAAAACACTACACAACAACTTCCAGTCCAGAATCTGGTGAGCAGGCCCTCATAGAAGCTGGCTCCACCCCAAATGCAACAGACTTACAGGGTTGAAAGCCTTTGTTCTCTCACTTTCTTTCTCTCACTCTATACTTTATAGATCTCCTTTTTAATGTTTTTTGTTGTTATCTCCAATTATTCAGATTCCTTATTTATCAGATAATCACGGTAAACAAAAATGTTAACTTATATTTACCTTAGAAGTTAATATAACACTGAGATATTATTATATCATCTGTAAATGAAGATGAATGTTCTATCTCATAAATGAAGTACCAAAATGTTACATGATACCCTAAAGCCACTCAATCAGTAAGAAGTACTAGTCTCACTGCTTTGTAAACAGCAGGTCTCTCCAGCATCTGAGATGCACAGTCCAGTGCCTCAGGCACCTGTTGTCACTTTTATGTATAAAGTCACTAAGCCACAAATAGCATCAGGCACAAACCATAAGGAACAAATGATGTCACTGTTTAAAAACACACAGGATCTTTGCCTCAGTAATCTTTGTTCACCCTCAGAGGCAGCAAAGATAAAAGACTGGGTTAATAGGAGTATATTCTGTGATTAAGTTCTATCTAGACAGATGCTATGCTATAGATGCCAGTCAAGTGCAAAACATGGGTATGCATTATTTTAACATTTGCCTAGATCGACTTGCACGTGCTTTGCTAATTCTGACCCTACAGGGCTCCCCCTACCCCACCAAAGACAACTAATTCACAGAATCCTTTTGAAAAGGGTTCCAGAAAAGAATTCTATTCATGTGCTGCTACCTGCATTGGCTCTCTGGTTCTGAGAAGTACTTCCAGGGAAGCAGGTTCCTCTGTGGCAAGACCCCATGGAAGGTCAATCGGGGAAGTATTGTTTTCTACAGAGAATTAACACCCTACTGGAAGACTAAATATTACAGAGCTAAGCAAACAACCTAAAAAGTCAGAAAATAGATACAATAAGCCAAAGAAAAGAGTAAGATAAAGGAAATAATAAAATTCAAAACTGATAAAACAGAATGATATACAGCAACAAAGTCACAGATTGGTTCCTTAAACAGATAGCAAAACTGAGCAGGGCAGCAGTAGCTCACATCTATAATCTGAACTACTTAAAAGGCTGCTACCTGGAAGATTAACTTTCAAAGCCAGCCTATGTAGAAAAGTCTAGAAGACTCCACCTTCAATTAACTAGCAAAATGCCAGACGTGGAGGAGTGGGTCAAGTGGTAGAATGTCAGTTTGAGCGAGCAAACCAAGTGAGAATATGGGGCCCTGAGTTCAAGTCCCAGTACTAGCAACAAAAAATTTGATAAATTGATTAAGAAAAAAGAAATGATAAACAAGTAGAAGAAAACAGGGACATGACTACCTATTCAGAGGGTTGGAAAGAGGCAAGAGAATAACGATTAAGCAAATCAATCTGAAAACTTGGACAAAATGGACAAATTTTGCCTAAAATCTTATAACCAAACACTATAAAAAATAATATAGTGCTTGACTTCAGAGCAGCTATCAGCATACAAAGGCATTGCGAAAGCTCAAGAAAACATAACAAGTCTTCAAACCTCAATTATAATACTTTCTATTGAACTATTATTTATTAATTTAAATTCCAGCTCCAATGAGTAAATTTAGAGTCAAGGTTCAAATGAATAAAAGTAACAATTTTAACTATTTCTAAGTATTATCATTCATAAATGCTCTAAATTTAAGAGTTCTGCCTATAAATTAGTTGACTTACTTAATGAGAATTTTCCTGAAGTATTTCTGTTTAACCTAATAAGATTTTCCTAAGGTATTTTTGTTCAATCTTTGGGATCAGTCCACACCATCTTTATATGCTACCAACTGTAAAGTGTCCAGGGTTTATAAACCTTCTTAAACGTAACTAAATAACCCTTGAACTCTCATATTTAATATTAACTTTGGAGATGCCATATAACTATAATGGGTGCATAAAATGACAAAGTCAGAGAATTATATAGCTAGAAGAAATATCAACCTCTGCTTTACCAACAAGAAACAGAGATGAGTTGATGAAGTAACTTGCCCATGTTGTATGCAAGCTGAGTCTTTTTCCTCATGATAACTGTCCTCTGTGGAACCCTGGATCTTCCCCTTACCTCTACTATTAGGTAATGCAAAGTTACTGCTCAAACCCCAACACACATTTCTGGGACATAGTACCTAAGAATCAGCACAAACATCAGTGTTAAAGGAGAATTTCCTAATATTATCTAAAGAGACTCCTATTTATTTCTTGGTTTCATCAACTAGTCTTTGAAGTTAACTGCATTTTCATATTCAAATGGAGATCTATGATTAGAAAAACAAAGGAATTATTGTATAACTAAGACAGATAACTGTTATGATTAATAAACTCTTTTCTGTCATCCATGCAGTTGCAAAAACAAATTTATCTGTATTTTCTTTTTTTCTTTATTTTTTTGTCAGTCCTGGGGCTTGAACTCAGGTCTGAGCACTGTTCCTGAGCTTCTTTTGCTCAAGTCTAGCACTCTTCCACTTGAGCCACAGTACCACTTCTGGCTTTTTTTGTTTATATGGTACTGAGGAATCAAACTCAGGGCTTCATGCATGCTAGACAAACACTCTACCACTGCCACAATCCCAGCCCAACAAATTATTTTTATGATGAGATTATCATATAATTCCCCCCAAATTTCACTGTGTTAGCATTTTTCTCATTTCATCTTCCTGGCCTGATTTTAAAGTTCATGGTGACAATTTGCACTCCCTTACCATCTTATTTCTGAGATAAAGGGAATGAACAAAGAAATCCTCTGATTCCTGCAGACAAGCATATGTTTTATGGCAGAGAAGAGGACACATAGGTCAAGAGGGAATATTCAGTCACTCATTCACCTTCTGTCCACTTTACAATACATTTTCAAATAATTTGTTATTTGAATTACTCATATATGAAAATAGACAATGGGTGTTTATGGAATCAAAGCTTCAAGATGACTATAGTTTCTCTTTTTCCTTATGTTCCCACGATGACCACCAGCCCACATGATCTTCAGTATGAACATGCCACTTCTCAGCAATGAGTGGGGTTGCATTCCCCTCTCTCTGAATCAGAATCAAGTGGCAGTGACTGGGTGGGACCTCTAAGACTAGGTCATAAGAGGTCAGCTTCCATCTGGTTCTTGCGAAGCCCACTTTGGAAACACACTAATATCCAGATCAACAGGTTGGCAGGGCCACTTTTTAAAAGTACTCTAGTTGACAGGTTCAGCTAAACCCAATTTGCCATTATCCCCTCAAAGAGGTCCAACATGTGGGTGATGAAGTCATCTTGGAAGAAGACCCTCCAGCCTTGACACCCAGCCATTCAAGTCTCAACCGATGCTCCAGACATTGGGGAACATAGACAAGCCATCTCTAGTATGTTTCTTCAAACTGCTGACCCACACAACCCATGGTCATAATAAAAAAAAAAATCATTGTTTCATGATAATAAGTTTGAGGTGGTTTGTTATAGTTTATGACAGAAGAGAATATTTTGGTCAAAAACCAAAAACATGAAAACTCATTAAAACTCTATGTTACTGTTGAGCCCAGTAAGAGGATAATTTTTTAAATATTTAATGATGTATTGGCTAGATATTCCCAAGGGATGAAAAGACTCCTTAGACCTGACTCCAACTGGGAAGAAGATCAATCCACTGATAGAGAATGCATGGCATGCCCTTAACAAAATGGGCTGTGTCCTATGCACATCCGGATTGTGAAGGACACAGAGGGGCTAAGTACCAGGAAAGGGCTGGACTAAGGAAGGAAGAGCCTTTTATAGCATGGCTATCTCATTCTCCAGTTAACTGCCAGGCAACCTACTAAGGAAACTATGAGTCTCCAAGGAGTTTATAAGACAAAGAAGACAGGCAAGAGGAAGGCGAGAGATAAAGAACCAAGGCATCGTTCCTCCACTCTGATGACACATGGATAACACATGGCCACAAAAGAGGAAAGCAAGCCTAGAGATAATTTACCAAAGAGGAAAAATCAAGGGTTACAACTGTAGTCACCATTTTTTCCTTCAAAATTATGTTGATAATACATGTGTATTTTAAATAACTAATGTCAAAATAATCTAAACATTCATTATCAATTACTTGGAATTTTCCTCTAAATTAAAGAGACCATCATCATCACTACTTGAAGCACATTCTTATGATGCCATGGTAGCACTGACTCATTTAGAGTATGCTATCAATTTATTTCCTCTACAGGATTCTCTTAAACAAAAATCGGATGTTCTTGGTGGTAAATTATTCCTGGAGTTTTTGCAGTAACCTGTTCAAATGCCAAATTCAAGAATACATTCTGTCATCAGAAATAATTTAAGGAGCATTCACTTCTCACCTGGTCATTTCTCCAACCAATGGGTCATTTTCTAATTTGTTGTCCTCAATAGCACAGAAAAGACCCTCTCAGTAGATAAAGGGACTAGTTAATTACCGGGATGGCAAACCTCATTAAAACCCATTATATTATAATAAATACTAAACTATCTTGACCAAAAGATGTAAGAAACTAATAGTTAAAGCAAAAAGTCAGTTTTGTATTGCTTGAAGGTGCTGGATAATCTAGTATTTCACATTCTTCAACCCTCCTTCAATCAGTCTGTTCTCAGGTATTGAAGGTTTACTGAGTCAACCCCCTCTCTCAATTCTGATGCCACAGAAGTAAGTAGGTTGTCATCTGCAGAAAGCAAAAGCAAAAAAAAAATCTTCCAATCAGATCAAGTCAAGAACACAAAATGCTGTTCAAGATTGTAGGTCCTTATGAGCATGCTTTGATTGAATTAGTTCAAATAATGGAAACCTTAGCAGACTATTTTAGATGCTCATGAATCACTTCCTGGACTTTCTTCTGGTGTTTATTATGCGTCCCTAGCTTCTAAAATGGGAGTTGAGGAGGCTGCCCTCCTCTCTTTCACCTTTCTCCTGCCTCTCCCTTTCACAAAGCTGGGGTAGTGGGTGGTAAGTGGGTGGACATGTGAGAGTGAGAGGCAAGGACTTCTTCCTTACATCAAACCTGCCCTAACCTGAAAAACGTGAAGGTAACCTTTTTAGAAATAATTAGTTCCCCACAGTTGAAATGATGAATTTGGAAGGAAAAACGCATAAACAGAATAAATCAATGAGAAGTAATTTCCTAACAACGGAGATGAAAGTGTTTGAATTAAAAGAAGAAAAAAGTCATAAATTAAAAGGAAAAATATTAGAGCAGCAAAGAATTCTAGCCATAGTAAAAGAGATCTAAACCACAGGGAAGTAACTGTTTCCAGTGCCAAGAAAACCCACTCCTTATGGAACATGAATAACTCTAACAGGAAATAAATACTGCAGATTTTCAGATACACTAACAGCAAAGGCAAGCTGGCTTTTCCTCAGGTACTACCAAATATCAGTAAACAGTGAAGAGGTGAACATGAAATCTGAAGCAATTCCAGGCCCTGGAACAAAAGAATCAACCTCAAAGAGTGCTTCACTAGTGTCATATATTTGTCAATTTATGTTTTTTTTTATCATGTGTGTGTGTGTGTGTGTGTGTGTGTGTGTGTGTGTGTGTGTATGTGTGTGTGTGTATGAGAGAGAGAGAGACAGAGACAGAGAGAGAAAGAGAGAGAGAGAGAAAAAGGGAGAGAGAAAGGGAGAGAGGGCACCAATAATACTGGAGCTTGAATTAAGAGCTTCACACTCTCACTTGGCTTTTTTCCTCAAGGCTGGTGTTCTATACTTGAGCCACAACTCCACTTCCCGCTTTTTGCTGCTTAATTGGACATACAGTCTCACAGACTTTTCTGCCCATGTTGGCTTTGAACTGTTAACTTAAGATACCAGCTCCCTGAGTAGCTAGAATTACAGGTTTGAGCCACTGGCACCTAGCTTTCTTTATTTTTCTTAATTGATTTATTCTAATATGTAATAAGATAGCTTTGTAAGTAGATCAAATCTTCACTCTTGTATTATTTTACTGAAAGTATTATTTTATAATTTAAAGTGATATTTATGAACTCATCTTTAAATCTTTAAACATACATGCTCCCTAACTCCTGTAATAAGATCAACAATTTCCACAAGAAAACCAAGTTTTACCAAATATATTTTAAAAACAGAGATATCCACCACATATTTTCATCTTAAACCAGGAGAAAAATTCAGTTCAAATTTGAAATTCAAATTCCAGTTTTAATTCATAAGCCGATTCCAATTCAAATTACTAAGTTTAATGTCAAATGAACTTAAGGCATGTACATTTTGAAAACTCATCATTCTCCTAGATAATACTGCTTAAGAAAAACATCAAACTGAATTTGTTCCCCAGTTCCCTTCTTTGCTATTACGCATATTTCTCCATCCACAAATTTTCAGTAATATCCTCATTAGAGTTTTATAGAATATATTAGATCTATGTTAACGTACAAAAATATTCTTTCTGAGTATTTTCTCTTTCCCCAACAAACACTAAAACTATTTCTCATAGCATATGGCATATTCCATAAAGTTCCACATTCAATAAGAAGAAAAAAATCAACATTGGCCAAATGCAAATGAATTGTAAAACAGAGTAAATATATATTATATAAAATATATAATTACCAAATTTAAAATATCCTGATAACACACACATAGGTTGCTAAAAAGCCCTGGAAGTCATAGCTCATAAAATGTTAAAAAAAAACAAAAAACCTTAGAAAAACAATGGATATTATAATGCTACAATCTCTGCATGTCAATGATCTGAAATAAGAGTATTCCTGTATATTTTTTATAAATAACAGGAAAAATATACAGTCAGATCATTCTACCATAGCCTAGAACCTCAGCCTAGAACACAGTCATAAAACAATAACTATATGAAAGCTATTTTAGTGTATACAAACATATATACAAATATCTCTATATTTTGAGGTTCTACAGATAACTGAGGTTCTACTAGATCATTGAATTTCATTGCCTTTCCTCAAAACAAAATTACTGTGTATTTCCTAAAGTCTTTGGCTAAATTCATGCATTTAGTAAAAGTATCAGAAAAAGTCTGGTATTACATTAATTTTTCTGCTCACTAATTGTAATAGAATCTCAGCAAGCATGTTATAGTATGATTAAGAACAATTTTACATCATAGGCCATAGTAGGCAGTTATCCTACTTCTAAGTGAAAACATTAGAACTCACAGAAAAGCCTTTCTGTCCATTTAACGGATATACAGGGACTCTACAATTCAACTCCCAGCTAAAGGGTGAGAAGTGCCCTCATAGAAGGACTGGGCCTTGCTGACCAATAGATCAGTAAGTGCATTTCATCATTAGAGTACAGCATATAAGACTCAAATGAGGTAAAGGAGGTAAAGGAACCCCTGCCTGTGTGACCCGGCCAGTGGACTGGTGAGAAATAAAAGTGAATCCTGGAAGATTACAAAGTACCAACAGGAAGGGTTCTGGAAACCAGGTTGGTCAAAACTTCAGTCTCAGAACAAAGGGTGACATAGAGCTGTCAAAAGAAGAATTTACAAAAAGTAGTGGTTTGGAAGTACTAACTCAGAACTGCAAAAAGATTGGGGATAGGGGACAGGGGAAAAAGACAGGAGGGAGGTTATTTCTTACAATGATTTTAAGCATATGGTGGTAACAGGAGCCTGGTACAAGTATCAGAAACAGTGGGAACCAAATGGGGGCCAATGGGAACACAGTCAGCTGGGATGAAGCCACTGTCTAACACTAGAACCTCACATTTTTGGTCGGTTTGGTTTATCTGGTTTGATTAGGAAGTAAATTATTTATAGATCTAACTAAAATTCACCTCACAATCAACAGTAATTCAGGATTCTGTATTTTTTTTATATTTTTAACTTATTCTTTGTGGTACTGAAGAGTAAACCCAAGGTCTTATGCATGCTAGACAAGCATTCTACCACTGAGCTATATTCCCTGTCCCCATGTTGATATTTTTAAAAGCAAGGAAAGCAGAAGAACCCAAAGAAGCATAATAACTGAGCAGAGAGAGCACCTGCTCTCACAGCCAGGAGCCCACAGTTCTATTTTTGGCTTTCTCAGCGATGATGCTCATCACCTTATACAACAGAATAGGTCTCAGTTCCCTGCAAAGCAAAGCAAAGCAAATGATAAACCTATGAAATGTCAGAGAAACAAAAGGACTCAAACCTCTGAAATAAAGTAAGCACTTAGGAGTAAAACCACTATAGCACCATACAAATGTTACAACTACTAACAAGTAATACTTTCTAAATGACTCCAAGATGGACTTTCTATTTCGCCAACTGGGCATATGTTTGGTTTCATTTCCAAATACATCAATACCCTAACCCATCATTTAAAAACCTTCCAGATATGCTTTTTAGTTCTAAGACTAAAGATAAAAAAGTCTTGTTACAATTTTGAAAAACTACATGAATATTTTTAAAACTTACATGCAAAGAAATTTCATAAATTGAAATTGAGATCAAATATGCTTAAGAAAAAATCACTTGCTTCTTGCACTAAAGCACCAGGCAGGTGCCTATGAAGCGAGGCATGCATGTATTATTCATGAAAATAGAAGAATAAACATAATAATTTGTATTTCACATGAAAATGATCATAAAGAGCACCTAATAGTCACTGACAATTTGAGTTTTCTTCTCTTCAAGTGATAACTGTATGAATTTTGGAGAGTCCAACACCTATGTATAACAGAAGTGGAGTTTACAGGTTATTAGCTAATTTACAGAAGGAGATTCTGAACTCTCACCTTATTTTGAAGACTTAGTTTGTTCAGAAAACATAGTCAAATTCACTTAAATTACAACTCACTTAAGTGACACTTAAATTTCCTACAAGTAGGGACACAAATTAAGTGAGTACTAAAGTTATTCTGAGCCATCTTTCTTCTGTTCTTTAGTGCTAAATGGTCTTTCTACTTCCCAAATACTAAGCTATGACATTAAAATAATTATACAAATATATAACTTAAAATATGTTGATGCAAAAATATATTTTACATATAATATCAAAGACTTTGGAGCAGGAAAAAATCTGTTTTTGAACCAGCTCTACACTTATAAATAACTACAAAAAGGATAGTATCTCTGTCTCACTGTCACATTCTAGATATAGTTTGAAGAGAGAGCCAAAAGGATTTGTGGAAAGACTGAATGTGAATGTGTATGAGAGAAATAAGAGTCAAGGATGATGCCAAGATCTGGACAATTGGAAAAATGCCAAGGAACTAAGACAGGAAAGGCTACAGATGGAGCAGGCTGGGGGCAGAGTGTGGGGGGAGTAGGAGAACTGTGTTTTTGATGTGATAAATGGTGAGATCTAGTAAGCAATTGGATATATGTGTCTGGAACACAGAACACTGTGGAACTAGAGAGTGGGAGTGGTTAACATAAAGATAGCACTTTAAGCCATGACCCACAATGAGATCATCAAGGGAGTGAGAACATATAGAAAATAATAGATTGAAAGGCCTGGATCACTCCAAGATTAAGACACCAAGGAGCAAAGAAGAATCTACAAATGGGGCTGCAAAGACTTATAATCACTGAGACAGGAGACAAACTTGGACAGGTGAGAGCCCTGGAAGACAAGTGACAGTACTAGGGTGGGAAATGATCACCTTATTGATGTCCTACTGGGTGAACTGACTGATAGATTAAGAAGGAGGCTCCAGGAAACCTTAACAAGAGTAGCACTGATGTACTGTGAGGTGAGAACCCAAATCCAGTGTGTTGAAGAAAAATGAGGGCAAGAAATTGAAGATGATAAGGACAGACAACTCATTAAGTTCTTTTTGCTGCCAAGAAAGGCAAAGAAATTGGACAAAAGCCAGCAGAAGTGGCATCAGGAGAACATAGAAGAAATATCAGAATGTCCTACTTGATGAGAACAATCCAGTAAAGTGAAAACCAGTGCCCCAAGGGATGTGCTATACAAATGAGCTGAGCAGGCAAGAAAGGCTATACCTTCCACCTGAGTGGAGAGACCGGTTCTGGGCAAGTCCTGGTTACTTCATCTTGGTAAAGAAGGCAGAAGCTACTGATACAGTGCTGATAAACAGGGAGCTGTCACACAGCCCCAGCCAGTAACAGTAATGATAACTACTCTGACCAAATCAATTGTTTCTTAAGGATGGAAAAAAAGGACCACTTAAAAAGGAAAGAAACCATCCTGAACTTTGAATTTCCTCATGACCCAAAAGTGATGGTATTTATCCCAACCCAGGCTATTTTAAATCAGAAAAGTCAGAAGGATTTTTACACATACCAGGCTCTTTTTGAATATAGGTGAAGACTCCAGAGCAATATTAATCTCATAGGATATACAGCATGTTTATATAAAAGACCATCTGAGTTATCATGGCAAATTTCAGCTCTAGGACTCATAATCCTTCTTAATTTTCTTCATGGTCACTGCTTCAAGCACCTTCAATCAATAATCCAAAAGATATTCAATGAGGAAACGTTGGTGGTAAAAATTCAACCATGGTATCTTTGAATGCTTTGGTGTGCTGGGCTCTGTGCTGCAGAATGTAACATACCTAATGCCATTTCTCAAAACAGCAATTCTGTGAAGGACAAAGTCATTATTATCCCCTTTTCACGGATGAGGAAGCTGCAGGAAGGCATGTGACCTGACCAAGGAAGAACAGAAAGTGGCAGAGCTAGTACCCAGGTCTGTGTCATTAACAGCAGAAATCTCTATGCTCTACATTATCATGCAAGAACTCAGCCCAAGAACATCTACACATTAGAACCATTATTTAAATGGATCAACAAAATATTTGTACCGTTATACCAAGTGTACCACTGTGCTAACATAAAACTTCCTTGATTCTTCTGGGGACACAGTGTTGACCACATCTTCCTCTGAGATGTCATCATCTACTTCATTTTTCTTTAATAAGAGAAAAAGAAAGCTGAAGTATACTTTGTTCAAATATCTAGTTAAGATGCTACAATGCTTCTCTCACATTACCATTTTTTTCCAAATTAGGCATCATAGAAAATAAACATAGGTTGATACACTGTGTGGTATATAGTGTCTGCTACTATCACATTCTGATTAATTTTATCTTTATGTGAATAATTAAGCTGCTTTTAAAGCCTGCATCAAAAAACCACAGCTGCCCCCAAGGTCTCACATTCCATGATAGTCACCAAACATGCTGTTCCATGTCATGTCATGATCTCCATCCTTCATCCAAGCAGTGAACATAGCCAGTGCCCTGCCTCAGTCACCCAGCTGCCTTGAAGGATGGGCTGTGAACAGCTTTCAACTAACTCCAGGATGGCCCCTAGGGCTGACTGGCTGACATAAAGAAGATTAAAATATACTTAAGACCACATCAGCCAACTGAAATGTGTGGGACTTTATCTGTACCCTGCATTAACCAAACTAACATTTTTAAAACCTATGACTTCTAAAGATAACTAAATATCAACACAGATTAGATACTTGATTATGTTTAGGAATTACTTACTGTTGATTTTAGGTATAAGTGACAAATACATTTACAGGTAATATCATTTTTAGGGTGTGTTTTAAAACAACACAAACCAGGGACAACAAATAAGGAGGCCAGGTCACGAGGAAACAGTTACTGAAATTAAGTGATAGGGATATAACAGTTTATTGCACCATTCTTCCTATTTCTGTTTTCCAGAATAAAATATACAAAAGGAATGACAACGACAACATGACAGTACTGAATCTGCCCACAATATGAAGTATTCACTTGTATCTGTCTAAATGTGATTTGGAATAAGATGCTGAAATTAACAGACATCAGAATGCAAATGTAGTAAGGATTCTAGCACCTAACTAATAAGATGTGTGGTGACCAGCATGTGTGGGCTGCCTTTTGGGTGGACATGACTTGCATTAGCTATGCATGTCCTCCCCAGGATTCTCAGAACCCATTAAAACCTTG